>NC_044503.1:35837291-36182291 GCF_902362185.1 Chanos chanos | reverse complement strand
TTTAACAATCACTTATCAGCGTTCACAAACAGCTTTCACATTTTACATGAACATCATACTTCTCTAGATGACTTTTTCTGTAAAGTCTGATATTGTCATGTACACTGGTAAAAGGCCAATAAACTGCAGATACTATATTAGATTAGATGACACAATGCAAATGAAAAAAAAATGTAGCAGATTTTTTGTTGCTTTTTTTTTATTGGAGATGTTTCTCTTTAGAGAAGTGTGACTGTGGTTTGTGATGCAATAAGTCCATAAACGTGATAGAAGAGAGACTTCCTGAAACACACTCAGTGAAGAGCAGCTGAGGTGTTGAAACTAGTCCTCCCAAAAAGTTTCTTAAAGTAATTAGTTTAGAAAGAAAAAAGAAAGAAAAACATTGGCATATCCCGAAATCAATCAGGAGAAGTCGAGATGAATGATGGCTTCGTCACTGCTTATGCATATTCAGTGTTCAGTTTGTTTGAGTGATTACACGGATCCGGTGAGTCTTCCCTGCGATCACTCTTACTGTCGACAGTGCATCTGTGGTCATGTACGAGCCACTACCAGACCGGACGGAAAAGCAGAATGTCCAGAATGCCGGACCCTCTTCTCCCCAAAGGATATCCGAGCCAACAGACTCCTGAGGAACATGGCAGATGCCATCAGAGATCACATGGCAGATCTCAAACTTGGAGATACCGCTGAGGACAGTTCCCAAAACAAACTCAAGACTAAGGTGACGTCTCGGGAGCATACAGGTTGGATGTTGTGTCCTTTGCATGAGGAGAATCTTAAACTGTTCTGTGAGACAGAGCAAAAACTTATCTGTTTAATCTGTCGCGATGATCCAACTCACCAGGGACACAAGTTTGTACCAGTTAAGGAAGCAGCAAATGCCAGGAAGGTACAGTCTGAAATAAATTCATTTTTGCTCAATAAATGAATGTAGGATTATTACAATGTAAATATTTGCTATGAGTAGACAGTCAGTTTATGTCTTACAACATGTTAAGTCACACACCATGATCAATGCATTTTCTTCAACAGAGGTGGTTTTCTCTTTTCTTTCTTCTTTCTTTCATTCTTTCTTTCTTTCTTTCTCTCTTTCTTTCTTTCTTTCTTTCTTTCTTTTGTGTGTGTGTGTGTGTGTGTGTGTGTGTGTGTGTGTGCGTGTGTGTGTGTGTGTGTGTAATCTGTAGTACTTGTTTCAGTTTAAATATCTTATAGATACAGCATAAGCCCTCTTCAATGGTACTGAGAATGAATGTATGGTATTACCATTTGCCCCATGTACATATCAAGAAGAACACCAATGTAAAAACAGGCTTTTGAATCGGACAGTAGTTCCTCTCTAGCATTTTCTGCTCAAGGTTATTATGCATTTGCTGAGAACACAACTTGAAGATTTGTTTCATGTTCCCACAGGGTGAGGTTAAAGGAGTGCTGGGTTTTCTGTCAAAAGAAAATGTGGAGCTGGACAAAATGATCCAACAGCAGGTTTCTGAGATCAGCAAGACTGAGGTGGGGTTTAGTCATGTGACAAACAGTACAATTTTCCCTTTAGTTACCAAAGATTCATTTGCTTGTTTACTAACATATGAATAAATTGACTGAAAACTCAATCCATACACTTAATTGTTTTTTTTTTTTGTTGTTGTTGTTTTTTTTTTTTTACAAACTGACAGGAGAGGTCTGAATGCCTGTCAAACCAGATTTCTGCTCAGTTTGAGGAGATGCATGAGTTTCTGAGAAAGAGGGAGGAGGATGTGAAGAAAATGCTAGAAAAGGAGAAGACAGAAGCTGTAGAATCAATGAGGAAAAACATCTCATTGGTCGAGGAAAAATTGTCATGTGGTATAGAGAAGCAGGTCATTCTATTGTCTGCTTTGGATCAGCAACCAGATGACAGCTTTCTACAGGTTATATTGTTTATCATATCTATGCTCTAATCACATTATTTATCATTAAAAGATATCACATATTGTAGTCATTGTCAAACAAGTCCCTTTTTTTCTGTCAGTGGTGGATTGAGAGTGGAAAAACCGTGACTGAGGAAGTGAAACGGAGCGATGATGAGAACTCAGCAAAAGAAGCAAACGAGGTCTCTCCCAAACGACTGTGAGTATGACGTTTTTTGAATTGAGTTTTTGAATTGAGACGCAAATGTGCTCTCGATTCAAATGGTGGACTGTTATTCATTCGAAATGATCCTACTCTTCAGATACAAGTCTGGAGTGAGAGATCTTCATGTGGCTCCTGACTCCCTGTTCCTGGGACCCTATGAGACTCACCTGCAGTTCTTTGTGTGGAAAGAGATGCTGAGATCCATCAAACCAGGTGCGTGATGAAATCTGTATGATTCATCAACTGTGTTGGATTGCTTCCTTTGAGGGGAAGTGTTCCAGGGGAAGTGTGCAGCCACACACACACACGCCCACACACACACACACTGAAAAAAGGGCACTGACTCACTGTTAAATGAAATATTCCACTGTCAAAGTAAATTTTCTTATGCATTTGTACATATATTTGTGATATGTATAAATCCCTACCAAATAAATATAAATTAGAGCCAGGGGATTTCAAAAGTTGCAAATAGCTAATATTAACTACAATCATTAAAAACAAACAGATAAACAAACAAAAAAAAAAAACAATGTTCTCTTTTGTATTTTCTCTAGTCCCACTTCATCATAGTATTGAAGAAAATGATGATCCCTACTTGCGGGTGTCTCCAGGTGGCCACAGTGTCTTCCGGAAGTCCAAAAAAGGGATATTTGCCACTAAGAAGGATTATGTACCTGTTGCACACACTAAGACATTTCTTAAGACTGGCCAGCATTACTGGGAGGTTCAGGTTGGGGATAAGTTAGAATGGAGCGTAGGTGTTTGCGCAAAAGAGCTTGACAATGAGATAGATACACTATTAATCTGCAGCTATGAAATGGGGTATGTGGTTGGCCGTTATGACTATGACGATGAAGAAGACATAGACGTAATACTAGTCGAAGTCAAACCCAGAAAGATAGGAGTGTACATGGACTGTGAGAGAAATGAGGTCTCATTTTATAATGCTGATAATATGACTCTTATCGACAAGACCAAATGTCACTTTACGTCACCTCATGCACTGTGCCTCTCTCCTGGATCCTACCTGGAGGGGAAGAACATTGATCCACTGTCAATGTGTTGGTATTAACCTGATATTAACTCAAAGAAACAACTGACTTAAGAAACTAAAACAATCATAAAACTGAAATGGTGATAAAAAAAGCCGTGGTTTAAAGGATAGAGAACCGGGCTTGTGACTGGAGGGTTGCTGGTTCGATTCCCAGGCCCAGCATCCACGGCTGTGTGCCCTTGAGCAAGGCACCTAACCCCAATGCTCCCCGGGCGCTCACCAAGGAGGCTGCCCACTGCTCCTGCGTCTGGTGTGTGTTCACTACTGGTGTGTTGGATGGGTTAAATGCAGAGGACAAATTCACTGCTCGCTGTTCACAGTGTGTGTGTGCAATCACTGAAACTTAAAACTTAAAACTTAAACTTAAAACTTAAAAAATTCATCCAGATGTTACTGAAAAAAGGACAGTCTCCCATCCTACAACATTTCTTGTATATATAAGTACACATAAGTATTTTTTCTCCCAATTTTAATTGATTTGGAATAGCAGTTACTGTAGTGCTTTGTGCAGATCTGAAAACGCTTTTTTTCTGTCTCTCCTGTAAACTTTTGATTGGATGTTTTTTTTATTTTTTCCATCCACAGTATGTTTACTCAAACTTTCATCAGTGTGTCATTACATAACTACATACATTACATAGTGTTTTTTTTTTTTTTTTTTTTTTTAAATAAATTAACATTTTAATTGCTTAAATTTCCAATTTCTGTATCCAAATTTGTTCAAATTTATATCACTTATATATAGATGTGTTGCCATGTATCATGCTAGACAGCAAAATTTTTCTTTTTTTAAATGTGTATTTATCATTTCTTTATTTTTACCTCAGAAATATTATCAGCAGATGGCTGTCAAGGCTATCTCAGCAGCCAGTTTTAGAAATTACAGACATAAAGGGAACTGACACATGGATATTATCCCTGTGTGATTTTTTTGATTTTTTAACTAAAAATTCATCATTGTTTTTTTTTTAAATTAAATATTGATAAAATTCACTTGTTTGAATTCCAGTAAAAGTTGCCCAGATACACCCTCTGTTTAAGTCTGGAGTAAAGATTTACCTACTCATCCCTAGCATGTAGCTAATTGCCATAGCTAAAGGGGTCCCGGTGGTAGGCTGTGGTAATAGAGTGTTTTGGAGAACTCAGACATCAGGTTTGTCTTCCCTTTGTGCCAACCCGAGAAGGACAGGCTCCCCCTGTTGAGTTTTGGTTCCCTACTCCCTACTCGTTTCATTTTCGGAAGTTTTTTTCTCGCCACCCTCGCCGTTGGCTTGCTCATTAAGTGGTTTGGCACTGATCTCTGTAAAGCCGCTTCCAGACCATTTTAATTCTAAAGAGTTCAAAACGGACTACTGACCAACAGGCTCAGCACACAACATCTGTGAAACTTTGCAAAGGGCACAGAGAGAATATTCATACTTGAATCCAAGTGACTGATGCAAGCAGCAAACTGTGAACATGATAATCAGATTATGAAATGATGAAGGAGATGGTCAGCAGGCTGCTGGAGCTGAGTCCTGATAGGCCAGAACAGGTGAAGACTGAAATGGAAGTGGGACGGTAAAGTCGACTGTGTCAACCTTTATACGAACCCTTGTCGTCTCTCGACCGACCGCATGAACTGTGACAACAAAAATGCATGCATAGTCAGCGCTCAAATCCAGAGCCTACAACTGAGTGAATTTGAAGGCCAATGAAATATGACACATTTCAGCATTGTGGAGCATTACAAAAGAAACATTATACAAATATTACTTATACATCATCAGATAAGCACCCGGTATTTCAGCAGAAGGTCTTTTTTGTTTGCACATACAGGATGAGATCTAATTAATGGACACTTTACTTTGGAAATATCTATGGAGCACTGGAATGGAACTGGAAAAATGACTTCAAAACGCTCTCTTCAGATGCAGCGTCCAGTCTTGTTTGTGTGATTTCGCAGATCCGGGGAGTTTACCTTGTGAGCACTCTTACTGTCGACAGTGTATCGCCAGCGTCTGCCAAAACAGTGGCGGTCAAAGCAAGTTTCCAAGGTGTAGACCTCCTTTCAGTCATGATAGTGTTGGTCTGGAGAGTCATGATATTTTGTAGCTAAAAAATATCTTCACAAAGCACAGCAAAAGGCATGTATAGAGCATAGATTACAGATTTGAATACATAACACGTGTATTAATAACTAAACTTACTGGTTTTGAAGTGAATAGAAAGATAAGAAGTCTTGGGGACTGATTACTTTCTTCCTCTGGATTACCAGCCAGTTCTGTTTGAGCTACAATAATGCAGACATACAGGAAGTTGAAAAAGAACACACCTCTCTCTTAAAAAAGAGAAGGAGTTTCTTCCTCTATTCTGTCTATAATTGTATGGTTCATGAGAAAATGCAGACAAGCTTTACACAGTAAAAGAAAGGTCAGACTAGAGAAGACTTTATCATGCTCTAGGAGTCATATCACTTCTCAGTGTTCCTGAGAAATTTCTATGACAGTAAAATAAAAATTGGACCCTCTTATAGCACGCTGCTATAAAGCCAAAACATATGAATTAGTACAAATGAAGTTAGAACAACTTTGGTTGTGATCTTCATCTTCATCCTACACCATGTCTTTTTCACCATGGCCTTTTTTTTCAACGAATCTAACCCCTCTTATTCATATCGCTCTCTTCCAAGGCCGCTGGTTTTCTCATGAAGCTACAGGAAGAGTACATAAAACATCAAAATGACTGGGATTTTCTCCCCTGCTTTACTCAAATAATGTATACATCACTAATGTGATCACTTACTTGTGAATAAATATTTTTAAACTATATTACTAAAGCCTGAAAATAACTTTTATACTTTTGACCCTAGTAGAAGTGAAAGTGAAAAAGCATTGTGCTGGCTACCACAGATTATGAAAGAGAGAAATTTGACTTATTCTGCTTTTTACTCTTGTTCTCTCTTAGGTAGACCTGCTGGAAATACTTTGCAAACTTTTGACCCTAAGGGAAGTGAAAGTGAAAGAACAGCGCACTGGTTACTGCAGATTATAACAAAAGATCAATGAATCATGCTAAGTCTTCTAAAGTCAAGGGCAACATTTGTTTCCGATGTAAAATTGAAGATTACACTTTAATACACACGTTCCCCATTTCACTTCAACAATCACCTTACAAAAACCCTAAAATTTTTGAATATTTTTTATCACCTTCAGTCATCATACATTTTAAGATGATTGTTTCTCTAAAACACTTTGTAATACTATCACTTACATTGCAATCTCATGTACAGAGCAGTTAATAACAGACAATATTTTAAATAAAGTACAAGAAGCAAATGAGGAAGAAAATGTAACAGTTGCAAGATTTATTTATTTATTTTTTGCCTTATATGGTTCTCTTTAGAGAAGTGTGACTGTGGTTTGTGATGCAGTAAGATCGTAAACATGATACAAGAGAGACTTCCTGAAACACACTCAGTGAAGAGCAGCTGAGGTGTTGAAACTAGTCCTCCTAAAAGGTGTGTAAAATAATAAATTAAGGAATTTAAGAAGTTTACGTTTAAGGAAATTAAAAAATCAGGAGAGGCTGAAACGAATGATGGCTTCGTCACTGCTTATGCATATCCAGTGTTCAGTTTGTTTGAGTGATTACACAGATCCGGTGAGTCTTCCCTGCGATCACTCTTACTGTCGACAGTGCATCTGTGGTCATGTACAAGCCAGTACCAGATCAGACGGAAAGGCAGAATGTCCAGAATGCCGGACCCTCTTCTCCCCAAAGGATATCCGAGCCAACAGACTCCTGAGGAACATGGCAGATGCCATCAGAGATCACGTGGCAGATCTCAAACTTGGAGATACCGCTGAGGACAGTGCCCAAAACAAGCTCAAGACTGAGGTGACGTCTCGGGAGCATACAGGTTGGATGTTGTGTCCTTTGCATGAGGAGAATCTTAAACTGTTCTGTGAGACAGAGCAAAAACTTATCTGTTTAATCTGTCGCGATGATCCAACTCACCAGGGACACAAGTTTGTACCAGCTAAGGAAGCAGCAAATACCAGGAAGGTACAATCTGAAATAAATTCATTTTTGGTAGATAGTTGAATGTAGGACTGTTGCAATATTAATATATTAATATTTGTTATTCACAGACAGCTAATTCACATCTTGCAATATCTACTGTCAGACACCGTGATTCTTTTCATGTGGAAGTGATTGTATCAATGCATTTTCTTCAACAGAGGTGTGTGTGTGTGTGTGTGTGTGTGTGTGTGTGTATGTGTGTTGCTTTCCTCACAACCGTTTCATGTTCCCGCAGGGTGAGGTTAAAGGAGTGCTGGGTTTTCTGTCAAAAGAAAATGTGGAGCTGGACAAAATGATCCAACAGCAGGTTTCTGAAATCAGCAAGACTGAGGTGGGATTTAGTCATGTGACAAACAGCACACTTTTCCCTTTAGTTACCAAAGATTCATTTCCTTGATTACTAACATATGAATAAATTGACTGAAAACTCAATCCATACTCTTAATTGTTTTTTGTTTGTTTGTTTGTTTTTGTTTTTGTTTTTTTTTTTACAAACTGACAGGAGAGGTCTGAATGCTTGTCAAACCAGATTTCTGCTCAGTTTGAGGAGATGCATGAGTTTCTGAGAAAGAGGGAGGAGGATGTAAAGAAAATGCTAGAAAAGGAAAAGACAGAAGCTGTAAAATCAATGAGGAAAAACATCTCACTGTTCGAGAAAAATTTGTCATGCGGTATAGAGAAGCAGGTCACTCTGTTGTCATCCTGGGATCAGCAACCAGATGACAGCTTTCTACAGGTTATACCGTTTATCATATCTATGCTGTAATCACGTTATTTATCATTAAAAGATATCACATATTGTACTCATTGTCAAACGCGTCCCTTTTTTTTCTGTCAGTGGTGGATTGAGAGTGGAAAAACTATGATTGAGGAAATGAAATGGAGCGATGATGAGAACTCAGCAAAAGAAGCAAACAAGGTCTCTCCCAAAGGACTGTGAGTATGACTTTTTCAATGAATGTGCTCTCAATTCAAACGGCTGTCTGTTTCTCATCTGAAAGTACCCTCCTTCTCAGGTACAGGTCAAACGTAAAAGATCTTCATGTGATTCCTCACTCCCTGTTCCTGGGACCCTATGAGACTCACCTGAAGTTCTTTGTGTGGAAAGAGATGCTGGAAACCGTTAAACCAGGTGAGTAAGACGCCTGCGCACTTTATTTATTTTTTTAAAAAAAAAACATATTCAGAATGTTTCCCATTCCAGACAAATATTAATCAGACACATGGAATTGTGAGATTTTGACATCACGACGATTCACATATAAAAACAATGAGAATTACAATTGGTTTCAAGTTTCAGGTTTTATTGTTATTTACTGGATAACAATGTGGACATCACTATCAGTAATAAAATTCTTGGGTTCAGGGCCAGCTCAACTTGCACAATGTACGTAAGAGTAGATAATGATAAAAAGAATAGATAAGACATATCTAAAAAGAGGAAATATATACATGTTCAATAAATAGAGGAAATATGTGTAAAAATATAAAAATAGAAGAATATACGAATATGCAGTGGATGTACAGTCCCTGAGTGTAACAACATTAAAGTGCAGGTGGAACAGCATAGACAGTTGTGGTGTACACAGTAGCGAATGGAGTAGGTGAACAGTGCAATATTACTGAACCAGCTGTGTCCTCTTTTGTGTCTTTTTCAGTCCCACTTCATCATAGCATGGAAAACAACAGTGACCCTTACATGCGAGTAACCGACAGTGGTCTCTGTGCCTTCCGTAGGTCCAAAACAGGAATACTAGGCACTATGAAGGATTACCTGTCCTTTACAAACACCAAGGAATTTCTTGCGCGTGAGCAGCCTTACTGGGAGGTAGAGGTCGGGGAGAAATTAGAATGGGGTGTGGGCGTTTGTGCGCGGAAGAGCGAAAACGGAATTCCAGATACAGTGTTGGTCTTCAGTAGAGAGGAAGGCTATATGATCTCCAGGTATCCTTGTGAGGATGAAAAAGACTTAAGAGCCATAGAGGTAGAAGTCAAACCCAGAAAGATAGGAGTGTACATGGACTGTGAGAGAAATGAGGTCTCATTTTATAACGCTGACAACATGACGCTTATCGAAAAGACCAAATGTCATTTTAAGTCGCCTCATGCACTGTGTCTCTCTCCTGGATCCTATCTTGACGGGAAGAACATTGATCCAGTGTTGGTGTGCTGGTATTAATACCAACTAATCAACCCAATTAACTAATAACAAAAAAACAAATAATAATAATAATAATAATAATAATAATAATAATAATAATACAATCATAGAACTGGACTGGTAATAAAAATTATGATCACCTAATAATGGAATTTTCAAACGTGATGAATGTAATAATTTAACAATTAAGTGAAGACAACAACAGTGTAAACAATCAACTATTTAAACATGTCAGTTTTTTAAGTCTTTACATTTTCTTTTAGAATAAAACTGAGTTTATCTGTCTTTTTTGTGTCAGTTCTCTTTTTTTTTCTTTTTTTTTGTACTTCAGGTAGATTAGAAAACAGACAACTGGCAATTTTCTTTTAGAATAAAACTGAGTTTATCTGTCTTTTTTGTATCAGTTCTCCTTCTTTTTCTTTTTTTGTGCTTCAGGTAGATTAGAAAACAGACAACTGGCAATTCAGGCTCGGATACTTACGTTAACAGTCACAGTAAGCGCAGAACATTTAAAAAAATAACAATAAAAAGTTGTAATAGTGTTGATGGAAGTGATAGAAATGAGGAGAGTGATTGGGATGAGAGTTAAAGAGATTCATCGCATGGACATTATTTCTGTTCTTTTTTTTTTTTTTTTTTTTTTTTTTTAACAACTCACATGTTGAGTCTATATATGCAATGTCTTTATATCGACATAGTGTCTAAGTGATTGATTCAAATACCTTAACAACTGTAATTGCTTTATCTATTTTAGAAATACACTATGTCATTAATTCTTAATTTCTGCCAGCTTTGATGAGATATTGAGATATTTCTTCTGTTTGAATCCCTGTTTGAAAGTTAATTTCATAAAAAGGCTATGTGTGAAGATGAAAATGAAAGTCAAATTCATTAAGCAAGGACTTTTGTTTAACCATCCGTCATTTCCTGCACTGAATGAGGGTTGAGCTAATACTTTGTGTGGTGTATGGCACCCTCTTGTGGTTTTCTTTGAAAAAGAGCACTACTGCTCATCGGTATGCAAAACATGCACTGCATTTAAATAATTAGTAATCATAATCAATAACTCTTGAGGAGTCATGAAAATGAGTAATATTTAAGTAGAAGTATATTGAGAAAACTGGGAAACAATGTTAATTTTTTCTGCACTCAAAATCCAAAGATAAACAAGAACTATTGATCGAGCAATATGATCTCTAGTAATTTTGAAGATGTGTCTCTTCTGTGGCCGTATATATTCACATCAACACTGTTGCAACTCATCTGGAACATTCCCAGTTTAGCTGATTTTTTTTTTTTTTAAATGCAAAGCCTCCTGCCTCCAAAAAACTGATGGTATATATGATACAGAAAGACATTTAGGCAGTTATTTTATATTTAAAAGTAAAACAGTCAGTAACCGGCATCCCAGTGAGCAATGAGGACAAATTCTGCAGTAGCAGCAGATCCCTGAATTTTCTACTAACTGTCCATACTTTTTTTTTCCCCCTCCTCAAACATACACTGTGTCACCTCAGCAAATGTCTAATTTGGCTAAGAGTCACACTATACGTGATAAAAACAACGCACAAACTCACTGATTACTTCATAAAAATGATTGAGGTTAACCATGTCAAGCTTTATTTTAGATCACCTCGTTTCTTGTCTGACTGGTTGTATTGTTTCAACAATACACTGAAGCATAGTCAGAGCTCAAATCCAGTGGCAGGAGTTATGTAAATGTGTGGGGCCCTGGAAATAGGACACCTCACAACATCACGGAACATTTATAACCTGTTATGCAGGCATAGCACTGAGGCATCAGATAAGCGCACCGTTCAGAAAATCTCCTGTTTGCACGTACCCAACTCTATGCCAGCCTAATGTCAAAATCCTCTTAGTGGACTAATTATTTTGGGAATATCTGCGGAAAAGTAAAATTGAATTGGAAAATGGCTTCAGCATTGTCTCTTCAGATCCAGTGTCCGGTTTGTTTGTGTGATTTCACAGATCCGGTGAGTTTACCTTGTGAGCACTCTTACTGTCGACAATGTATCACCAGCGTCTTGCATAACAGTGTCGGTCAAAGCAAGTGTCCAGAGTGTAGACTACGGTTCAGTCAAAAGGACATTAAAACTAATCGACCTCTGAGGAACATGGTAGACGTCACACGAGAACACCTTCAGAATCTGTCATCTCAGAAAGACATGTTGTGTCCTGAACATGAGGACAAACTCAAATTGTTCTGTGAGACGGACTGTGTGCTTGTTTGCCTCATCTGCAAAGAAGGAGACAAGCATCGTGGGCACAGCTGTAAACCCCTGAAAGGAGTGGCAGGAACCTGCAAGGTTATATTTTTATCCACTCAGTGCCAAACACACTGGTTTCATGACCTTTCATAGGCTTTAGAACGATTTCATTTTATTGTCATTTCAACTCGAACACTTAAAAAGATTAACAATTTCGTAAATGTTGTACTTTTGATTCAGGAGAAACTGAGGGGGGCACTGAACTTTCTTTCTAACGAAAACAAACAGCTGAGTGACATGATCCTGAAACAGAACGCTGAGATCATGAAAACAAAAGTGAGTTAACGAGGTAGCAGAAGTGGGCACTTCCCTGAGTCTCTCTCTCTCTCTCTTTTTTTTTTTGCTGAAGTTCATACACTCACTACATTAGTATTACTAAACATTACACTTGCAGCTACCAAAAATTATTTCTAAAATTTCTAAAAATTTCTACACATCAGTTAAATGACACCATGTGCTTCCAACAAAAGAAAACACCTGAACTGTCTGTTGTTATGTAATCCCACAGCATAAATCTCAACAACTATCAGCACAGATCTCTGCTCAGTTTGAGGAGATGCATCAGTTCCTCAGGAAGAAAGAGGAGGAGGTGAAGAAACAACTGGAGGAGGAGGAGAGGAATTCTCTGGAGACCATGCAGAGAAAAATGGATACGATAGAGGGACTACTGAAAGAAGGGAAAGAGCAAGAAGAGAGTTTTCGCTCTGCTTTAAAAATACCTCAGGATGACAAGTTTCTACAGGTAAAATAAATTCATATATGATAAAGCACATAGGAAAGTTTATTAACTTATGGGGAAGGCGTTTTATATACAATAAGCAATACGGCCCAAAATATGAGGAATCAGTCTGATAAAGAGCTAATACTGGCCTTAGACTAGTTTAACCACTGTTTAGAGAGGAATTCAGTATACAGAGGTGAATATTCATAGTATTATTTCAAAGCTGAATGAAAAATCTTACTTGATTAGGTATGACAAAAACATTGTGTATGGTGATTTTCCTTTATGTGGGGTACAGTGTACTTCATCCTAAATATACACTAAAATATGAAATATTGAAAAGTATTGTCATCTAATGCAAGACTGGAAAGCAATAGAAAAGTAGCTAATGTCTGGCTCAAGCCAGCAGCAAATTCTTTATCAGAAACACTGTAAGATCAACCCTAACATTTTAGCAGTGCCATCACTTTAATGCATGTAATTAAAAAAGAAACAGACATATATCCTCACTAGTTTTTGTTAATATTCAAACAACTGGTTGATTTTCACAGTGGTGGAGTAGAACTGGTTTCACAGATTTCGAACAAATGACATTAAAGGAAGGAAAAGAAAAAAGTGAAAACATCACTACTGGGTAAGCAAAAGGAGGAGAAGCATTGTATTTTCTTGTAGATAAACTAATTTGCTTATTTACTTACTTATTTACTTAAGTATTTACTTTCTTACTTGCATATTTACTTACTTACTTATTTCCTTATTTACCACGAAGGTACTGGTCAAGATTAGAGGGTATCAAGATCACTCCAGACTGCTTCACCTTTGGCCCTTTTGAGACTCACCTGCCCTTCTTTGTTTGGAGAGAAATGTTGGGATCCATCAAGCCAGGTCTGTAAAACTCTCATATCTCACTTCCAAAAGTTTCCTCAGAATATTCCTAAAGGAATATTTTCCACCAAGACTCAGAAGCTTTTTCAAGAACTAAAGAATTCCCTAGCTATGCAGGATGGGAACAACACTGCTCCTGAAGGGGTTCCTGTTTGCTTTCCCACTGCACCACAAGAACTGTAAAAAAATTATGCTAATTAGATGTACATGTGGAAAAGTTTGTCTGTTAGTTCCCGCTCCGGAGTATATAGTCGAAAATGGTTCAAGAACCGGTTCAAGGACTAAATTTGATGAACCAAACCTGGGTCCAGCACTGAAAAAGCATCTAAAGTGTTCATGGTTCCTGAAAAAGTTCCTGTGGTGGAAAAGCACCCACTCATCGTGTTTCATAGTCCTTGTGTGTTAGTGCAGTAATATTTTTTCTCACTCCTTATTATGTTTTTTAACCTTTATCCCATCTCCAGTCCTCAAATGTACAACTACAATGGATATGAACCCAAAACTGTCTTTCTGCAAAGACAAAGACCAACAAGATGGCAGTGAGGATGTTTTCACCAGATTCTCTCAATTTCAAAATAAGTACAGGAAAAAACATTTGGAAAATCTGAGGACAGGACAGCGGTACTGGGAGGTAGATGTTGAAGTGGACCCAAACTGGAATCTCGGTCTTACTGTCAGGCATTATCAAAAACGGAGGAACATTCCAGTACTCCATCACTTAACACATGAAAACTATGAGGAGATTGGTCTTCTCTTTAAGGATGACTGCATTGTATTTTCTGGGGGTAAAGGTAATGAAATCCCAATACAAATGAAAACCAGACCTAAGAGAATAGGGGTTTACCTGGACTGTGAGAGACGTCAAGTTTCATTCTGTAATGCAGACAACATGACTCTCATTCACACAGCATGGTGTGGAGACATTTAGATACATCCAAATTTTATATCTCCCAGTTTAGCATTGGATTTCACTCAGAGTTGCACAACTCTGTCACTATATAGATCAAAGGCGTCAAAATCCAGTCTTGAAGGGCCACGGTGTTGCTGTTTTTCTCGTCAGCCGAGTAAATACAATCTCTGATTGGCTGAAGAGTGTGAAAACCTGTTTTCACAGTGAAAATCAACAGGTAACTAGGTGAAAACAAAAACCCGCAGGACCCTGGCCCTCCAGAACCGGTTTTTGACACACTCGATATAGATGTTGTCTAAAAATCAAAACTTTGAAATCTGTATAAGGCTTAAGAAAATAAGAAATAAGTGGTGCAACCGTAAACTGTCCTGGAGACCCAACTTCAATCCCACTGGGTCATTATGCAGCAGGGCTCAGGAAAGATGAATCTCTCCACATCATCACATTTCACCAGCTCATACAATCAGTAGCTTTGGGTGTACAGGTGCTTGAGAATCAAAGGCAAATAACATGGACAGGTTTCACTTAGATTCCCATAGAGATGCATGTAAAGTGGCAGGTACAAGGAAATGGTGCCTGAATCTTCACGGACTGCCTGAATTTGCATATTCAGAGCATTCATGTTCTAGCTTTCACCTGTGCAGACTAACACAAAGGTCGTGCCAGGTTCTGGTGGAGGGGGAAAAAAAAAAACCATACTGTTATGCATAGGGCAGAGGGTCTGTATATATTGAAGGATAAAATGATCAACAATCTATATTATTTTAATATTCGTGACATGGCAGTTTGAGAGGAGCATTGATTTTATTAATTGTAATAATACTAGGCTGTTTCAAAGAAAAGAAAAGGAAAGAAACTTAAAATGCAAAAAAAAAAGACTCAAGTCAAACACAACATGTCTCATCAGGTTCCTTTATACTTGGGTTGGCAATGTGGGTTCAGATATGTAACCAGCTGTATGACTGAAATCTTGTTGAAAAGCTTTGTTTATTTCTGTATGAGAGTAGTAACTGTTATGTAACCTGTCTGGCTGGTTGTGCTGTGTATAATAAACAAATACTGACACGGTTTGTTGCACAAGTCAGTGACCATTCAAGAAAAGAGAAAATATCATCTTTGCTGATAAAAATTAAAGTTCTATTCTTATATGCTTTCTATTCTATTCTATTCTATTCTATTCTATTCTATTCTATTCTATTTTTTTTTTTTTAAATATGTATCCACATAGTTCATACTGCAGTCATTATGATGACAAATGATAGGATACTGGATACAGTCTTTGCAGTCAGTAGATGTCTGAGTTCTGTCATGCATATTTGATTCCTTTGTTTGCTAACAGGGAGAGGCTGTACTGTTTCTTGAACGTTTTGTCTGAACGCCTTTCCTGATGCATCATGCAAGAACCCAGTTCCACAGCAGAAAGATACCTGTACCTATAGGAGAAAGTTCAGAGACTTCAGCAAAATTCAGCAAAAGCTTTTTTTTAGTCTATCTGTGAAGAAGTAACGCAGGACCGAAATATGGCTTCAGCATTGTCTCTTCAGATCCAGTGTCCAGTTTGCTTGTGTGATTTCACAGATCCAGTGAGTTTACCTTGTAAGCACTCTTACTGTCGACAGTGTATCACCAGCGTCTTGCAAAACAGCGTCAGTCAAAGCAAGTGTCCGGAGTGTAGGCTACCCTTCAGTCAAAAGGACATTAAAACTAATCGACCTCTGAGAAACATGGTAGACGTCACCAGGGAACACCTTCAGAATCTATCATCTCAGGAAGACATGTTGTGTCCTGAACACGAGGACAAACTCAAACTGTTCTGTGAGACGGACTGTGAGCTTGTTTGCCTCATTTGCAAGGAGGAAGATGAGCATCGTGGGCATACTTTCAAACCTGCCAAAGAAGTTGCAGAGACTTCCAAGGTTAGTCTATCCTTATATGTAAAATGAAAGTGATATTGCATATGACAAAATGTTTTTTTTTTTAAACCTTATGTACAAAATTTTTATATACCTCCTAACGTGGACAATATAAAACTACATCGTTGAGTTTTGAGTGATTCAAACATTTCACAATGCAGAAAATGACATGTTTCTGGTGCAGGAGGAGCTAAAAGGAGCTTTGAGCTTCCTGGCTGACGAGAACAGGCAATTGAGCGAGATGATCCCAAAACAGGATGCTGAGATGGTGAAAACCAAAGTAGGTTAGATACCTGTGTGGCTCCATAGACATTCAAAATCTTTCTTTCCCATTTACAGGTAAAATGGCAAAGGGAAAGAGAGTCCACAATTCAATCTCTCTCTCTTTCTCTCTCTCTCTCTCTCTCTCTCCTCATACATGGAAACACAAAGTGAACAGTTTGTTAGCTACACCGCCCTATAACTAAATGGGCACATGATCCTCAATGTTGTTAAACAATGGTGCAAAGACATATTTCACGATCCAATGAATCCTTTTACCTGTAGCATTATGCTGAATTGGGAGTCAGGATTTAAATGAAGGTCTCAACCCCTTTCTGCCAGGTTCCAATGATACAGGCTTGCAATGGGTGTGCACTGGTGTACAGAATGTTTTTCGTACCGCGTGTTATGTACCCTTATTTGAACCACTCACTGTCTGAACACTGCAGACTGTTTGAACATAGACGCTGATCAGCTGTGTCCATTTGCCACAGTTCACTTCCATCAGAGTAATGTTCCATGTCAAAAACAACGCATATTGTCTTGGAATGGTTCCAGGAACGTGATACAATGATCTCTTCACATGAGCGCTTTTACAGTTTTCAGATCTCAATCCAGGAGAGGATCTTTGTGAAAAATTGAAATTGGGCTGTACTTGCGGCAAAGGCATTGGGTGGTAGACATAATAACAGGATGACTGAATGTATTTTACAGTCTGTTCAACAGAACAAATATATATAATAATCAATTGCAACATAAAAAAAAAGAAATATTAAACTTTAACTTACCTTTGGGATTCTACAGCACAAATATAAGAACCTACTGGCATTGATGTCGGCTGAGTTTGAGGGGCTGCATCAGTTCCTGAGAGAGAAGGAGAAAGAGGTAAAGAAACATCTTGAGGAGGAGGAGAGTAAAGCCGTTATGTCCATGCAGAGAAGAATGAGTACGATCAAGGAGCTTCTGAAGGAAGGAAAAGAACAGGAGGACGAATTACAGTCTGCCCTACAAATATCTCACGCTGACCGCTTTCTCCAGGTTAAGTTTCGAGATCCAACATTTTACATGCGAAGCACTACCAGGCATCAAAAAATACATTTGTTTACATTTCTTTGTTTGCATGCACAGTGGTGGAGTGAAACTGGTTTTGCGGTAGTTGAACAAATAAAATTGAAGGAAAATGAAAAAAGCAGCAAAGCGACCCCTTCATCAGCTGTGTGAGTAATGGATGCCTCATGAACATGTCGAAATTACATGTTGCTCCTTCGTAATTTGACTAGACAACCTTCTTTCATAGGTACGCATCAAGGTTGGGATCTATTAAAATCACCCCCGACTTCCTCACTTTTGGTCCTTTTGAGACTCACCTGTCATTCTTTATTTGGAGGGAGATGCTGAGATCCATAAAACCAGGTCAGTTATACTTTTCCCTTCAGCCCCTAGATGAATTGTTTTATCCCTCAGGCTAGAGTTCTTTCTGGCAAGTAAATATACCATGAGGCTCTGAAAGTTTCTACTTTTCTTGTGACAAAGCCGCAAGACAAAGTTTCATATAAAATAGAGATGTTCATCATTAATTAAACCGCCTTCACGCTTTATGTTTTTCTCTCTGTGCTGTATGAAAAGGCTGGTTGCTCCACTTGGCATTTTTAAAGCTGAGTGGTGCAAAGGCGTTTGACACCTGTGTACCATGACGAAAAAGAAAAAAAAAATGAATAGGCATTTTTGTCACCTTTAATCATGTTTTCATGTCTTCTCCCCAGTTGTGAAATGTGCTACTACGATGGACAGTAATCTCAAACTCTCCTTCAGCAAAGATGTAGAACAACAAGATGGTAGTGAGAATGTGTTTGCCAGATTCCCTAAAATACAAAACAGATACAGGGATGACCGTACAGAAAATCTGAGGTCGGGGCAGTGGTACTGGGAAGTGGATGTTGAGGTGGACCCAAACTGGAATCTCGGTCTTACTGTCAGGCATTATCAAAAACGGAGGAACATTCCAGTACTCTGAGGAGATTGGTCTTCTCTTTAAGGATGACTGCATTGTATTTTCTGGGGGCAAAGGTAATGAAATCCCAATACAAATGAAAACCAGACCTAAGAGAATAGGGGTTTACCTGGACTGTGAGAGACGTCAAGTTTCATTCTGTAATGCAGACAACATGACTCTCATTCACACAGCATGGTGTGGAGACATTTAGATACATCCAAATTTTGTATCTTCACTTACCAAGGTTCATCTCTGGTCTATTCTTTAAGACAACACACTGTAAATATAACAACTATGCCACTGTAAATCTATGTTTATTTGCAACTTGACAGCTTGTAACAACGAAGTAACCACCCTGTTTCAGTCATTGCTGAAAATTTATCATAAGTGGAATTTGAAAGAATATGGACTCAACAACTGCCCCCAAAGGGTACATTTTATATGATGCTACTGTTAATAAAGCTATTTTCTATGTCCTAGTTCATTCATGTTGCATTTTCCCCATTCATTGTGGTCCAAAATATAAGAGTAAATGAAATAAAGTAAAATAAAATCAGAATCAGTAAAAAATTATATATTAGGGCTGTCAAAAATAAAGCGTTAATAAAGCCCTAGCGCAATTTTTCTCAAAGCCACATTTTTTTTTTTTTTAACGTCGTTAACGCAAGTCCTACCATGACCCTTTGAATCACCCATTGTTCAATTGTGAAAGCTAGATTAGCTGGCTAGCTGACTAGGTCATCTGACACATCAGTACCTTGTGAGAGGTTGTTTTCCATCTCTGGGCATATTGTACAGTAATCGAGCTACATTACTGTCTGAAAATTTAACTATACTTGTGCGTCTAACCAACTGGTGCGGGGAAAAGGAACAGGAAAAGTATATCTGCAATATCTATGAGTAGTATTTAAAGTTTTGGAATCAGTCAAAATGCTCAAACTCCAGAATGGTCAACTTGCTGTTGGGCGGAGTTAATGAATGTGATTGGCAAGTTTGATTTTGAATTGTCCTATGTTAAGCGGCTGTCGTAAACTCCTGCTGGTTGGGTGGGTTTTCTGTGAATTGTTGGAAAATAATGAATGCATCTGAATGAAGCATATTTTGTCCACTCATGTTTATAGACATACTGCACTCGAATAATCTTTCATTAGTGTAATATCTGAGCAGACAAAAAGTGTGCGATTAATCGCGATTAACCACACAAACTGGAACTCTCAGTTTACCTTTACCTGTGCTTCTATATAGCATATATATATATATGTGTGTGTGTGTGTGTGTGTGTGTGTGTGTGTGTGTGTGTGTGTGTGTGTGTATATATACACATATATACCTATACACACACACACACACACACACACACATTATATAAGAACATTATATATCATATATCACATTGTATAAGAGTAAAGGTAAAGGTAAACTGAGAGTACTTTGACTTTCTTTGTCCATACCAAAATACAGAATACATGAGAATGGCAGATTACGTACCAAGTTTGGGAAAGAGCAGTGCTTTCAGAGGTTCTACATCTCAGCCCTCCACATTCCAGATTATCACCAATCATAAAAATCTCTATCTTTCTCTCTCTCTCTCTCTCTCTCTCTCTCTCACTCTCTCTCTCTTAGTCTGACAATCAGCTGGATGAGTTCAACCAGGAGAAAAAATAATTCCTTAGCCAGCCAGTGAGTAAACAATGACCTCTGGAGGTTTAAAATTGAGCCAGATATTAAGCTGGGAAAAAAAAAAAAGCAATTTTCACAAACCACAGGTACACAACTACTCACAAACGGTTTTACTTACTTCTTCAAAATGTCTCACTATTCTTGTCTACTGAGGTGATTAGTAGCATGTGCAGAGGTGAGGTCAGCTGAAACAGTGTTTGGAATGAACCTGTCTGACAGGCTATGGTTTATTCATTTACAGTAAATGTTTCCTTTTGTTGAGAGCACATGTTTGTGTTGTAGGTACATAACAGCAATAATAAGGGTATGGTATGTGTAGCAAAGAGTTAACAGGTGTGAAATCCTTTCTAATAAGCATATATGTCCTATCTCCTCAAACAGAGAAATAAGGTTATTAATTGCTTTAAGAAGGTAGTTACTAAGCCAACATAACATGCTATTTTAAATCATAAATAAAAACTACCCAAACAAGCAAACAAACCATGCATAAACGTTTCATCACAAGGTCATCCAGCATGTCACGTGATAGGTGATGTCTTCTGGTCCAATCACATTGTTGAGCCAGTATTAGGTGTGGTTTCTTTATAGCAGAGCTGTACTTTAAAATTTGCCTCAATGCGAACACAAACGGATTTCAGTAGTAATAAGGGACAGACATTAGGAGTTTTCAACTAATTACTATTGCTGGTGTAGCTAAATAAGGTCAAAAAGAAGTTTAAATTGTAAACTTCCTCATGGCTTCAGATTTGTCTCAGCAGATCCAATGTTCAGTATGTTTGAATGATTTGACAGATCCCGTGAGTCTACCCTGCGAACACTCTTTCTGCAGGAAATGTATCAACCGCCTCATGAAGTTAAACAGTGAGGACAGCAAGTGTCCAGAGTGTAGAAGCTCCTTCTCACGGAAAGATGTTCGAGCAAACCGACTCCTGAGAAACATGGTTGAAGCCGCTCAGTCACACTTGGAGCAACATGAAGCACTGAAAAAGAGGACAAGCATGATTGCCATGGCACCTGTCCCTCAGAACGACAATTCATCTGATGTGATGTGTCCCAAACACAAAGAAACATTTAAACTGTTCTGTGAGACTGACCAAAAGCTTGTGTGTTTCATCTGTAGAGAAGAAGTCAAACACCAAGGACACGAGTTCAAAACCATGAACTATGCCGCCAAAACTGACAAGGTAAAATCATTTCTTTTCTCATAAATTCCGCTAATTCAAGGATCTCATATAGATTACACTGTACTAATACCAGATATTTATGGATTTAAAACATTTTAAGCGACGGCTAATTATATGTTTTATATTTATATATATATATATATATTTTTTTTTTGGTTATGCGCTATGCTATATATTTAGTCACAGATATTTTAAGTAAAGAGCAATCGAACTTACATGCTTATTAAAGAAATGAAAGGATGGGTCACACACACACATGCATGCATGTGCACATGTATATTTTTAACTATATGGATTAGTCACCACATTATTTTCATAAAATAAATAAATAAATAAAAAAATCTGCCTATTAGAAAGGACAGACATTATCCTCTCATATTATTATCTGTTTCTTTGTGCTAGAGATGTATGAACCCCCAAGTGATCCCCAGATCACTGTTCTGGTGTGAAGAGAAAGACAACATGAGCTTTTAATAAGGAAACACTGCAATGTTCTGCTCTGTGGCAAAGCTCTCTCGCATGTGGACGAGCTAGAAATGTAACATGTAGCATATCAGCAATTTACAGACATCAAGAGTAGATTTGTATTGTTTTTTTTTTTCCCCACCCACTCTAAATGTTACGATAAATGGTGATATTTTTGACAAAATCTGTAGGCAAGGACAAGTGAAACTCTGGCGCTGTTATTTAACGAGGACCGAGAACTGACAGATCTCCTTCAGAGACAGGCTGAGGAGATTGATAAAACGAAGGTAAGATAAAACCGTCCTCTTTCAGTTAAGCGCCTGTAACAGCGCAGTTGCACACCAAATACAATAATGTGCACCCAACAACTAAAAAAAAAAAAAAAAAAAGAATCATCCCAGCACAAACTGACAGGACAATATAAATGATGGTTTTGTATGGACTTGATGAAACACAAATTAGTTGTACACACACAACTAGATCGTTACATGTGTTGATCAATATGAAAACATTATTTTATTTGAATCAAACTGTTATTTCTGGCTCTTTTCCCCTCCTGGGAACACTACGTTGCAGCGTCCAGCTTTATTCGAACAATAATAATCATAATTCACCTACAGGAGAGGTCCAAAACCATCTCGGCTCAGATCTCTGCTCAGTTTGAGGAGATGCATCAGTTCCTGAGAGAGAAGGAAGAGGAGGTGAAGAAACAGCTGGAAGAGGAAGAGAAGGAGTTACTGGAAGAGATGGAGGAAAATGTATCTGAAATAAAAGAGTTGCTCTCCGACGGAAGGGAGGAGCAAGGCATTTTGCTTTCGGCTCTGGAAATAGAGCAGTGCAGCAAATTTCTAGAGGTTAAATTCCTTTGACTTTCTTTCCCAAATCTCCATGCTTTTTTTTTCATTGTGCTTTTTTTTCACCCTACCAGCCTGAATCTCTCTCTCTCTTTCTCTCTCTCTCCATCTATCAGTGGTGGGGTGAAAATGGACAGTCGCTCATTGAGGGGATCCAGAGTGACAGAATTACGTGAGAACTGTTCTTAAAGACTACGGGAATTCATAAGCATGTGCATATATGGAGACATATGAAAAAAAAATATATCTTTGATAATATCACGTTGTTTAATCATTTGTGCATGTACAGAATACGTTGCAGTGTTTATGTGATCAGCTGACATCCCCTTTGCTGTCACAGGCCAAAGGCGGAGAGTCTTGGTCTGAAATCTGACTCTCTGTTTCTGGGACCATACGAGACTCACCTGAAGTTCTTTGTGTGGAAGGAGATGCTAAGATCCATCAAACCAGGTGAATTGAGATATCTGTGCTAGTCTGTTAACAGGGAACCTACTTCAGCTCATGTTTTCTCTTTGCCACGTTTTACTTCTTGGCAGTCGAAATTCCCATTAATTTTTTTTTTCTTCCGAAGGACTCTGAAGAAATAACTGCCTCATTCTTAACGCAAGTCAAAATTTTAAGCGCATAACGTTTTGTCCGAAGGACGCTTAGTGAAGTCCGTTTAAAATGAATGGTGGATGTTTGGTCAGGGAGGGCAGGTCAATGCAGTGATTACAGCATCACTTTTCCACTCTTACATTCTATTCCTCTAGTTCCTCATCACGATATCATGGAGGACAAAAAAGACCCTTATCTAAGTATGTCTCCCAGCGGACGCAGCGTCCAGCGCACCACCAAAAAGGGCGCGTTCGGGACCAAGAAGCATCACCTGCCTTTTACGCAGATTGCAAAGTCTTACGTTGACGGACAGCACTACTTCGAGGTGGAAGTTGGAGAGACTTTTGTGTGGGTCATAGGCGCTGGAAACAAAGAACATGGGTTTCCAAATATATTTCTTACGTATTCTGTTGAGGAAGGTTACAGTGTGTTCGAGGTTGTTAATGGAGCAGAAACTGAGAGAGATCTTACAGATATCAAAGGCAGTCCCAGAAAGATAGGGGTGTACCTGGACTGTGAGAGAAAACAGGTCTTATTTTATAATGCAGACAACATGACCCTCATGCACACGACCAAATTTGGTTTTAACTCTCCTTATTCGCTATACCTCTCTCCCGGACCCTATCTGTCTGGGTGGCACAGTGATCCAATGACATTGTGCTGGTATTAATCAAAATATAATGTACACCCAGAGTTGGCTGTTGCATCTAATGTAATCACACCACTGTTAAACTGCATTACTGCTGAGGTTGTTACTGTTCTATATCGTCAGTCAAGGAAATTTTCACTGCTGTTGTTTCATTCAATGCATGACAAATGTCTTTTGTTTCCTTGAACTTATAATATACTTAGCATAATGCTATCAATATTGTTTAGGGGGTGTGTTGGTTATCTGTTTTGCTTTTTTATTTTTTTATTTTTTTTTTTTTTAAGACAAATGACACATTGGGTCTTTTGTATAAAAGTGATATGATATAAAAAAAAAAAAGCTGCAGATTTTGAAAGATACTTAAATAGCCAATGTATACATGTATAGATAGTAGAGGACAAACTTCATTTGGAGGCTAATCAGAAAACAAACAGAAAAACTAAGATTCAAACAGGTAAGAACTATGCACTATGCGCTACATCTGAGTGCAATGTGTAAACTTCATCCTTCTTCAAATATATGAAAACATATATATTCTATCATTTTTATAGCATGTAAACAATGGTTTTCTTTCCATTTCTGAGTACAGATTATTTGTAATAATTGCATAATTGCTCATTGGTATGACTTGAGACTGATTAGTATTTTATCAGTGTACAAAACTGATATTTGTAGGATCAGCATTTTATACATTTTTTATACTTGGTGTGTTTAGTGCATTTTGAGTATTATGGGTATACATTAACAGTCTTAAGAAAACAAAGCTCAAATTATTCCAATCAGTCAAAATATTCAAAAAGGTTGTCTTGCAAAAAAAAATTCTTATGATTTATGATACCATGCTAGCAACACTTAAGTGCATCAGTCAACCAAATGTGAATGTGTAAACAATTAGATAGCACACATGAAAAAAAAAAAAAAGTTTTCATGAGCAAAACTTGCTTTTAATGAGGATTACACAACTACAGATGTATACAAAGTATGGTGAACACTTTTTGAGTTTATTGACAATTTAGCTGTGTTTTCCTTTAAAAGTATAGAGGAATGACTATCGATTTACCATCAATATTAACATCAGTTACATGTTCTTTTCTTTAAATTTAGGGCACAAAAAGGGCCTTGTCATGAGTTCTTTTCATACATTGGCTCATTTTGTGAACTGTGAATTAAGCACCCAGTGTTCCCTTATACTTACTTCAGATCTGTTAGCAGCAGGCGGCTGATGATATGTTCATGGGATTAAGCCTTGTAAATATGACTCATTGGAAAATTACTCAGAATGATATGATTCTTCTGATATGATATGATCAGTATGATTCTTATGTTAGAGTTGCTGAGTTGTGTGCACATGTATGTATTTATGTGTGTGTGTGTGTGTGTGTGTATTTGTGTGTGTGTGTGTGTGTTATTACTCTTTGGATTTATTGTTTTCACATCAAATTTGACATTATATTTTAAGCCACCCGTTATGGAAATAAAGTGTCTGTTTTAAACAACAACAATTTGTTACAAATTTTATCGGATGTTTACCAAAGGTCATTTTCACCTAGGGTGGCTAAGCAGCAGTTCCAGTCATCTGAGGCCTGGCTATACCAGCATTCTATTCTGGCCTGTGTGCGTTAAAGCCATGTATTTGTAAGAAACAAGGCATCTTTACATCGTGCTGTCCACATAGGCTTACTGCTCACCTTTCACAGAAGTCACATAAAGTACAAGTCTCCACTCTGAGATGATCCTGAACACAAAGAAGTAACATACAAAATAGTAATCTCTCTCACTCTCTCTCTCTCTGTCACACACACACACACACACACACACAAGCACTGCCAACATAAAATAATGATTTTCCTATCTGGTCAGTGGCTCTTGCCAACTTTGCCAACATTTCTATCTGGTCAGTAGCTCTTCCCAACTTTGTTGAGTATTTCCAGGCAATCAATCATGTTCTAAAGAAACCGGTCCATCTGTATCAGTATTTTAGAAAGCATTGCTTCCATCTGCAAAGACAATACTGACAGCGATACACTAAACAACTGTCTGACAATGTAATCACTTCACATTCTCTGTCTGTTATTTAAATGGCATATTCACTTCAGTACAATAAAAAACAAAGCAGTTTGATATTCATACATTTTATATACTGAGCACTCAAATTTAAGCACAAACAAACAAACACACAGAAAGACAAATAGACAAACACGGTGCAAAATAAACTGACAGGCAAAGGTCCATAGAGACTTTGAGGGAGAGAACAGCAGGAAAATAATACAAACAGTCCCAAAGAGATCATTTAAAAAACAGTGCGAGAAACTTACAAAAAAAAAAAAAAAAAGAACAATCTAGCATGGTTATGATCTGAATGTAACTCACTTTGAATGGTACAAGTCTGTTTAGCTAGTACTGTAAAGGCAATGACACAGGTAAAAATTTGTTGAAAAGTGGACTCCACAAACATAAATCTTCTAAAATCTCCTAAAATATCCTTAAAATGAATATTCATCACTCCCATTTCGATATGTTTAGATTTCAGTTGTAGTGGGCCCATTTACAAGACAGAGGAAAAGAATTCACACACATAGAAAAGAGTGGGTGAAAAATGGCATGTTTTTTCCTCCTTCGCTTGGATTACAATCAGTTTTAAGATATGGCAGTTACGCCAACCATGAAGTACCTGACAAGCACCATGGAAAGTATGGTGGTGCTTTTGTAACTCACCATTTGCTAAGGGAAAGTCCGTGGTGACATGATATTATACACAAAAATTGAGATAGATTCACCAACGCTGTAAATATCATATAGAGATGCCCTTAAAAAAATGGTATTTCCGGTAAATTCTCTTTTAGTTGTAGTAGATTGCCTTCAATCGTTAAACTGACTGTTTAATATTAAAACAATTTTGTCAATTCTCCTGAAATAATTATCAAATGCGGATATGGAGAAGCTGTTTTTGTAATTCAGAACTCCGACCTTTAGAGGTCACTAGTTCTCCGTTTCACTTGTAACTTGATCTCATGAACGCCAGTCCAAAACTAGATTTTTCGTAATGTGCTCTTTATTTGCTACATGTAGTTTATTTCTCATATCTTGTTTATTATTTGTTAAAATAACTCTATTTTCCATACATTTTTTTAATGAGGTCCGTGGACCTCACAAAAATACACAAATTACACAAATCACACAAAACCCCTAAATTCAGTCCATCGACCAATTTCTGAAATTTGACTTGAAAACACACCACACATTTTTACTGCGCTCTTCTTTTTCTTACAGGTGTCTGTAACAGATGTCTTTCATAGTCAAGAGAGACTCAAATACAAAAAAGGGAGGTATTTCATGCGGCATTTCAGGTCCTTTCTAAACGACGCATCAGGAATTAACAGCTGAGGCATGCGAGTTCCCAGGAGTCGTTGTTTCCGTAACATTGTATCCGTCTGAAAGTGAAGTAAAAGCATGTTACTAAAAAAGCCGGTGTCATAAACAGTATACATAAGCTATGCGCTATATTTCATTTACATAATATCGGTACAGACATATGACATATGTACGTAAATAGAATCCTTCAGAACAATCACCTATTTGATTTACTACGTCAGCACGGAACAATGAGACTTAAACCAGTTTTGGGCTTTGCCATTTGATTTATCTAATAAGTGTCAGTGGAGATGTATACATAGTCATGAGCCATAAAGCCATGTCCAAACACAACCGGTAAATATTGTTATACATTTAGTTACGGTTGTTGTCAGTACCTCGTTAGGGCACCTGATTTGCTCCTCTGTTCAAATGACTACATATGAACATCTTTTTAACCACGGTTTGTAGTGTTTTTCCTCATTTGGGTCCTCAGTGTGGGAGCAGTGTCTAGACCTAAACACCACACTTTCCTCAGTGGGAATGGGACTAATTTTAAGATATATCACGAAAAAAAAAAAAAAAAAAAAGCTTTAGGAACCACAATAAGCTGGATGTGTGACTGTGTGAACCACACATTTTCAGTCCTATTAGGAAAAAAAACTCATTCACTCACGTCTGCGTCTTCGAAACCGTTGAAAGAAATCTGTTCCACTCGTTGATGATGGTCCTGAACCTGTACCCTTTTTTTTTTTTTTTTAAAGGCAGTCATTATTGTGCTGTCAAGACATCTAATTTAATGGTCAAAGTAATTATTTGTTTAAATGAATTTAATTCTCATTATTTCTTATAATGTTTTGCTCCTTTTTTTTTTTAACTAAAGAGATTACAATATATTTTTTGGTAACATGATATGAAATATTGTTTACCGTTGTTCTGGGTGAAGACCTTTTGGAACATCGGAAAAATATCAAAAGTTGTTCTCGGATCTGAAAGTAAAAAAAAAAAAAAAGTGCGCATATTATATCCAAAACATAAGTTAATGACAAATCACTGTGACATTTTTTTTGCGTAACTTTCAAAGTTTTCTTTTTTGATACTGCTTTCTCACTTTTCCCCTCACTTGAGCATTCAGGACGTATAGTTTGACGATACGTTAGTCCTTTTATTCCTCTCTGAAATTATTGTGCGATGAATGTGACAGGAAGTTTGTCTGCGTGACAAGTGTAGTATTGTGATAGTGAATTAAACAAATACCTTGCTGTCCAAAAGTGTCCCAAACAGGAAGATGAAAAAGCCCTTAAAAGAAATAAAACATTTTAGAATGTTGCGCGAACGTCTGCTAGACATTTCAAAAGGACAGTAGTACGCAGTTGCTTGTTGCTACTGCTGCCTCTATCTCTCTTCAGTTTCAGTTTTCATGGAAATGTACAATACCTAAATGTGATCAGTGTAAATTCAGCTATAGGACAATCTTGAAAACCGGATGTTACTTTGCACGAACACAGACTATTCTTCTTAAACAATTAAGACTGGTTCAGATTTGTTTTGTTTGTTTATACATAAAAGGCATAAATAAACTGTAGGTTACGATGTACAAGAAAAAACATGCTTTAAAACGAGTACCTGTAATGAATTTAAGACCGCAAAAACAACATGTACTCCGACGTCACGAGAGACCATGGTCCCGATGCCAAATCCCCAGGTAAGACCGAAAATGGGCGTCAAGAATGCCACACATCTGGCAGCAACCACCATGGCATTTTTTTCACCTGGTTGAGCATTAGCACCAACTCCTCTTCTCAGCATC
The DNA here is from genome assembly GCF_902362185.1 of Chanos chanos. Classification (NCBI taxonomy): domain Eukaryota; kingdom Metazoa; phylum Chordata; class Actinopteri; order Gonorynchiformes; family Chanidae; genus Chanos; species Chanos chanos. The sequence continues at coordinate 36,153,335 of NC_044503.1, read as the reverse complement.
TTGTACAAGACCACGATCATGATGATGAAGTTAATGGCCACGATGGTCAGGGCAGGTATGACAAACGCCAGCAGTGCCTTTGTTTTGTCCCAGTTGAGCCAACAAGCATCTCTCTCTCTGATGTATCCTCCTCCAGGAGCAGTCACTGCCACGGTAATGACCGCAATAAGGAGTGGGGCGCCGTATCCTACAAAGAAGCCAATCGACATCATGGTACATCTCGACATCTGGGAGAAGACCATGACGGTTCGGTAGAGGAGAAACAGAGCTGAGAGCAGCATCCAGAAAAAGAGGGCAAGGTAAAAAAAATGGATGAAGAATGTCGCCGCACTGCAAGGACCCACTGGAGTTTCTTTTCCCGCGCCTGCTATAGCCGCACCGATAATGAACCAAATGTCAGCAATCAGAAGGGAGACGGCAATGTTCACTAGTGATACATGGCGCATGTATGATGTGTCATTTTGGGTCAGTGGCTTCCAAACTATAACCTCTATGATAAGACACAAAACTAAACTGAGCATTGAAATCCCCACACCTATAAAAGTGATGTAAGATAAGGCTGGGATGCTAGGGAAGGGTGACATGAGAATGGAAAAGGAGGTGGTGTGATTACATTCACAGGTAACCTTTCCTGTCTCATTTGGATCTAGCTTCAGTTCACATCCTGTGGAATCCCATCCACCAATTCCATCTAAAAGTTCAAAATTCCAGAAGACACACTGAGGACTTCCAAGTGATTCATCCCTGATGTCAAAGGTAAAGGAGATGTTGTTGACACTGTTTTTCAACTTGACTAAAACCACATCTCCATTGACGGTCGATGTGATGACGGAGTCATTGATATTGGTGGTGTTTCTAGCAGGCAAGGCATTGTACATAGAAGAGAACACCATAATGGTGAAGTCATTGATGTTAATCTCTGGAATGTCCACTTCAGTGGTGTCGTTTACTCCCAGTACTGAATTAAATGTCATCACATTGAAGATCCTGCTCAGCTCAGAGCTTGTTGTTGTTACATTAAACGGGGTATTAGACAGAGTGTCTCCAATATCTTCCAGAGACTGAAGTAGTGAAGAGCTGGTGGTTTCAGTTTCATTGTCTGTATTCAGACCGTCCCAAGTTTCTTGTGCTTCATCAGATGTTATGACGTCCACGGTGGAGAGAAAATCCTTGGTAGGAAAGAAAAAAGAGTCATTGGCCATTTTGAACAAATTGTCATTAATAACAAAGCTGGACAATTAAATGTGGTTTACTGTACTTTTCTCTGAACCACACACTTTATTGACTACACAAACTAAATAATTATACTGGAAGTAGTATAGAAGCAAAGGAATCAACTGCTTAAAACCTTTCGAGTTTTGACTGGATGTAATGTGCTTCTGTTGTTGGCTAATAATAAGAAACTATGATTCTATTGTACGTCCTTCTTGACAGCCATATTGTTTTCTGTATACCATTTATACCATTAAAATATAATACCATTTTAATATCCAAATTTGACTTGCTAATCAGGAGGGTGAGCACACCCCATTCCCAAAAAGCAATGCAAGTTTGTGTTACAAGGTTTCTGCTATATATTTCTACTATATACAGTATTCATACCATAAACATCAAACAACATGGGTTCCTCTCAGCTGAGAAAAGTTTCTATGTCATCATCAAAAGCAGTTTGTTTACATCACATGAACCACTTTAAATTATTTATGATCAAACTATATATATATATATTTATATGTGTGTGTGTGTGTGTGTGTGTGTGTGTGTATTATTTTATTTTTATTTTTTTTATGTTACATACCTGCATGACATTTTGGCCAGCCTTAAAGTTCTGTTGTATTGAGGCATTTGCAACGTTATTAAGTATCTGGACAATTGTTACAATTGTATATGGAGATTCAGTTACGTTTACGCGATTATCCTCTGTGGCATTGCTAAGTTCTTTCACGAACTCTGGGATAGACTCGGCAAGCAAGTTCTGAAAACAAGACAAAATAAGAGTATGTTAGGATTTCAATTATTCATGGACACATACAGAATTTATTTTAATATTCACCGGCCCAATCCTCATTGCCCAGTGATTTTTTTCAGGGTCAATAGGTGACATAAATTAAGCTTTTGGTGTATATTTGGCATCCAAAACTCATACCCAGGTGGTTTCATCTAAACTCACGAATTAGATCATTTACAGTCATGCATTATAACAAAAACATTACATTAAAATAATCACCTGAGATTGAATTAACAGTTCTGCAAAAACACGTAGGACGCATCGGTTCTTTCCGGGTTGCCATTCACCAGACGGTGTGCATTCCGCTGTCATATTGCCCACATAGTCCCCACTACAGCTTATAGTCTTGATTTCGTTCACATTTCCGACACCATACACACTATCTGAACAATCAAAACCTGAGGGGAACAACAGAACAGTATTTGTAAAGTGATTCATTTGTACTTGCCTTAACTCGATGGGTTGCAACAGAACGTTTCTCATCATGTTTGAGCCTTTGACATTACCAAGATTAATCAAATGTAACCAAAAAATATTGTGCAGGTGTGGAGAGTACTGAAATACATTCATTATGATTAATCGTGTATATATGTATATATATATATATACACACATACACACACACACACACACACACACACACACATATATATATAGCTAGTGGGCTGGGTATGAAATTTCTGAGGGTGAATTTGGTAATAGTAATGTTTTTACACAGGAGACTCACCTCTCTCTACAAATGTTAATCGGAAACTCTTTGAACTGTAGGAAAATTCTTGAAATTCGGTAAAGGGTGTGAGTTGGCATGTGTAGGTAACATTTGGACAATTCTCTTGCAGGACACTGTGCGTGAATGAGATGGAATCACCACCTGTTTCAGGCAAAGAAAAAAGCATTTGTGAAACCAACTAAATTCTGAAAATTACATTTTGTTTTTCACAGAGCCTCAGTCGACTGTCCTCTCCAAATTGCAGCATTTTATGTTTCAGTTAATTTTTTTTTTATTGTTTGTTTGTTTCTTCACGAATGTCACCATAACTTGCAGCAACTAAAGAACATTTTAGCATTTACAACTTATTGTAAACTTATTTTATAATCACTGAATGTAATTATTGAAATGCCAATGTTTGACAGAGGAATACTGACCTGATGATACCACGGTTCCATCTTGAACCAACTCAATCTCATAACTGTTGTCAGCAGAGCAGCTCAGTTCGATATCCTCATCATTGCATTCGAAAATGCCACCAGTTTCAGTTTCTATGTCTGGGAGTAGTGGAATCTTAACCGACTGCCACTGAACATAGTCTAGTGTATTCCTTAACAATATGCATTCATATCGACCTACGTGAAACCAAACATCAACAACAAAAGTCATTTTCAATAAGGACAGGCAACCTCCCAAGTTGTTAAACACATCCTTAAATGCCAGTAATGTTTTTAAAAGGATATACTGTGAAGTCAGCATTTGAAACATAGAAATACAAAAAGAAACATGTATTTCTTTTCTGTTTCTCTCCCCCCCCCTCCCCTTTTTTCTTTTTAATTTCTTAATGTTGCATTTTATTGACAATTAGCATAACCATAACAGTAAGACAATTTAAATCCAATGTAACATCAGCTCATTCGAACTGCAAGTTTATGAATGGGAACGTCCGCCCACGTTTGTGACTAGTGTGACTACTTCACCTGCATCATTTGGCTCAACATTTTTCACAGTGAGACGGAGCCCATTGTTTGAGAAAGAATATTTGTCAGAGCTGGATATAGTCTTTCCATTCACTCTCCATCTAGGAATTCCAGTGGCATCAGTGTTATCGCAATCAAACACCAAAGTCTGCTCTGGAAATATGCGCTCCTGGGAAGTAAGGCTTGCTTCATCTGTGATTGAGAGAGTCAGATATACCAATATTTAGGTATAGAAATCATATACAGTAGAGTGAGCACAATGACATTTTTGTTTTGGAATGTTTGGGGAAGGGCAAGAGAACAGTGTAAAATGTCACTCCATGCCAAGAGTTGCTAAGATGCACAAACATCTGACCGTGAAAAGTGAAAATCAGGGATAGACTTATGATTCAGTTAATAGATATATAATGCACAGTGGAGGAACAAAGTCAGAACTCACCCGTTTGAGCAACAGAGTAACCCAAATTCCTTAAATTCTCTTTAAATGCAACATAATCAAATGGACCACTTGCTGCAATTTGTATGTCTGCAAGCACACTCCCTGGCCTGTATACAAACAGAAAATTCCATTACAAACCCTCAGCAGTCTGCTGGTTCCCTCAGAAGGCATAAGAGAGCAAGAACTTAAATCATTAAAAAAAAAAAAAGAGCCAGGACTTTAATGATTAGTCACAGATACCTGAAGTCGAGGACAGTCACAGAATTTCCCCCAGAGGCTGTCTTAATCTGGAAGAAAAAAAGAAAGAAAAAAAAAAAAAAAGTTGATTCATGTACCATTACAGACAGAAGACTTTTTTGAGGATTTATAACAGGCAGATTAAAACGTCTGACAAAATAACACAGTAAAATTAAGGTTATCGCCTGAATATCGTTAAGTTTAAATGAATCAAAATCAAAATGGCACAGATGCCTTAAATACATGACTAGGATTTTAAACATGTATGACTTTTCCTTACAGTTAAAATGAAATGCACTGATGTTTAGAACAGGAAATTTGCCATTTTTAACGTGTTGAATACAACTGTAACAGATTCTTCAACTCAAATAAGAAAGCGAAAAACAAGCAAACAAAAAAAGAATCTTGCCTCGTCCTCTAATTTTCTTTTAAGGTTGGAATATGTTGCACTGCTTGTATCATCAAGGTCAGAACTGAAATCTTGATCGATTCTCAATGTGAAGAGAAGTATTTGCACCTTCGGAGCTTCGGAAGAGGACAGGAATAAAGACACAAAGACACAAAGAGATGTATTATGGAAAGAGTTGCAGATGTTGCGCATGTCACTAAAAATCATAACATCAGATGGAGCGATATAATAATATCATCACAACAAAGTTTAAAGGTGAACTAGCAAATGTCGTGCAAAGTAGATCAAATACAACACAAAGGAAAAAATACATGGGGAAACAGGAAACTAAAGAAAGGGACTGTAAGAGACCTATTTCTCTAAATACAACACTGACCAGTCCTCCAACATTTACACTTCATTACATACCAGGTGTCGTGGTTGTTGTTGATGTTGTTGTTATTGGTCGTACTGTTGCTGTTGCTGTTGCTGCCGATTTTGAAGATGTTGTTGTTGTTGTTGTTGATGATGATGATGATGATGATGATGATGGCGGTGGTGGTGGTGGTGGTGGTGGTGGTGATGATGATGATGATGATGATGATGACGACGACGACGATTATCATGAAGAAGATTTGAGAGTAGTTTTTATCATTTATGTATTCAGTAATATAAACGCATAAAAAAGGGGAGATAATGTGTTCATATTTCAAAAAGGCAATGTCACTGTTCACACAAACAATAAGAAGACAAAAAAAGATATGCAAGCTAATCAAAAGTTTCGTTTTCAAAGTAACTAATCTATGCGTATTCACACTGAAATTTGTCTAATGATTATAACCAAATTCATTGTTAGTTAGGAAATTACCAAATAGTATTTGTTGATGTTGTGTTCCAAAACATTTTATTATTAGTCCGTGCAATACCGTCTATTCCTACACTTGGACTTTTCTCAGTAGAATGCTGAGCAAGCCTTCTTTGAAACCATTGTTATTTCATTTCTTCAACAATGCTACATTGTAATGTATTGCATTTAAACAAACAGAGTTAAGGCATCTTTTGTTTGACTTGCCACATTAATTAATTATAAAAAGGTAACTGTCAAACTTTTGAAATAAAAATTAACAGCAACCAACCAACCAAACAAGCAAACAAATCAACAACAAAAAGTGATTTCCTTGATCCCATGACAATAATATAATAACTTCTACTAGAGGAGACATCTCTTTTGTCCTTATGAATTATTCTGAAGTGTGGAACTGGGAGGACCAAATTAACAAACCAACCATATTTTGGTGTTTATGTGTCAACAAAAAAAGGCATTTAGAACTTCATTCCGACACATTATAAATGTCAAGTGAACAGATGATATAATACGGGAAAAAGAAACCAAAAAACACACAAAGTCATCAAATGATTGTCTCTTTTAAAAGAAAGAAATCAGTATGCAATGCAGTACTTCTTTATTAAATGCATAGTTTCCCTGGCAAAAAAGGTGACAAATTTCTCACCTCTTTGGCAGAGTTGTCCATAAAGTGGAAGGGCATTGATACATCCACAGATGCCATTCACAATGACATCACATGTCCCAAATGTGGTACAGAATGCACTGGGCCAAAAGTATTGGTTTTCACACTGACATGTGTAGTTACTCAAACCACTGCTTGTAGTGCACACTATAACAAATATAAAAGAATTTATTAATTCATGACATAATCAAGAGATTTTTCATCATCCTAAAACAAGACAAGCCAGCTACTAAACACCCAAGCTAACTACTGTGAATTTTAATAGATAGATAGATAGATAGATAGATAGATAGATAGATAGATAGATAGATAGATAGATGGATAGATGGATAGATAGACAGATAGATGCTGTGTTGTGCTGGAGATTAGTATACTTCGTATACTTTGACAGATCTGTGCAGAAGATTCTTACCAGTGGTTCCTTTAGATTCCAAGACATTTATGGAATTGTTGTTTATGAGGCTGCTAGGATCTGATTCAAGAACAGGCTTCAGGAAACTAAGGACACTTAATTGCGATGCACTTGCATCAATCTCAGCTACAAATACAGATGGCCCTGCTGCAAAAAATAGAATATTAGTCAAATAAAACACTTTTTTAACAGTTTACAGGTTGATTCTCTGCACCGTAAAGATAACATAAATTCCAAGAACAAGCTACCATGATAAAAGTAAAGATTTTGTGATAAAAAAAAAAAAAAGAATTCAGTCAAACTATGACGTTTCCTGGAAAAAAGCAACAACTGGAACATGGCCCTGTGTGAGCACACATACAGAAAATGGTTCATGTCCCCTTGTCATCCAGTGTTCTTTAAGGTTCTCACTGTTTACTAGGGATTTTTATTTAGTCTATACAGTTAAGAATGATGTAACAAATCAAACACTCTGAAAGATAACTATTAAGATAGATCTTTTAAAACAAAGTCATGCATGCATGTTTCTCAATACCTAACTATACCTCACTTACCAATAGTAGATGCTGTGGTTGAAGAGGGTGCCTTTTTTGTTGTTGGGCTTAACTCTGTAGGGGGAAAAAATACTTGAACCTCATCGATTTCCAATACTAATTATATTCTTAAAAAGGAGAAATCAATTAAAATTAATTCACTCAGTGATGTTTTGCTATTTCCTTTCCTTTTTTTTGGGGGGGGGGGGTGGGGGCGTTTGCTAGTTCTCGATCCTTAACTCTGCATCACTTACCAGTAGTTGTTGGTTTAGTTGTTGATGTTGCATTCTTTGTGGTTGGGCTTAAGTCTGAGGAGAAGAAAAGGATGCCTTGATATACAAAATTTGATATACAAAATAAACTGCAGAGCTAAAAAGGTTGAAAGAACAATGAATTCCCTGAGTAATATTTTCAAAAATATTTGCATTGTTTTTGAAGCAACATGAGGGTGAAAATGTAGTTCAGTCAGTCTGTAAACCCAAACTCTTCATTAATAAATTGATGAGTTTAACAAGAGAAAGGGTCAGTCAAAAAGCCTCTTTCTCAAGCAAGAAATAAAAATGTAACGTATTTTTGAATGCTTATGTTTGCAATGCTGATACACTTATGTTTGATGCACTTTCATCAAGCTCAGTGACATCAAGAGATGGTTCAGCTGTAAGGAGCAAAAACTGATCAAATAAAATGTTGTTTATGTGAATTAACAACTAGGTTGAATAGCAATTGTCTTTTAATGATTAAAACTCAAATAAAACCATAACGTTTCCCCAAAAAATGCAACAACTGGCAACAATTGCCCCGCGTCTGCTGACATGCAGATAATGGCTCATGCGCCCCACCCCCCACCCACTCACCCGTCCAAAGGTCTTAAAGTCTCTCATTTTTGCCAAAGGGACATTTAGTAAAACTGTTCATTTAAACATGGTGCACAAAATAAAAACAATCAAAGTAATATAAAATCTCCAAAGATTACACTGATTGTTTTAAAACGAGTTTTGGATAGTTCTTGATCCTTGACTCTGCATCACTTACCAGTAGTTGTTGGTTTAGTTGTTGATGTTGTATTCTTTGTTGTTGAGCTTAAGTCTGAGGAGAAGAAAAAGGATGCCTTAAACTCACCGATAGACAAAATGAACTATAATGCTAAAAATGTAGAAATATGGATGGGTTCCCTGAGTAAGGATATTTTCAAGAATATTTTCACTGCTTTTGCAACAACACAGGGGTGGCTATGTAGATCAGTCACTCTGTCAACTTAAACTCTTCATGAATGATTTTTTAAGTTTAACTAATGAAAGGGTCAGTAAAAGACAATATTACCAATATATGGCCTCTTTCTCAAGCAAGAAATCAATATGTAATGTATTTTTGAATGTAAACTTAGGCAGTGTTGAACAGAAAATGCCTCAAGTCATCTTACTGTCTGAAGCCCTTTCAGCTTCTCATCATTCATTGGGGATTTCTATTTAGTCTATCAGGGTAAGAATGATGCACTAAACTAAAACAGTGAACCAGAGTTTGAGACCAAACATCAAGTACAAGTCTTGGACGATCCTCTGTCACTGAATCCACATCACTCACCAGTAGGTGCTGGTGTAGTGGTCGTTGGTGCATTCGTTGTTGCTGGGCTTAAGCCTGAGGTAGAGAAAAAGTTTGAACTTCAGTGATTTACAACACTAACTGCAATGTCGTGAAGGTGGAAATGAGAGGACGAATTCACTGAACAAAACTGTTTTCTTTGTTTTTGCATAAAAACAACAATCGCTAATGTGTTCAGTCACTTTTTCATCTTACACTTTTCATAAAATAAAAAGTGTGTGTAACCAGACAAATGGTTGATTAAAAGGGAACATTATTCAGGTGTAGTCCACAATATCGTGTTTTTCTCAAGAAAAACCAACAAGTGCTTCAGAATGGCTTTAAAGAAAGTTGAATTGTGCAAAATGTCTAAGTATGCTTTCCTTTTCATAAATTACAAGTAATGAAACAAAGCCAAATGTTTCACCTTCTTGACAGAGTTGTCCGTCAGGGGGAAGGGCATTGATACATCCACAGAGACCGTCCACGATGGCATCACATGTCCCAAATGTGGTACACATATCATTGGGCCAAAAATATTGGTCTTCACACTCACATGTATAGTTACTCAGACCACTGTTGATACTGCACACTGCATGAAACAAAAGATTAGTGATTAATTCCGGATGTAATCAATAGATGTTTCACAATTCATAAAAAGAACCACACCAAATATTCAGTAAGCATCAATCACCAATCAGCTAAGCATCGACCGAATATTTTTATGTGAGTACATATTTCGTGATGTTTTTAAAAGAAATTTGTCCCAGGTATATACTGTCATTGTATAATTCATGTGAGGATCAATAAACTTTGAAAGATGAATGTAAGATTTACTTACCTGTGGTAACATTAGTTTCCAAGATGTTTATGTAATAGCTCAGAAAGATGCTGTAGGATTGTGATTCCAGAACAGACCTCAGGAAATGAAGTACAGTTAAGTTTGACGCACTTGCATCAAGCTCAGCGACATAAACTGATGGTCCAGCTGTGAAGGAGCAAAAAACTGGTTAAATAAAATTATTTTATATGAATTCTTTGCTATAAAGGCTACGATGTGAGGGACAAAATAAATGTCATGAACAGTAAGACAAGGATGAACTCCATCTTCATTTAATGGCTAAAAATAAAGTCAAAAGACACGTTCCATTTTTTTCGCTAAAAGAGACCATTGGCACACGGCCCCGTCTCAGGCTACACATAGAAAATTGCTCATGTCTCCTTACTGTCCAGAGGTCTTTAAGTCCCTCATTTTCAACAAGGGATATTTTGTAAAGCTATCTACTTCAACATGATGCACAAAACAAAAACAATCTAAGTTATTTAAAATGTCCAAACATTGCATTGATTCCTTTAAAAAAAAAATGCTTTGGATAGTTCTCGATCCTTAACTCTGCATCACTTACCCGTAGTTGTTGGTTTAGTTGTTGATGTTGTATTCTTTGTGGTTGGGCTTAAGGCTGAGGAGGAGAAAAGAATGCCTGAATCTCATTGATATACAAAATTAAGTGCAGGGCTAAACAGGTTGAAAGAATGATGAATTCACTAAGAACATTTTCAAGAATATTTTCACTGCTTTTGCAACAATACAGGGGTGGCTATGTAGATCAGTCACTCTGTCAACCTAAACTCTTCATGAATGAATTTTTGAGATTAACTAATCAAAGGGTCAGTAAAAGACAATATTACCAATATATGGTCCATCATAAAGCCTCTTTCTCAAGCAAGACATCAATATGTAATGTATTTTTGAATGTAAACTTAGGCAGTGTTGAACAGAAAATGCCTCAAGTCATCTTACTGTCTGAAGCTCTCTCAGCTTCTCATCATTCATTGGGGATTTCTATTCAGTCTATCTGGGTAAGTATGATGCACTAAACTAGAGTTCACTAGATTGAACCAGAGTTTGAGACCAAACATCAAGTACAAGTCTTGGACGATCCTCTGTCATTGAATCCACATCACTCACCAGTAGGTGCTGGTGTAGTGGTCGTTGGTGCATTCGTTGTTACTGGGCTTAAGCCTGAGGTAGAGAAAAAGTTTGAACTTCAGTGATTTACAACACTAACTGCAATGTTGTGAAGGTGGAAATGCGAGGATGAATTCACTGAACAAAACTAGCTATAATGGCTCAAATGTGAGGGCTTGAATAAGTTCAGAGAACACACAGAATGACAAGGATGAATTGCAGTCTTCTTTTAATGAAATAAATTCAATCCTTGAACATTCCAGAGGTGCAACCACTAGAACATGGCCCTATGTCAGCCTACATACAGGAAATGGTTCCTGTCTCCTTAATGTCAAAAGCGCTTTCAGACTCTTTTTGTATAATGGGGATTTTTTTTTAGTAAAACTATCCACTTAAACATGATTCACTAAATTAAAAACTCATAAAGAAAGTAAAACATGGCAATGCTCCCTTTAAAACAAGTTTTGGATAGTTCTCGATCCTTAACTCTACATTACTCACCAGCAGTGGCTGTTCTTGTTGTTGTTGTCGTTGTTGTTGTTGTTGTTTTTGTTGGTGTTACGTTTGTTGTCACTGGCCCTAAGTCTGAGCAGAAGAAAAAGATGTATGAACCCTACCAATTAACATCACTAACTGCAATGTTATGAACATAGAAATGTGGGGATGACTACATTCAGCTGCAATATTTTCATTGTGTTTGCCTAAACACAAGAATCACTAAGGAGTTCAGTTATTTTGTGAAAGCACACACTGCATGAATTAATAAGTGAATGCAGCTAGAAAAAGTCTGGTAAAAGGAAGTATTCCTCAGATACGATCAACACTAATGCATTTTTCTCAAGGAAAAACAAATAAACAAACAAACAAAATAAAACAAAGTCCAGTATCTCATGGTATTTTTGAAGGCAACCTAAAATAGTACAAACTGGAGAAGCATACTTTCCTTTTCATGAATTACAAATTAAAGTCAGTTTCTGACCTTTTTGGCAGAGTCGTCCGTCAGGGGGAAGGGCATTGATACATCCACATGTGCCATTCACAATGCCATCACACGTCCCAAATGTGGTACAAGTATCAAAGGGCCAAAAATACTGGTCTTCACACTCACAGATGTAGTTACTCAGACTACTGTTTGCACTGCACACTATAACAAATGTAAAGTAAGTATTTAATTTCGGATGAAATTTGTATATGTTTGACAGTCCTTAAAATGAATAAGTCTTAAGCAAATTAATTACTCAATAAGAAAAAAATCCAAAGGCTAAACATCCACTCATAACTTTGAAATATCTATAAATATGTTACTGTGTTTGAGAATATATTTCTTTGGCACTTTTTTAGAGTTAATTTGAATATTAATATGCACTGACAAGTATACGTAGGATGTTCTTACCAGTGGTAACAGCAGATTCCAAGATGTTCATGGAGTCATCCAGAATATAGTTGTAGTATTGTAATTCAACAATGCGCCTCAGGTAATTAAGTACACCCAAGTCTGATGCACCTGCATCAATCTCCATGATCCATGCAGATGGCTCAGCTGCAGGAAATGAAATTTAGTATGAAATGAAATAAATGAAATAAAAAGATTTTATTTCGGTTTGTAAATGTAAAGCCTGTGCTTTGAAGACAAATATAAATTCCAAGAACAAAGAGAATGACAAGCATGAACTCACATTTTCTTTCAGTGATTGAAAATAAATGAAATTATAATTTAATCAAATTATATTACAAAGGTTCAAAGGAAAAAAGAAAAAGGCAGAGAGGTAGAGAAATAGATGAAAAAGAACTTTACGACACCAAACCGCAATGTTTCGTTGTTTTTGCATCAATGCAAGAACCGCTAATGTGTTCAGTCACTTTGTCAACTGACACTCTTCAAAAGAGAAAAAAGGGTAACTAAATATTTGGTAAATGGGAGTATTACACATGTATACAATCCACTCTAATGTGTTTTCTAAAGAAAACAACAACCGTAACAACAACAACAACAACAGGTGTATCAGTCTGGCATGTTGTTTTGGAAGACAACATTAAAGAGAATAAAATTAAAGTATGCTTTCCTTTGCATTACTTACGAGTTATGAAACAAAGGCAAAGTTCTCACCTTTTTGGCAGAGTTGTCCGTCAGAGGGAAGGGCATTGATACAGCCACAGAAGCCATTCACAGTGCCATCACATGTTCCGAATGTGGAACAGGTATCACTGGGCCAAAAATATTGGTCTTCACACTCACAGATGTAATTACTCTGATTATTGTTGATACTGCACACTATAAAAAACATAGATGAAGTCATCAGGTCGTGATCCAATGCATGCAGTCAGTGCAGTGTTGACTATACATATTTCAAACAAGCCAATGTTTATATAGAAAAAATATCCAAAAGTTACCATCTACTGAGAATTTTTTTTTTCCTTTCCTTTCGACGTACGTATGTACGTCCCCTGTATTCGCCCCTTGGTAATTTTGCAGAATTTATCTGAAGATTAAGAAACTTTGAAAGACATATCTAGGACATTCTTACCAGTGGTAATGTCATATTCGTAGATGTATATGTACTGGATGAACTGGCTCACTAAATTGCTGTAGGAATATGATTCCAGAACAGACCTCAGGAAATGAAGTACAGTTATGTTCGATGCACTGGCATCAAGCTCAGCGACATAATGAGATGGTAGAGCTGTAAGGAGCAAAAACCGGTCAAACAAACTGATTTATTTCAATTCATAACCTCAAAGACTGAAGTGTTGAAGGCAAAAATTAATGACAGGAATGAAAAGAATGACAACAATGAAGTGTAATCATTATTTTCACAATTAAAAATAAAGTAAAATTACAAAGTTTACAACAAAATGGAATCACTGGCAAATACCCTATATACAAAAAAAGTTCTATGTCCCCTTACCTTCTAAAGCTATATTAGCCTGTCATTTTTACTGGCAATTTTGTTGGACATTTAATGTCAAAAATTACACACTAAACTAAAACACTTTAAAAGTAGCCGACTTAGACCAAAAATCACATTGGGGAAAGGAACCATGGGCACATAACCTACATAGAGAGAATGATTTGAGTCCCTTTACATTCCAAACCAACAGTACTCTGTTACTTTTACTGGGGATTTTAATAAATGTGACAAATTGAAAAAGACATTATAGATCAAAACACCCTAAAAGAAACTGAATAAGAAGAAATCACAATAACTTACAGAAAACAATTTGCCAATATTGGATTGCATCAAAGAAAGAAACACCATGGCGCTTAATTGTCCTGTCACATTAAACTCTTCCTAAATGAATCTATGAGTGCAATCAAAGGGTCTCAGAAATAAACTAGCCTTCATTTAAGGTGCATTGCATTATCTTGTTCTCAAACAACTGAGCCAAGAGGTAATGCAAGATCGATGTATTTTTGAAAGCTGTCTGAAGGGGTGCAAATGGAAAAGATTGTGTTCCCTTTCAGAACATGTAAACAAGAAAACAACGATAAGTTTTTCACCTCTTTGGCAGAGTTGTCCATCAGGGGGAAGGGCATTGATACATCCACAGATGCCATTCACAATGCCATCACACGTCCCCAGTGTGGAACAAGTATCATTGGGCCAGAAATATTGGTCTTCACACTCACAGATGTAGTTAGTCAGACTGTTGTTGATACTGCACACTACAACAAACATAGATGGAGTCTTTAAGGCATAATCCAACACAGGTGGTCAGTGGAGGGTGTTGACTATACTATTAAGTGAAACAAGTCGATTATTACATCGAGATATGCATGTGTATTTGGTTCATGGTAATATTGTAGAAGTTATTTGAAGACTAAGACACTTTGATGGATATATCTAGGACATTCTTACCAGTGGTAATGTCATATTCGTAGAGGTATATGTACTGGTTCAGTACATAGCTGTAGGAATATGATTCCAGTACAGACCTCAGGAAATGAAGTAGACTCATATTTGATGCACTTGCATCAATCTCAGCAACATAAAGAGATGGTTCAGCTGTAAGCAAAAGAAAAAAAAGGTCAAATAAATGGATTTTTTCAATTTATAACCAAAAAGGCCGAGGTGTGAAGGCAAAAGGTTAATGCCAGGAAGATAACGGATAATGACAACGATGAAGCGCAATCATCATTTTCGTAATCGAAAGTACACTAAAAATATAAAATTTTCAGCAAAATGGAACTACTGGCAAATACGCTATGTACAGAATACGCGTCATGTCCCTTTACCTTCAAAAGTTATATTAGCCTATCACTTTTACAGGGGATTTTATTGGACCTTTAATGTAAATAAATAAATACTCTAAACAAAAACACTCTAAAAGAGATGGACTAAGACCAAAAATCACATTGATTCTTAGAAAACAATTCATTGCTATTGTTTCTGCATTAGCAGGAAGAAACACTGAGGAGACTGTTCATTCTGTCAGTTTTCCCACTTCATAAAATTAATACAAGGGTCTAATCAAAGGGTCTGAAAAAAAATTATTACTCATATAAGGTCCATTGTTAAGGCTCCTTCAAAACAATTTAAACCAACAGCTAATGCAGGATTTGTTTTAAAGGCAGCCTAAAACAGGGCTAATGGAAAAGAATGTTTTCTCCTTTAGAGCTTGTAAACAAGTAAACAAATGCATATTTCTGACCTTTTTGGCACAGTTGTCCATCAGGGGGAAGGGCATTGATACATCCACAGATGCCATTCACAATGCCATCACACGTCCCAAATGTGGTACAAGTATCATTGGGCCAGAAATACTGCTCTTCACACTCACAGATGTAGTTACTCTGATTATTGTTGATACTGCACACTACAACATACATAGATGAAGTCATCAGTTCATGATCCAATACATGAAGTCAATGGATCCTTGACTATACTTTTAAGTAGAACTAGCCAATTTTTACGTTGAGAAATATCCAAAGGTTACCATCTACTGAGGGTTTTTTTTTTTTGTAATGTATGTAGACATACATGTTCTTGGAAGAGATGCGTGTTTGCCGCATGGTAATACTGTAGAATTTATGTGAAGATTAAGATACTCTGTGGATATATGTAGTACATTCTTACCAGTGGTAATGTCATATTCGTAGCTGTATATGTACTGGTTCAGCACATAGCTGTATGAATATGATTCCAGTACAGATCTCAGGAAATGAAGTGCACTTATGTTTGATGCTCTTACATCAATCTCAGCAACATGAAGATTTGGTTCAGCTGTAAGAAAGAAAGAAAGAAAGAAAGAAAGAAAGAAAGAAAGAAAGAAAAGAAAATCTTGGTCAAATAAATGGATTTCAATTTTTAGCCACAAAGAATGAAATGTGAAGGCAAAGAATTAGTGCCAGGAATGAGCATAATGACAAGGATTAAGTGCAATCAGAATTTTCATAATTAAAAATAAACTAAAAATATAAAATTTCCAGCAAAATGGAACCAATGGTAAATATGCTATATACAGAAAAGGGTTCAAGAGTTCAAAAGCTATATTAGCCTGTCACTTTTACTGTGGATTTTAGTGGACATTTAATTTAAAAAAAATATATATATATATATATGCTCTAAACCAAAACACTCTAAAAGAAACAGACTAAGATCAAAAATCACATTAATTCTTAGAAAACAATTCATTGCTATTGTTTCTGCATTAGCAGGAAGAAACACGAGGAGATCTGTTCATTCTGTCAGTTTTCCCTCTTCATATATGAATACACGAGTGTAATCGAAGGGTCTAAAAAATAAATTGTTACTCATATAAGGTCCGTTGTTAAGGCTCCTTCTAAATAATTGAAACCAACAGCTAATGCAGGATTCGTTTTGAAGGCAGCCTTAAACAGGATAAATGGAAAAAATTGTTTTCTCCTTTAGAGCTTGTAAACAAGAAAACAAAGGCATATTTCTGACCTTTTTGGCAGAGTTGTCCATCAGGGGGAAGGCCATTGATACATCCACAGATGCCATTCACAGTGCCATCACATGTCCCAAATGTGATACAAGCGTCATTGGGCCAGAAATGCTGGTCTTCACACTCACAGATGTAGTTACTCAGATTATTGTTAATACCACACACTACAACATACACAGATGAAGTCATCAGTACATGATCCAACAAGTGAAGTGAATGGAGCATTGAATATGCTTAAATCAAACAAGCCAATCTTTACATTAAGAAATATCCAAAGGTTACCATCTACTGAGAATTTTTGTTCTTTTTTTTATTTAAATATATGTATATTCTTTGAAAAGATGTGTATTTCGTTCATGCCAATATTGTAGAATTTAAGTGGAGATAAACATACTTTAGTAGATATATCTAGGACATTCTTACCAGTGGTAATGTCATATTCGTAGATGTACGTGCCCTGAAACTGTAAATAGCTGGAGGATTGTGACTGCAGAGAAGATCTCAGGAAATGAAGGACACTTATGTTTGATGCACTTGCATCAATCTCAGTGACATAAGGAGATGGTGCAGCTGTGAGGAAAAAATAAATTGGTCAAATAAATGGATTTTTCAATTTATAACCAAAAAGGCTGAAGTGTGAAGGGGAAATTTAATGCCAGGAATGAACATGAAGACAATGATGAAGTACATTCATCATTTTCATAACTGAAGATAAAATAAAAATGAAAAAGAGCAAAATGGAGCCACTGGCAAATATGCTATATACAGAAAAGGGTTCATGTCCCTTTACCTTTAAAAGTTATATTAGTCTGTCACTTTTACTGTGGGTTTTTATGGGCATTTATTGTAAAACAATTCTTCTCTAAACCAAAACACTCTGAAAGAAACAGGCTAAGACCAAAAATTCTTAGAAAACAATTCGTTGCTATTGTTTCTGCATCCGCAGGAATTCTGTCAGTTTACACTCTTCATAAATGAACACGAGTGTAACAAAAGGGTCTAAATAATAAAATATTACTCAGATAAGGTCCATTGTTAAGGCTCCTTCAAAACAATTGAAACCAACAGCTAATGCAAGATTCATATTGAAGGCAGCCTTAAACAGGGCTAATGGAAAAGAATGTTTTCTCCTTTAGAGCTTGTAAACAAGAAAACAAATGCATATCACTGACCTTTTTGGCAGAGTTGTCCGTCAGGAGGAAGGGCATTGATACATCCACAGATGCCATTCAAAATGCCATCACATGTCCCAAATGTGGTACAAGTATCATATGGCCAAAAATATTGGTCTTCACACTCACAGATGTACTTAGTCAGATTATTGTTGATCCTGCACACTATAACAAATACAGATGAAGTCAACGGAGTGTGGACGACACTTAAGTCAGACATCCAATTTGCACAGTACATATTGTCTGAAGAGATCTGTATTTTTTTCAATGGTAATATGGCAGAATTTAAATCAAGTTTAACATTCTTTGATGGATATTCTTACCAGTGGTAATGTCATATTCGTAGATTTTTATGTATTGAATCAGGAAAAAGCTTTGGGATCGTGATTGCAGAAAAGATCTCAGGAAATGAAGCACACTTATGTTTGATGCACTTGCATCAATCTCCATGACATGAGGAGATGGTTTAGCTGTAAGGAACAAAAACTGGTCAAACAAACTGATTTATTTCAATTAATAACCACAAAGACTGAAGCTGGAAGGGTTAATGCCAAGAACAAACATATTTACAAAAATGAAGTGCAGTCTTTATTTACATAAGTAAAAATCAAGTCAGAATATAAAGTTTCCAGCAAAAAAGAACCACTGGCATATAGCCTGCATCGGGAAAACAGTTCATGTCCTTGTCATTTTCAAAGTTTTAGAGGCCTGCCGCTTTTACTGGAAATTTTATTCAGCATACCATGTCAAAAATGAAAGCAACACACTCTAAAAGAAACTAAGATCAAAACCCACAATTGTATTTAGTACTCAAAAAAGCTGCCTTCTAAGTAAGCATCTTTCAGTCACAGTCATTTTTCTGACCTTTGGAGCTCAGTAACTTGGCCATATGACCAGAGATCTGTTTCAATCTGTTTTGAATCCTGTTTCAATAGATATAGAATAGATATAGAGGCCCAAACATGGCTACAAAATATGAGCATTTTAAGAATAAGTAGCATCTGTAATGATTAAAGTGTTAATGTTGGTACGATGTCTTACCTAAATTTAAAAAAAAAAAGGTTTGTCATGCACTTAGTGACAAAGATCATTTCACCTGGTAGCAGATGTCCAATATACTTGAAATTTTCAGGGAACATTTTATGTATATCAGCATCATGTACAAAATTTCGAGTATGTGTTCCTACTAGAATGAAAGACCACAAAAATGCCCATGATAAAAAAAAAAACAAAAACAAAAACCAAAAAAAAAGCTTACTTTTAAGGTTGTTTTCACTCATTTAAACAGGAAATTTTTGGGAGGGGCAAGCTTAAATTTTTGAATATGCCATGTCAGAAAGTATTTTACGAAGAAAAAAAAAAATACATCAGCCAATTCTGAAATGATGTGGTGGAAAGATGTTCCTAATTCCGTTGAAAGGGCACGGAATGACCTTTATTTAAATATAGGATTTCTAAAATATGAACTAACGGCTCAGAAGATTCTTTTAACTTTTGTTTTCAATGTGTTTAAATAATGGAGGAGAAAATGCCTTACTGTCTACGCGGAAAGCCCAGCGACCCAAAACACCAACATTGGAGCTTGATGGGAGGTCTGAAGGGTTGATTACAGGAATTGTGAAGGAAAGGGAAGAGTCCTCTACGTTATATCCAGCCTACAGTCATAACAAACAGAAAGTAAGCATAATAAACTTGTGCAAACACATAATATCATGAAGGGCTTCAACTGTCAAAAATCAATCAATCAATCAATCAATCAGTCAATCAATCAATCAAAATCTTCAAATAGTTAGCAATGTGTAAAACCACAAAACTGTACCAAATGTATAAAGTACAAACTTTTGGAAACTACAGAAGAAACTATCGTGTGTTTCTCACCAACCAACGTTGCCCTGTTGAATCAATGTTCCCGTAGTTCATCAGTATGAAAGAGAGATTACCACTGGACACCAACACCACTTGGAAGGTTGCATCCTGAAAGAAGACGAAAATGTGGACTTAATAGGACTTCATTAAAATGAATGTTTTCATGCAGGGCTTTCTTTTGGGGAGACCTACCCCTGCACCTGAGGAGTATGAAACTTGATTCCATGTTGCAATGAAAACCCAGGATGCAGTAAAGGAAACATTAGGGAAATACTGATTTATTTGATTGGAGACTTGGTTCAGAGTGGCATTGTCTGTGTCCTGTCGGTAGAACACAGTTCCCTGGATTTCGTTGTTCATGTCAGTCCACAGTGGGAAGATGATGTCTATTCCATAGTATAAATAGGGGCTGACCCAAGAGAACGGCGCCGTGAAGGTCAAGTGTCCATTATTATTGACCTGAATGGGAATGTGCACAAACATATTTACAGATATGAAAATAAAGTGAGAATAAGGGTTGTAAGTGCAATAAAAAAAAAAAAAAAAAAAAAAAAATATATATATATATATATATATATATATATATATATATATATACTATATAATATATATATATATATACACTATGTTGTTATGTAACACTATATATATATATATATATATATATATATATATATATATATATATATATATATATATATATATATATATATATATATATACATATATATAGTGTTACATAACAACCTAGTATTTTATGAAATATTTCTTTAGTGCACACAGTCTCATGGAACAAGAACAACAGATATCATTGGACAGGGCTCTGGAATAATGTACTCACATAGATCTGATTGTAAATGCGCCCAATGTAGTTAAAAGGCTGCTGCAAGATGATTTTCTCAGAACTTCCATCATCAGTAACAGGAGTTTGAGTGTCTCCAAACCCGAATGGAAGCAAAACTGATGGAGTTAAATCTGTGAAGATACAGTCTGAGTAAGCACATTTCCGTTTGGGTCATTCCATGTCATTTGAACTACAGGCATCCTCCACACCATCTCAGAATTGGCTGATAATATTTCCAAACAAATTTTGTAGATATGTTTGGACCTCTAGGTTTATTCATCCATTCCATGAAGCATAAAAGAAATTACTGATTTGGAGCCTTCAGGAAATATTGAATACACATTCCAAGTTTCAGATCTCTGGTTGTATTTGTGGCCAACTTACTTAGCTCTAAAGTTCACAAAAATGTCCGTGACTGCAAAAAATACTTATTTCAAAGGTGGTTTCCACAAGTACTAAATACATTTTGGACAGAAAAAATTTCGGAGAGGCAAGTTTAAATGTCAGAATCTCAGAATGCATTTTACAAAAAAAGAAATATCAGCTGGGGTGGTGGAAGATTCTCCCAAATTAGTTGAAATGACATGGATTTTTATAGGATTTTTAGAAAGTGGGCTAATGGCTCAGAAGATTCTTTAAATTGTTGTTTTCAATGTGTTTAAAGAACAGAGCAGAAAATGCCTTACTGTCTACGCGGAAAGCCCAGCGACCCAAAACACCAACATTGGAGCTTGATGGGAGGTCTGAAATGTTGGCTGCAGGAATTGTGAAGGTAGAGGCAGAGTTCTCTGTGTCATATCCAGCCTACAGTTACAACAAACATAAAGTGAGGATAACAGACATGTGCAATTACATAATATCATGAAAGGGTTCAAGTGTGAAAAAAAAAAGGGGAAAAAAATCAAATAGTTAGCAATGTGTACAACCACAAAACTGTACAAAATGTATAAAGCACAAACTTTTGGATACTAAAAATGATACTATTGTGTTTTTCTCACCAACCAACGTTGCTCTGTTGAATCAACATTCCCATAGTTCATCAGTATGAAAGACAGACTACCGTTGGACACCAACACCACTTGGAAGGTTGCATCCTGAAAGAAAATGATAATGTGGACTTAATAGGAATTCATTAAAATGAATGCTCTAATGCAAGACTTTCTTTTGGGGAGACCTACCCCTGCACCTGAGGAGTATGAAACTTGATTCCATGTTGCAATGAAAGCCCAGGATGCAGCAAAGGAAACATTGGGGAAATACTGATTTATTTGATTGGAGACTTGGTTCAGAGTGGCATTATCTGTGTCCTGTCGGTAGAAAACAGTTCCCTGGATTGCGTTGTTCATGTAAGTCCACAGTGGGAAGATGATGTCTCTTCGAGAGTTTAAATAGGGGCTGACCCAAGAGAATGGCATCGTGAAGGTCAAGTGTCCATTATTATTGACCTGAATGGGAATGTGCAGAAACATATTTACTCATATGAAAAAGTGAGAATAAGGGCTGTAAGTGCAATAATAAAAAAAAAAAAAATATATATATATATATATATACAGTGTTACATAACAACATAGTATTTTATGAAATATTTCTTTAGTGCACACAGTCTCATGGAACAAGAACAACAGATATCATTGGACAGGGCTCTGGAATAATGTACTCACATAGATCTGATTGTAAATGCGCCCAAAGTAGTTAAAAGGTTGCTGCAAGATGATTTCCTCAGAACTTCCATAAAGAGATACAGGAGTTTGAGCATCTTCAAACCCAAATGGAAGCAAAACTGATGGAGTCAAACCTGTGCAAATAAAAATTAAGCAAGTGCATTTCCTTATGGGTCATACCATGTACGTTTGAACTACAGGCATCCTACAGAATTTATATATGAACCAAACTCTATAAAAGCAGCTGATTAAGAAAAGTCAGAGTGGTTCTGAGAAAACAATTTGCTCATATTGTTTTGCACCAAAGAAGAAAAAAATAGGAGAGTAATCATTTTGTCATTTTACACTCTTCATGAATGAATACATGAGTGTAACCAACGGGTCTCAAAAAGAAAAAAAAAAAAGAAGAAAAATAAGAAACTGGAGAAGCATGCTTTCTTTTTCATGAATTACAAATTAAAGTCAATTTCTAACCTTTTTGGCAGAGTCGTCCATCAGGGGGAAGGCCATTGATACATCCACAGGTCCTATTCACGATGCCATCACATGTCCCAAATGTGATACAAGTATCAATGGGCCACAAATACTGCTCTTCACACTCACAGATGTAGTAACTCAGACTACTGTTTGCACTGCACACTATAATACACATAAAGTAAATAAGTTATTTAGGATGAAATTTATAGGTGTTTGACAGTGCTTAAAATAAGTAAGTCTTAACCAAATCAATTACTCAGCAAGAAAAAAAAAATCCAAACATTCACTCATAACTTTGAAATATCTATAAATATGTTATTGTGCTTGAGAATATATTTCTTTGGCACATTTTTAATTTTTAGAGTTAATTTGAATATTAAGATGCATTGATAGGTATATCTATAAAGTCCTCACCAGTGGTAACAGCAGATTCCAAGATGTTCATGGAGTCATCCAGTATATAGTTGTAGTATTGTAATTCAACAATACGCCTCAGGTAATTAAGTACACCCAAGTCTGATGCACCTGCATCAATCTCCATGATCCACGCAGATGGCTGACCTGCAGGAAAAGAAATTTAGTATGAATTGAAATAAATAAATAAATAAATAAGAAAAAAAAAAAAATTATTTCGGTTTGTAGGTGTCAAGCCTGTGCTTTGAAGACAAAATAAATTCCAAGAACAAAGAGAATGACAAGCATGAACTCCCATTTTCTTTCAGTGATTGAAAATAAAATGAAATTATAATTTAATCAAATTATATTATAAAGGTTCAAATGAAAAAAGAAAAAAGGCAGAGAGGTTGGGAAAAAGATGAAAAAGAACTTCAGCGATTTACAACACCAAACTGTAATGTTTGCATCAATGCAAGAACCGCTGATGTGTTCAGTCACTTTGTCAACTGACACTCTTCAAAAGACAAAAAGGGTAAGCAAATATTTGGCAAATGGGAGTATTCCACATGTATACAATCCACTCTAATCTGTTTTCTAAAGAAAACAACAACAGCAGGTGAATCAATCTGGCATGTTGTTTTGGAAGGCAATGTTGAAGAGAATATAATGAAAGTATGTTTCCTTTTACATTACTTAGGAGTTACGAAACAAATGAAAATTTTCTCACCTCTCTGGCAGAGTTGTCCATCAGGGGGAAGGGCATTGATACAGTCACAGATGCCATTCACAATGCCATCACATGTCCCGAATGTGGAACAGGTATCAGTGGGCCAAAAATATTGGTCCTCACACTCACAAATGTAGTTATTCAGACTGTCGTTGATACTGCACACTATAACAAATACAGATGAAGACATCATGTCATGATCAAATACATGTAGTTAATGGTGTGTTGACTATGCTTAAGTTAAACAAGCAAATTTTTATAGTAAGCAGTATGCAAAAGTTACCATCTACTGAGAATTTCATAAGAAAAACAATATAGATGCATATGTACATATTCTTTATAGAGGTATGTATTTTGTTCAGTAGTAATACTGTAGAATATAAGCGAAGATTTAGATACTTTGATGGACATATCTGGGACATTCTTACCAGTGGTAATGTCATATTCGTAGATGTTTATGTACTGGTACAGTAAATAGCTGTAGGAATATGATCCCAGAACAGACCTCAGGAAGTGAAGGACGCTTATGTTTGATGCTCTTACATCAATTTCAGCGACATAATGGGATGGCTCAGCTGTAAGGAACAAAAGCTGATTAAACGAATTTATTTCTTTCCATCTGAAACCACAAAGACTGAAGCAAGAGGGCCAAGATTAATACCAGGAATGAACACAATGACAACGATGAAGTACGATAATTAGTTTCATCATAAATGAATGGGAAAAAAAAAGTTTCCAATAAAAAGCAACCACTGGCACATGGCCTGAAATGAGAATATTGGTTCATATTCTGGTTTCCAAAGCTATATTAGCCTGTCACTGTCGCTGGGGATTTTATTTTTAGATAGCGAGTGTAGATAGTTTTTGTTTCTGCCTTTTTTGTTTTGCAGATAACACATTCCATGTCAAAAATGATATACTAAAACAAAACACTTTAAAAGGTGCTGATTAACAAAAAAGTCATAATGATTTTCAGAAAACTATTCGCTAATATTATTTTGCATTAAAGAAGAAAAAAATGAGTAGATTAAAAATTCTTTCAGTTTACACTCCTCATGAATGAATAAATGAATAAATGAGTATCAAAAATGAAGTATTACTTATTTAAGGTGCATTGTATGTAATATCTTTCTCAAAGGAAGGAACCAAGAGGTAATGCAAGATCAATTGTGTTTTTGAAGGCATAGTTAAGCAGTGCAAATGGAAAAGAACGTGTTCTCTTTCAGAGCATTTAGGCAAGAAAATGAGGGCAAATTTCTCACCTCTCTGGCAGAGTTGTCCGTCAGGGGGAAGGGCATTGATACATCCACAGATGCCATGCACAATGCCATCACATGTCCCGAATGTGGAACAAGTATCATTGGGCCAGAAATATTTGTCTTCACACTCACAGATGTAGTTAGTCAGATTGTTATTGATACTGCACACTATAACAAACACAGATGAAGTTATCAGGTCATAATCCAATACATGTTGTCAGTGGAGTGTTGATTGTACTTAAATCAAACAAGCCAATGTTTACACTGAGACATATCCAAAGGTAACCATCTACTGAGAATTTGTTTTCTTTTTTTAAAAAAAAAAATGTATGTATATACGCACATATTCTTTGAAGATATGTATATGGTAATACTGCGGCATTTAAGTGAAGTTTAAGTTGCTTTGATGGATATATCTAGGGCATACTTACCAGTGGTAATGTCACGTTCATAGATGTACATGTACTGGTACAGGAAATAGCTGTAGGAATATGATTCCAGAGCAGACCTCAGGAAATGAAGTGCACTTATGTTGGATACACTTGCATCAATCTCAGCAAGATAAAGAGATCGTTCAGCTGTAAGGAACAAAAACTGATCAAACAAACTGATTCGTTTCAATCTATAACCACAGACACTAAAGTAAGAAGGTGGAGATTAATGCCAGGAACAAGCAGAATGAAAACAAACAAGTGCAATCATTATCTTCATAATTAAAAATAAAATAAAAATAGAAAGTTTCCAGCAAAAAGGAATCAGTGGAACATAGCCTACATAAGGAAACTGGTTCATGTCCCTCTGCTTTCCAAAGCTATATTAGACTGACACTGTTACCTGGGATTTTTTTTTAGTATGCCATGTCAAAAAAAACACACTAACTCAAAACTCTTTCAAAGAAGTGGATTTTAAACAAAGTCATAATGATTCTTAGACAACAATTCGCTAATATTGTTTTGCATCAAAGAAGATAAAATGAGGAGACTAACAACTTTGTCAGCTTGCACTCCTCATGAATGCACACATGAGTGTAACCAATGGGCAGGAAAAATAAGATAATACTTATATAAGGTGCATTGTAAAATCTGGACGTCAAAAGAACGAGCCAAGAGGTAATGCAAGATCGATTTGTATTTTTGAGGACATAGTTAAGCAGTGCAAATGGAAATGAATGTGTTCCCTTTCAGAACATGTAAACAAGAAAACAACGACACGTTTTTCACCTTTTTGGCAGAGTTGCCCGTCTGGGGGAAGGGCATTGATACATCCACAGATGCCATTCAAAATGCCATCACACGTCCCAAATGTGGTACAAGTATCATTGGGCCAGAAATATTGGTCTTCACACTCACATATGTAGCTACTTAGATTACTGTTGATACTGCACACTATAAAAAACATAGATGAAGTCATCAAGTCATGATTGCATGTAGTCAATGAAATGTTGACTATGCTTAAGTCAAACAAGCCAATGTTTACATTGAGAAATATCCAAAGGTTACCATCTACTGAGAATTGGCTTTCTTAAAAAAAAAAAAAAATATATATATATATATATATATATATATATATATATAAATATACATATATATATATATACACACACACACACACACACACACACACACACACACATATATATTCTTTGAAGGGATGTGTATTTGGTTAACTGTAATACTGTAAAATTTATGTGAAGATTAAGATATTTTGATGGACATATCTGGGACATTCTTACCAGTGGTAATGTCATATTCATAGATGTTTATATACTGGTTGAGTAAATAGCTGTAGGCATATGATTCCAGAACAGACCTCAGGAAGTGAAGGACACTTATGTTTGTTGCTCTTACATCAATCTCAGCGATATAATGAAATGGATCAGCTGTAAGAAAAAGAAATAAGAACAAAAAACGTTGAACAAATTGATATATTTCAATTTATAATCACAAAGAGTGAAGTATAAAGGCAAAAATTTAGAAGTGCATTAAAGTGAAATCATCATTTTCATAATTGGAAATAAATTCAAAACATAAAGTTTCCAGCAAAATGAACCACTGGCACATAACCCAAATATGGAAAATGGGTTCTGTCCTTTTACCTTCCAAAGCCTGTCCCTTTCACTGGGGGATTTTAACAAATATAACCAGTTTAAAAAATATATAATGGCTCAAAACACTTTAAAAGGAATTGAAGAAGACCAAAAATCACATTAATTCTAATAAAACAATTTGCTAACAGTTGTTATTATTTCTTTTATTTTTATGTTTTTTTATTTATTTATTTTTTATTTATTTATTTATTTTGGCATCAGCAGAAGAAGCATTGAGGAGATTCATCAGTCTGTAAGTTTACCCTCTTCATGAATAAATGGAAAAGTGTAACCAGATGGCCTTCAAAATCTCACATTACTCATAGTGCAATGAAGAGTCCCTTTCACAAAAATACAAACCATCAGTTATTTTAAGATCTATTTTGAAGACTGCCCTAAGCAGTGGAAATGGAAAAGAACCTCTTCCCTTTCATAATCTGCAATCAAGAAAACGAGGGCAATTTTTTTTCACCTTTCTGGCAGAGTTGTCCGTCAGGAGGGAAGGCATTGATACATCCACAGATGCCATCCACAATGCCATCACACGTCCCAAATGTGGAACAAGTATCGTTGGGCCAGAAAAACTGCTCTTCACACTCACAGATGTAGTTACTCAGATTATTGTTGATAGTGCACACTATAACAAATACAGATGAAGTTATCAAGTCATGATCCAATACTTGGTCAATGGACTGTTGGAGGATATATATATATATATATATATATATATATATGTATATATGTATATATGTATATATATATATATATATATATATATATATATATATATATATATATATATATATACACACACACACACACACACACACATATATATATATATATATATATATATATATATATATATATATATATATATATATATATATATATATATATATATGTACATATGCTTTGAAGAGATATGCATTCTTTTCAATGGTCGAATTGTAGAATTTTCGTGAAGATTAGGATGCTTTGATGGACATATCTGGGACATTCCTACCAGTGGTAATGTCATATTCATAGATGTACATGTTCTGGTACTGGAAATAGCTGTAGAATTGTGACTGCAGAGTAGATCTCAGGAAATGAAGGACACTTAAGTTTGATGCACTTGCATCGATCTCCGCAACATGAAGGGATTGTTCAGCTGTAAGAAACAAAATCTCGTCAAACGATTTGATTTATTTCAATGTCTAGCAAAGGCTAAAGCATGAAGGCAGAGATTAACGCCCGGAACAAACATAATGACAACGATGAAGTGTAATCATGAGTTTCACCGTTAAAATTAAAGTTGAAATATAATGTTTCTAGTGAAAAGGAACCACTAGCACATAGCCTGCATAGGGAAATCGGTTCATGTCCCTTTGGGTTCCAAAGCTTTGTTAGCCTGTCACTTTTACTGGGGATTTCATTCACTACAACTTCTAAAAAATAAAACACTAAACAAAAGCACTCGAAAAGAAACTGATTGAAATAAAACAAAAAAACCAATGACTCTTAGAAAACAATTGTCTACTATTGTTTAGCATCAAAGAAGAAAAAATGAGGACACTAATAATTCTGTCAGCATACACTCTTCATGAATGAATACATGAATGTAACCAACCGGTATTAACAATAAAATATCACTAATATGAGGTGCATGGTACAAATTTGTTCTCAGAAATAAATACATAAATAATTGCCAGCAGGTAATATAAGATCTATTCATATTTTTTAAGGCAGCAAATGAAAAAAGAATCAGAGCATGTAAACAAGAAAACAATGACAAATTTTTCACCTCTTTGGCAGAGTTGTCCTTCAGGGGGAAGGGCATTGATACATCCACAGATACCATTCAAAATGCCATCACATGTCCCGAACGTGGTACACGTTTCATTGGGCCAGAAATACTGGGCATCACACTCACAGATGTAGTTACTCTGATTACTGTTGATACTGCACACTATAAAAAACATAGATGAAGTCATCAAGGCATGATCCAATGCATGTAGCCAATGGAGTGTTGACTATACTTAAGTCAAACAAGCCAATTTTTACACTGAGAAATGTCCAAAGATTGCCATCTACTGAGAATTTTATTTATTTATTTATTTGTTTGTTTGTTTATTTTTTAATTTATGTATATTCTTTGAAGAGATTCGGTGCATGGAAATGTTATAGAATTTATGTGAATATTAAGATACTTTGAGGAATATATCTAGGACATTCTTACCAGTGGTAATGTCACGTTCATAGATGTACATGTACTGGTACAGGAAATAGCTGGACGAATATGATTCCAGGGCAGACCTCAGGAAATGAAGTGCACTTATGTTGGATACACTCACATCAATCTCAGCAAGATAAAGAGATCGTTCAGCTGTAAGGAACAAAAACTGATCAAACAAACTGATTTGTTTCAATCTATAACCCCAAACACTAAAGTAAGAAGGTGGAGATTAATGCCAGGAACAAGCAGAATGAAAACAAACAAGTGCAATCATTATCTTCATAATTAAAAATAAAGTAAAAATAGAAAGTTTCCAGCAAAAAGGAATCGCTGGAACATAGCCTACATAAGGAAACTGGTTCATGTCCCTCTGCTTTCCAAAGCTATATTAGCCTGTCACTGTTACTTGGGATTTTTTTTCAATATGCCATGTCAAAAAAAACACACTAACTCAAAACTCTTTGAAAGAAGCAGATTTTAAACAAAGTCATAATGATTCTTAGACAACAATTCACTTTGTCTTGCATCAAAGAAGATAAAATGAGGAGACTAACAGCTTTGTCAGCTTACACTCCTCATGAATGAATGAATGAATTAGTATTAGAAATAAAGTATTACTTATGTAAGGTGCATTGTATATAATCACTTTCTCAAAGGAAGGAACCAAGAGGTCATGCAAGATCAATTGTATTTTTGAAGGCATAGTTAAGCAGTGCAAATGGAAAAGAACGTTTTCTCTTTCAGAGCATTTAAGCAAGAAAATGAGGGCAAATTTCTCACCTCTTTGGCAGAGCTGTCCGTCAGGAGGAAGGGCATTGATACATCCACAGATGCCATTCACAATGCCATCACATGTCCCAAATGTGGTACAAGTATAATTGGGCCAGAAATATTGGTCTTCACACTCACAGATGTAGTTAGTCAGATTGTTATTGATACTGCACACTATAACAAACACAGATGAAGTCAACAGGTCATAATCCAATGCATGTAGACAATGGAGTGCTGACTATACTTAAGTCAAATAAGCCAATGTTTACATTGAGAAATATCCAAAGGTTACCATTTACTGAGAATTTGCTTTCTGTTTTTTTAAGAAAAAAATCTATTTATATACATATTCTTTGAAGGGATGTGTATTTGGTTCATTGTTATATTGTAAAATTTCTGTGAAGGTTAAGATATTCTGATGGATATATCTAGGAGATTCTTACCAGTGGTAATGTCATATTCGTAGATGTTTATGTACTGGTTCAATAAATAGCTGTAGGCATATGATTCCAGAGCAGACCTCAGGAAATGAAGGACACTCAGGTTTGATGTTCTGAAATCAATCTCAGCAACATGAAGAGATGGTTCAGCTGTAAGCAAAAACATAATAATAATGCATCAGCAGGAACAAGCACTGAGTAGATTCATCAGTCTGTCAGCTTAAACTGTTCACAAATAAATGCAAAAGTATAACCAGATGGCCTTAAACACACACACACACACACACACACACACACACACACACACACACAAACTACTCATGCACGGTCCATTGAAAATAACCCTTCATAGAAATATAAAATAGTAGCTGATTTAGGATGTCTTTTTAAGGCTGCCCTAAGTGAAGCAAATGGAAAGAATATTGTCCCTTGCAATCAGGAAAATGAAGGCATATTTTTCACCTTTTCGGCAGAGTTGTCCGTCAGTGGGAAGGGCATTGATACATCCACAGATGTCAATCACAATGCCATCACACGTCCCAAATGTTGTACAAGTATCATTGGGCCAGAAATATTGGTCTTCACACTCACAGGTGTAGCTACTTAGATTCTTGTTGATTCCACACACTATAACAAAAAGAAATTAAGTCAACAGGTCACGATCCAATACATGGAGTCAATGGAGCGTAGACAGCACTTAAATCAAACAAGCCAATTGGTACTGCAAAAATATTTAAAATTTACCATCTACTGAGAATTCCATAAGAAAAGCAACATAGATGAATATGTACATGTTCTTTAAAGAGATATGTATGCTTTTCTTTGGTAATATTACAGAATTGAAGTGAAGATTAAGATAATTTGATGAAACTTTGATCTAGTACATTCTTACCAGTGGTAATGTCATATTCGTAGCTGTATATGTACTGATTTGATAAGTAGCTGTAGGACTGTGATTCAAGAAGAGATCTCAGGAAATGAAGTGCACTTATGTTTGATGCACTTGCATCAATCTCCATGACATAAGGAGATCGTTCAGCTGTAAGGAACAAAAACTGGTCAAACAAACGTATTTATTTCAATTCATAACCACAAAGACTGAAGCAACAAGGTGAAGATTAATACCAGGAACAAGCAAAATGAAAACGATGAAGTGCAATCATTATTCTCATAAGTAAAAATCAAACCAAAATACAAAGGAACCACTGCCACATAGTCTGCATCGGGAAAACGGTTCATGTCCTTTTCACTTCCAATCTCATACTAGCCTGTCACTTTTACTGGGGATTTCATTCAGTATGCCATGTCAAATGATACACTAAAATGAAACACTCTATAAGAAACCACAACTAAACATCGGAATGATTTTTTTTTTTTTTCGCTAATATTGCTTTGCATCAGATGAAGAGATACTGTGGGAACATTCCATGTCATTTGAACTATAGGCGACTCAGAATTGCATGATACTGGTTTTCTTGAAGAATATATTCTGACATATACCAACATTTTAACTTCCTACTCTCAAGATTTTTTTGTTTAGAATCTGTTTAGTTCTTGTGGAAACTACCTTTTAAGTAAGCATTTTTCAGTCACAGATATTTTTCTGACCTTTGGAGCTGAGTAACTTGGCCATAAAAGTATTCATTCATTCATTCATTCATTCATTCATTCATTCATACATACATACATACATACATACAACTACAGATCAGAAATTTTGAATGCTGATTGAAAATTTCCAGTAGATTCCAAATCTTATCATGAACGAATCTATGAGTGTAAACAACGGGTCTCAAAAATAAAATATTTGCTTGTGACTGAAAAAAATGCTTACTTTAAAGGTAGTTCTCATGAGTATGAATTCTACACAGAACATTTTTGGAAGGGGGATGTTAAAATTAAAATTAAAGTTAAAAGAAAATGCCTTACTGCCTACGCGGAAAGCCCAGCGACCCAAAACACCAACATTGGAGCTTGAAGTGAGCTCTGAAGGGTTGGTTACAGGAATTGTGAAGGAAATGGAAGAGTCCTCTATGTGATATCCAGCCTACAGTTATAACAAACAGAAAGCAAGCATAATGAACTTGTGCAAACACATAATATCATGAAGGGATTCACCTGTCAAAAAAAAAAAAAAAAATCCTCAAATAGTTAGCAATGTGTACAACCACAAAAACTGTATCAAATGCATAAAGCACAAACTTTTGGAAACTACAAAAGAAACTATTGTGTGTTCCTCACCAGCCAACGTTGCCCTGTTGAATCAATGTTCCCGTAGTTCATCAGTATGAAAGAGAGATTACCACTGGACACCAACACCACTTGGAAGGTTGCATGCTGGAAGAAGACGAAAATGTGGACTTAATAAGAATTCATTAAAAAGAATGCTTTAATGCAGGGATTTCTTTTGGGGAGACCTACCCCTGCACCTGAGGAGTATGAAACTTGATTCCATGTTGCAATGAAAGCCCAGGATGCAGCAAAGGAAACATTAGGGAAATACTGATTTATTTGATTGGAGACTTGGTTCAGAGTGGCATTGTCTGTGTCCTGTCGGTAGAATACAGTTCCCTGGATTTCGTTGTTCATGTAAGTCCACAGTGGGAAGATGATGTCTATTCCATAGTATAAATAGGGGCTGGCCCAAGAGAACGGCGTGAAGGTCAAGTGTCCATTATTATTGACCTGAATGGGAATGCATGCAAACATATTTACAGATATGAAAATGAAGTCAGTATAATGGTAATAAAACTGTAGTAAAATGCAGGTACAATGCATTATAAAAAAAAGAAAAAAATATATATAGTGTTACAACAATGTAGTTTTTGATATAAAAAAGAAATGCAAATGTAAATCTCTGTGATCGCACACACACACTGTGAACAGTGAGCAGTGAATGCAGTCCTCTGCATCTAACCCATCCAACACCCCAGTAGGGAACACACACCAGATGCAGGAGCAATGGGCGGCATTCCTTGCGCCCGGGGAGCATTGGGGTAAAGTGCCTTGCTCAAGGGCACACAGCTGTGGATGTTGGTTCTTGGAATTGAACCAGCAACAATCCAGTCACAAGCCCGGTTCTCTAACCTTTAATCCACGGATGCCCAAAAGAGGAAGGCAAGGGTCCCTCAGTGGGCTCAAAGCACCAACCTTTCGGTTAACGGCCGAACACACTAACCCATTGCGCCACAGAGACACACGTGTGTGTTCTTAAATAAGAAAAACTAGTGGTATCATTGGGCAGGGCTCTGGAATAATGTACTCACATAGATCTGATTGTAAATGCGCCCAAAGTAGTTAAAAGGCTGCTGCAAGATGATTTCCTCAGAACTTCCATAAAGAGATACAGGAGTTTGAGTGTCTTCAAACCCAAATGGAAGCAAAACTGACGGAGTCAAATCTATGAAGACAAAATCTGAGTAAGTACATTTCCTTGTGGTCATTCCATGTCATTTGAATTATAGGCATCCTACAAAAATTATATATAAACCCAACTCTATAAAAGCAGCTGATGAGGAAAAAGTCACAATGGCTCTTAGAAAGAAATTTGCTCATATTGTTTTGCACCAAAGAAGAAGAAGAAGAAGAAAAAAAAATGGGAGATTAATCATTTTGTCATTTTACACTCTTCATGAATAAATACATGAGTGTAACCAACGGGTCTCAAAAAAAAAAAAGAAAGATAAGAAACTGGAGAAGCATGCTTTCCTTCTCTTGAATTACAAATTAAAGTCAATTTCTGACCTTTCTGGCACAGTCGTCCATCAGGGGGAAGGCCATTGATACATCCACAGGTGCCATTCACAATGCCATCACACGTCCCAAATGTGATACAAGTATCAATGGGCCACAAATACTGCTCTTCACATTCACAGGTGTAGTTACTCAGACTACTGTTTGCACTGCACACTATAATATACATAAAATAAATAAGTTATTTAGGATGAAATTTATAGATGTTTGGCAGTGCAATTACTCAGTAAGAAAAAAAAATCCAAACATCCACTCATAACTTTGAAATATCTGTAAATATGCTATTGTGTTGGAGAATATCTTTCTTTGGCACATTTTTAAATTCTAGAGTTAATTTGAATATTAATATGCATTGATAGGTATATCTATAAAGTTCTCACCAGTGGAAACAGCAGATTCAAAGATGTTCATGGAGTCATCCAGTATATAGTTGTAGTATTGTAATTCAACAATGCGCCTCATGTAATTAAGTACACCCAAGTCTGATGCACCTGCATCAATCTCCATGATCCACACAGATGGCTGACCTGTAGGAAAAGAAATTTAGTATGAATTAAATAAGTGAAAAAAAAAAATATATATATATATATATTTTATTTCAGTTTGTAGGTGTAAAGCCTGTGCTTTGAAGACGAAATAAATTCCAAGAACAAAGAGAATGACAAGCATGAACTCCCGTCTTCTTTCAGTGATTGAAAATAAAATGAAATTATAATGTAATCAAATTATATTATTAAGGTTCAAAGGAAAAAAGAAAAAAGGCAGAGAGGTAGAGAAAAAGATGAAAAAGAACTTCAGCGATTTACAACACCAAACTGCAATGTTTCATTGTTTTTGCATCAATGCAAGAACCACTAATGTGTTCAGTCACTTTGTTACATGCAGCACATTTGTGTGTGTGTGTTTGTGTCTTGTTGCGTCCTGTGTCTAGTTTTTCTCTCTCTTTGTCTCCTCTCCCCTGTCACCTGACGCAGGGATTCAACAGTGGCACGAAAGAGCTGCCACTCCCCACCTGGCCTGGTGTTGCGTCCAACCTCCGTCTTCCCAGCCAGCCAACCAAAGATGGAGTGCCCCTCGTCGGATGGCCAACCGGAGATGGGGTGCGGAAATTTAAAGATGCCGGTTTTTAACTGTTAGTAGATTTTGGTCTCGTTGAGTTCGCTCTTGTGTTCTCTTGTGTTATAACTACTCGCTGTGTATTGTGTTTGACTTTTGTTATTGTTTGACTAAGGTTTCGGATTACGGATTGGCTTTGGTTGTTTTCGACTGGCGTGGGGAGAAGAACAGGTATCCCTGCGCTAGGAGTTAACTGTGTATAGGGGTTAGGTTAGAGGCAGGTGCCACTATTGTATGTTTTTTTTTTGGTAGTCAGTGAGTGTAGTTAGGTTTATTTTGGCTCTGCCACCTTTTTGTTTCTCGTAGCTAAGTGTGTGTTTTGCGGTAGGCATTGAGGGTGGTTTTTGTTCTATTTCGTTCATTCCTCTGGCACCGTCTATCGTTCTCTCCCCTCTCCGTGTTCGTTTGTAAATATTCCTGTGTATATATATATATATATATATATATATATATTCTTGCAAATATTCTTTGTCACTTTGTAAATATCTTTAATACATTGCACTTTTTCTTGTAGCACATTGCTCCCGTGTCCGTGTGTTTTTCACTCTCGCACCGTCCCAATCCGACACTGGTGGTGGGTTTCTTTATGCTACGTCCCCGTATCATACCCCTAGACCCAACTCACTATCTGGGACGTAACACACTTTGTCAACTGACACTCTTCAAAAGACAAAAAGTGCAACCAAATATCTGGTAGATGCGAGAATTACACATGTATACAATCCACTCCAGTGTGTTTTCTAAAGAAAACAACAACAACAGCAGGTGAATCAGTCTGGCAAATGAAAATTTTCTCACCTTTCTGGCAGAGTTGTCCATCAGGGGGAAGGGCATTGATACAGCCACAGAAGCCATTCACAGTGCCATTACATGTTCCGAATGTGGAACAGGTATCACTGGGCCAAAAATATTGCTCTTCACACTCACAGATGTAGTTACTCTGATTATTGTTGATACTGCACACTATAACAAATACACATGAAGTCATTAAGTCATGATCAAATACATGTAGTTAATGGAGTGTTGACTATGCTTAAGTTACACAAGCAAATTTTTACAGTAAGCAGTATGCAAAAGTTACCATCTACTGAGCATTTCATAAGAAAAACAATCTAGATGTATATGTACATATTCTTTATAGAGGTATGTATTTTTTTCAATGGTAATACTGTAGAATGTAAGCGAAGATTTAGATACTTTGATGGACATATCTGGGACATTCTTACCAGTGGTAATGTCATATTCGTAGATGTTTATGTACTGGTTCAGTACATAGCTGTAGGAATATGATTCCAGAACAGACGTCAGGAAATGAAGGACGCTTATGTTTGATGCTCTTACATCAATTTCAGCGACATAATGGGATCGTTCAGCTGTAAGGAACAATAGCTGATTAAACAAACTCATTTATTTCAATCTGTAACCACAAAAACTGAAGCAAGAAGGCCGGGATTAATTCCAGCAATGAACACAATGACAACGATGAAGTACAATAATTAGTTTCATTATAAATTAAAGTGAAAATATAAAGCTT
Organism: Chanos chanos; assembly: GCF_902362185.1. Classification (NCBI taxonomy): domain Eukaryota; kingdom Metazoa; phylum Chordata; class Actinopteri; order Gonorynchiformes; family Chanidae; genus Chanos; species Chanos chanos. The sequence goes on along the minus strand of NC_044503.1, from coordinate 36,116,326 downwards.
CCAATATAAAGCAACCACTATGGCCTGAAATGAGAATATTGGTTCATATTCTGGTTTCCAAAGCTATATTAGCCTATCTCTGCGCTGGGGATTTTATTTTTAGATAGCGAGTGTAGATAGTTTTTGTTTCTGCCTTTTTTGTTTTGCAGATAACTCAAAACCCTTTGAGAAGAAACAGATTTTAAACAAAGTCATAATGATTCTTAGACACCAATTCGATTTGTTTTGCATCAAAGAAGATAAAATGAGGAGACTAACAACTTTGTCAGCTTACACTCCTCATGAATGAATAAATGAATAAATGAGTATTAAAAATAAAGTAATACTTAAGGTGCATTGTATGTAATATCTTTCTCAAAGGAAGGAACCAACAGGTAATGCAAGATCGATTTATATTTTTGGAGGCATAGTTAAGCAGTGGAAATGGAAAATAATCCTTTCTCTTTCAGAGCATTTAAGCAGGAAAATGAGGGCAAATTTTTTTTCACCTTTCAGGCAGAGTCGTCTGTCAGGGGGAAGGGCATTGATACATCCACAGATGCCCTGCACAATGCCATCACAAGTCCCAAATGTGGTACAAGTATCATTGGGCCAGAAATATTTGTCTTCACACTCACAGATGTAGTTAGTCAGATTGTTATTGATACTGCACACTATAACAAATACAGGTGAAGTCATCAGGTCATGATCCAATGCATGTTGTCAGTGGAGTGTTGATTGTACTTAAATCAAACATGCCAATGTTTACACTGAGACATATCCAAAGGTTACCATCTACTGACAATTGGCTTCCTTTTTTAAAAAAAAAAAAGTATGTATATAGTAATACTGCGGCATTTAAGTGAAGTTTAAGATATTTTGATGAATATATCTAGGAGACTCTTACCAGTGGTAATGTCACGTTCATAGATGTACATATACTGGTACAGGAAATAGCTGTAGGAATATGATTCCAGAGCAGACCTCAGGAAATGAAGTGCACTTATGTTGGATACACTTGCATCAATCTCAGCAAGATAAAGAGATTGTTCAGCTGTAAGGAACAAAAACTGATCAAACAAACTGATTCGTTTCAATCTATAATCCCAAACATTAAAGTAAGAAGGAGGAGATTAATGCCAGGAACAAGCAGAATGACAATGAACAAGTGCAATAATTATCTTCATAAATAAAAATAAGGTAAAAATAGAAAGTTTCCAGCAAAAAGGAATCACTGGAACATAGCCTACATAAGGAAACTGGTTCATTTCCCTCTGCTTTCCAAAAGCTATATTAGTCTGTCAGTGTTACTTGGGATTTTATTTCAATATGCCATGTCAAAAACAACACACTAACTCAAATTCTTTGAAAGAAGCGGATTTTTAACAAAGTCATAATGATTCTTAGACAACAATTCGCATTGTTTTGCATCAAAGAAGATAAAATGAGGAGACTAACAACTTTGTCAGTGTACACTCCTCATAAATGAATAAATGAGTATCTAAAATAAAGTATTACTTACTTAAGGTGCATTGTACATAATCTCTTTCTCAAAGGAAGGAACCAAGAGGTAATGCAAGACCGATTTATATTTTTGAAGGCATAGTTAAGCAGTGGAAATGGAAAATAATGTCTTCTCTTTCAGAGCATTTGAACAAGAAAACAACGACAACATTTTCACCTCTCTGGCAGAGTTGTCTGTCAGGGGGAAGGGCATTGATACATCCACAGATGCCATGCACAATGCCATCACATGTCCCAAATGTGGTACAAGTATCATTGGGCCAGAAATATTTGTCCTCACACTCACAGATGTAGTTAGTCAGATTGTTGTTGATACTGCACACTATAACAAACATAGATGAAGTCATCAAGTCATGATCCAATGCATGTAGACAATGGAGTGTTGACTATACTTAAGTCAAACAAGCCAATGTTTACATTGAGAAATATCCAAAGGTTACCATTTACTGAGAATTTGCTTTATGTTCTTTTTTTTTCTTTTTTTTTGAAAATATCTATGAATATACATATTCTTTGAAGGGATGTGTATTTGGTTCATTGTAATATTGTAAAATTTCTGTGAAAGTTAAGATATTTTGATGGATATATCTGGGAAATTCTTACCAGTGGTAATGTCATAGTCGTAGATGTTTATGTACTGGTTCAGTAAATAGCTGTAGGAATATGATTCCAGAACAGACCTCAGGAAATGAAGGACACTCAGGTTTGATGTTCTGAAATCAATCTCAGCAACATGAAGAGATGGTTCAGCTGTAAGCAAAAACATAACAATAATGCATCAGCAGGAACAAGCACTGAGTAGATTCATAAGTCTGTCAGCTTAAACTGTTCATAAATAAATGCAAAAGTATAACCAGATGGCCTTAAACACACACACACACACACACACACACACACACACACACACACACTACTCATGCACGGTCCACTGAAAAGACCCCTTCACAGAAATATAAACCAATAGCTGATTTAGGATGTCTTTTTAAGGCCGCACTAAGTGTAGCAAATGGAAAGAATATTGTCCCTTGCAATCAAGAAAATGAAGACATATTTTTCTGACCTTTTTGGCAGAGTTGTCCGTCAGGGGGAAGGGCATTGATACATCCACAGATGCCAATCACAATGCCATCACACGTCCCAAATGTGGTACAAGTACCATTGGGCCAGAAATATTTGTCTTCACACTCACAGGTGTAGCTACTTAGATTCTTGTTGATTCCACACACTATAACAAAAAGAAATTAAGTCCTCAGGTCATGATCAAATAAACGGAGTCAATGGAGTGTAGACAGCACTTAAACCAAACAAGCCAATCAGTACTGAAAAAAATATTTAAAATTTACCATCTACTGAGAATTCTATTGGAAAAGCAACATAGATGAATACGTACATGTTCTTTAAAGAGATATGTATTCTTTTCTTTGGTAATATTACAGAGCTGATATCTAGAAATTTCTTACCAGTGGTAATGTCATATTCATAGCTGTATATGGACTGATTCGATAAAAAGCTGTAAGATTGTGATTCGAGTAGAGATCTCAGGAAATGAAGCACGCTTATGTTTGATGCACTCGCATCAATCTCCATGACATAAGGAGATCGTTCAGCTGTAAGGAACAAAAACTCGTCAAACAAATTTATTTATTTCAATCTATAACCACAAAGACAACAAAGACAACAAAGACAACAAAGACTGAACCATGAAGGCAAAGATTAATACCAGGAACAAGCAGAATGAAAACGATGAAGTGCAATCATTATTTTCATAAGTAAAAATCAAGTCAAAATACAAAGTTTCCAGCAAAAAGGAACCACTGCCACATAGTCTGCATACGGAAAATGGGTCATGTCCTTTTCACTTCCAATCTCATACTAGCCTGTCACTTTTACTGGAGATTTCATTCAGTATGCCATGTCAAATATTACCCTAAAATGAAACATTCTATAAGAAACCATGACCAAAATCAGAATGATTTTTTGGAAAAAAAATTGCTAATATTGTTTTGCATTAGATGAAGAGACACTGTGGGAACATTGCATGTCATCTGAACTACAGGCGTCTACCACACCATCTCATGATTGGCTGATACTTTTTTTCTTGAAGAATATATTCTGACATATACCAACATTTTAGCTCCCTACTCTCAAGATTTTTTTGTTTAGAATCTATTCAGTACTTGTGGAAACTATCTTTTAAGTAAGCATTTTTCAGTCACAGATATTTCACTGATCTTTGGAGCTCAGTAACTTGGCCATAAAAGTATTCATTCATCCATCCATCCATTCATCCATTCATCCATCCATTCATCCATTCATTCATTCATTCATTCATTAATTCATACATACAACTAGAGATCAGACATTTTGAATGCTGATTGAAAATTTCCAGTAGATTCCAAATCTTTCCATGAATGAATGTATGAGTGTAACCAACGGATGTCGAAAATAAAATATTTGCTTATGACTGAAAAAAATGCTTACTTTAAAGGCAGTTTTCATGAGTATGAATTCTAAACAGTGCATTTTTGGAAGGGGGATGTTAAAATTAAAATTAAAGTTAAAAGAAAATGCCTTACTGCCTACGCGGAAAGCCCAGCGACCCAAAACACCAACATTGGAGCTTGATGTGAGCTCTGAAGGGTTGGTTAAAGGAATTGTGAAGGAAATGGAGGAGTCCTCTATGTCATATCCAGCCTACAGTTATAACAAACAGAAAGTAACCATAATAAATATATGTAAACACATAATATCATGAAGGGATTCACCTGTCAAAAAAAAAAAAAAAAATCCTCAAATAGTTAGCAATGTGTACAACCACAAAACTGTACCAAATGCATAAAGCACAAACTTTTGGAAACTACAAAAGAAACTATTGTGTGTTCCTCACCAGCCAACGTTGCCCTGTTGAATCAATGTTCCCGTAGTTCATCAGTATGAAAGAGAGATTACCACTGGACACCAACACCACTTGGAAGGTTGCATCCTGGAAGAAGACGAAAATGTGGACTTAATAAGAATTCATTAAAAAGAATGCTTTAATGTAGGGCTTTCTTTTGGGGAGACCTACCCCTGCACCTGAGGAATATGAAACTTGATTCCATGTTGCAATGAAAACCCAGGATGCAGCAAAGGAAACATTAGGGAAATACTGATTTATTTGATTGGTGACTTGGTTCAGAGTGGCATTGTCTGTGCCCTGTCGGTAGAACACAGTTCCCTGGATTCCATTGTTTATGTAAGTCCACAGTGGGAAGATGATGTCTATTCCAGAGTTTAAATAGGGGCTGGCCCAAGAGAACGGCGTCGTGAAGGTCAAGTGTCCATTATTATTGACCTGAATGGGAATGGATGCAAACATATTTACAGATATGAAAATGAAGTCAGTATAATGGTTATAAGTGCATTAAAAAAGGAGAAAAATGTACAGTGTTACATAATAATGTAGTATTTGATGAAATATTTTTTTTATGCACACAGTCTTATGGAACAAGAACAATAGATATCATTGGACAGGGCTCTGGAATAATGTACTCACATAGATCTGATTGTAAATGCGTCCAAAGTAGTTAAAAGGTTGCTGCAAGATGATTTCCTCAGAACTTCCATAAAGAGATACAGGAGTTTGAGCATCTTCAATCCCAAATGGGAGCAAAACTGATGTAGTAAAACCTAGACAAAAGTCAAGGAAGTACATTTCCTTATGGGTCATACCATGTCATTTGAACTATAGTCATCCTCTACACCATCTTAGAATTGGCTGACACGGGTCATTTCACAAAGTTGAAGATGTCTAGCTTTTTAAAAATGTTCAAAGAATATTAATAAACTAATAAATGAAATTTAGTTTCATTTGTTTCTGTGACTGAAAATGAATGTCATGGCAAACAATGTCTTCTAGGCATTACAGGCTTGAATAAAAGTACATTTTCTTTTTTACAATTACAGTTTGGTGTTACAGAATTAAACACAGAAATGGCCACAAAAGTGACTGTAAATGTGCAGCTCATAAAATTCATTCTAGAAGGAACACATACTTGGAATTTTGTGCATTATTTCTTTGGCATACATAAAACATTCCCTGAAAATGTCCGGAAAATTGGACATTTGCTAGCAGATGAAATGACCCTTGTCACAAAGTGCATGAAAAGCATTTTTTTTAAACTTAGGCAAGACACTGTACCAACATTAATGCTGTAATCATTCCAGATGCTAGATTTTTCCTGAAGTGCACATACATCTGTGCAAAACTGTAAAAAAATAGTTCTGTAGACTTTTATCTTCTTGACTTTTTATACCTCTAAATATGGTTCAAATTTTGTAACAATTTTTGGGCCTCTATATCTGTTCAAACATTTCAGCTAGCATAAAACAAATTACAGAATTGGAATCTACAGGAAATGTTGAATCAGCATACCAAAGCTCTGGTCAGTATTATGGCCATGTAACTGAGCTCCAAGGATCAGAAATATGACTATTACTGAAAACAAATCTTTAAAGGTAATTTTGGGGTATGTCATATCAGAGTGTATTCTTCAAGACAAAAATTATCAGCCAGTTCTGAGATGGTGTGGTGGAAAGATTTTCCAAATTTAGTTGAAATGACACGGAATGACCCATTCAGCCTATGAAGTTAAAAATGATCAAATAAATTGAGGAACAAAGAAAGACTGAAAGAAAGTAAGGAATGCCCAACATCATTTTCAAATGCTTTTTTTAAAACAAGTCTAGGACTTAACCCACTCGCTAACTTCAATAACTTACCAACGGACGTTGGTGTGGCTGTAGGTGTTGTTGCATTTTGTGGCATAGGGTTTAAGACTGAGAAGAAGAAAAGATGATTTACATTGCTAACTGCAACTTTATACAGACCCTAATGTGAAAATAAATTCTATAGCTTACAACATTTTCAAGGTTTTTACATCAGAGCCAAAACATTAAGCATTTCAGTGTCAAATTGCACTCTTCATAAATTATTACTTTAGTGTAACTAGACAAAAGGTGGGTAAATGGGTTTTCTCTTTCATAACATTGAATGATATCATAACATTGAACGATAAAGGACAAATTTCTCACCTCTCTCACAGAGTTGCCCGTCTGGGGGAAGGGCATTGATACATCCACAGATGCCATCCACAATGCCATCACAAGTCCCAAATGTGGTACAAGTATCATTGGGCCAGAAATATTGGTCTTCACACTCACAGATGTAGTTAGTCAGATTGTTGTTGATACTGCACACTATAACAAATACAGATGAAGTCATTAAGTCATGATCCAATGCATGTAGTCAATGGAGTGTTGACTATACTTAATTCAAACAAGCCAATGTTTACATTGAGAAACATCCTACGGTTACCATTCACCGAGAGTTTTGTGAGGAAAAAAATGTATGTATATACACATATTCTTTGAGGAAGTGTGCATTGGACTTTAACTCTGCACACTACAACAAATGTAAAGTAAGCAACTAGCTCCTGAATCAAGAGATACAGTCAGTTGAGTTGTGGCACTCTATAAGGTAAACAAATCAGTGACTCAGTAAAAAATATCCAAACGTTGTCATCCACTGAGGGGTGTGTGTGTGTGTGTGTGTGTGGGCATATATGCAAACATACATACATACATACATACATACATACATACAAACACACATACACACACACACACACACACACACACACACACAAACACACACTGTGTGCCACTATGTGTCTGTGTGTATTTAACTCTGCTCTTATTACGTCTAAAATGTTGCCATGCTCATGAGTGGCTTTATTCACATGCTACGTAAGTTTAAAGCTGTTCAGTAAATTCACACAGCTCATAGCTTTGATGTCATTCTTTCTGTTAATATGAATATTCAGGTCTTCACCCAGGATTAAGCTATCGTATCTATTGATACCAAGTGAGATCAGCACTGGAAATTCCTTTAGAAATAGGGATGAATGTGTGAGTGTTCTTTGAGGAGATCTGTATCTGATACATTGTGATGTTGTACAGTTCATGTGAAGATTAATATACTTTGATCGATCTAAGTAAGATATTCTTACCAGTGGTAACATCGGTTTCTGAGATGTGTACGCTCTGGTTCAGTGAAAAATTGTAGGGTTGTGATTGAAGAACAGACCTCAGGATATGAAGTACACTTAAGTTTGAAGAGCTTGCATGAATCTCAACAATGTACTCAGATGGTCCTGCAGCAGGAAATGAAAACTGGTCAAATGAAATGCCTCTATATGAATTCACAGGTATAGCGCCTGAGCTGTTCATATTAACATAAACTTTAAGAGCATGTAGGATGATAATGGTTAATTCCAAACCACTTTTACAGACATTAAAAATAAAGTCAATGTTTGGAACATTGCCTTTGTGCCAGCCTACATGTAGAAAATGACTCATGTCCCTTCACTATCAATTGAATGCACAAAGATATTCAACAGTGGAAGTTCCCACTTTCAGTAATAAGTTATTAAAGAACTAACATCACATCCTTAATTATTTTAAATGCTCTCAGTTTTCATTTTTTTCCAATTGCTTTTCTTGCGACAGATTCAGTTCATTAATGGTGGTGTTGCATTTCCAGTATGACACACAGATGATCACAGAAATGTTGTCAGTACCATGATTATTTGGGGTACAGTGCATATAGAGATGTCTCTAAGCCTGATTAGTAAAGATCCCTCTTTCTTTTCTTTTTTTTTGTTTCTTTTCTTTTCTTTTCTTTCTTTTTTTTTGGGGGGGGGGGGTCGAGAGGGTGTATCCTATAAACCATTAAAGTCATGCTGTATGAAGATCATTTTAAACACCACTGAACCTTCAAGGATCAAGACTGTACCTGTTTTATTTTGCATTTGAATTCAAGAAATAAAGAGTAAAAATAATCTATCATCGGCACCCACATATAAGTTCTACCTCAGCACATCAGCAACACATTGGATACAAGCAATGCCATGGACAAACGTGTTTTCTGTATACTTTTCTTATATTTCTCTTTCTTTTCAAACCTGGGGTTAATATGGTATTTGTTCCATTCCGCACGCATTATATAAATGTGTAGTAAACCTACATGCATTACACAATACTGATGTTAGTGTAGCAGTATTTGTTCTTGAAATGTGACTTGCATCAGAATTACACACTAATGTAGCCTGAATAACCAAAACCTTTTCTTTGACATCAGTTTAGAGCAACCTCTGGGGCAGACATGTTGAGCAGAACAAAGTGTTGCTGAATCACTTTTCAAGTTTCATAAGCCAAGCATACATTGGTCTGATAAATTTACATCCCACATAATGAGCTGGGAAAACACTGTTTAACTCTGGCACCACATATTGCATACAGGCTCTCTGATTAAGTACTGAGTGGTGTAATTGAGGACAGAAAAGCATATCTGTGTTTTTCTCATATCTTTTTTTAAACGTAGCCATATTACATGTACCTGATGTTGGTGTTGTAGTGTTTACTGTTGGGCTGGAGTCCACAGGAAAATTGTTTGTCGTAACATTTCGTGTTGAATTCGTGACTGCTACAGTTGTAGTGTTGATGGTAGATGTATTCATTTTACTTATGGTTTGTAGTGTGCCTGTAGGAAAATCAGACAAACAAAAACAAACAAACAAACAAAAAAAACCCTCTTAGAAGTTCATGAATAGGCAATGTGAACATAACAAATGCTGGACAAGGACATGGTGCAACATTTTCCTAATATGACTGTCGCTGGAATCTGTTTCTTTAAGCAACAGAACTGACATTTAAATAAATTGCCAGAGTGGCACATATTTTGTGATACATTAAAATATTTCAGTATCAAACTACTGTCACATGTTTAACAGTAGAGCATCCCACATTGCCAAATCTACATTATATACGAGGACTGTGTGTTTGAACTGTAGGGTTCAAGTGTTAGGATTAAGCCTAGAAAGTTGCTGAGGATATTTATACATCGGTTAACAAACAAATAATAGACTAAATGCAAAGATGAATGCACAGAACCAAATATATTTTTTGCTTTCCATCAGCAGCAAAAACATTACAATGATTATTCAGTCTGTTAAGTTAAAACTCCCTAGAGCAATAATAGGAAATATAAACATTGTTTACACTATATATTAAATGAAGATACACTACAATATAAGACTATAAAAATACATACTGAAAGACAAAGATCAAACATTAAATAAATTTATTTAACCCTAATTCTACATCTCTTACCAGTAGCCCATGTTGTACGGTTTGGTGTTGATATAGCATCTCTTGTCCCACTGCTGGAGCTTGTAGGGTTTGTTGTTGTAGTAGCTATAGATTGAAAAAGGTACAAGTGGAAAATTGAATCTGTTGAATCAGGCAAGTTTCATCACGTTTGATGGGAACTATAGGCATAGAGCGTCCTACATTGCTCTCCCAAACATTTCTATCACTAACTCAACACCACACAGCAGGACTTTGTGGTTCATCTGCACGTTTTATTAACTGAAGTGTTGGTGTTGGGGTTAAGGCAGAGAGGTAAATAAAGAAACTTTAAACTTAACTTACAAGAAAAATTAAAGTGAATTTAAAGATAATTCTTAGCAACCACATATATTTTCATTTATAGACTAAAAATGTAAAAAGCTTAGTCATCCTGTAAAGTCAAAATGACTAAAATTCAAAAAAGAAAACTATAAAAGCTTAGCAAAATATAACAACCAAACATTGCATGGATACTTTTTAACATATTGATATTAGATACTTATTTTACCCCACCTCCATACATATCTTACCAGGAGTCTGGGTTGTGCTGTATAGTGTAGACATATCATCATTTGTATCATTGCTGGAGGTTGTAGGGTTTGGTATTGTCTGCGTTGCTGTAGCTACAGTTTGAAAAGTTACAAATGGGAAGTTGAATATACTGAAGCAACCATGTTTTTGTGTTGTTGTTGTTTGTTGTTGTTGTTATTGTTGTTGTTGTTCAGTATATCCAGCGCTATGCGCTATGAAGTGGTAGCTGTATTTTCAGATTCTTGACAGAAAGAGGTGCTAAAGTATGATATGGTGAAATAACACTGTTTCTGAAATTTCTAAAATGTGTTCTCAAGCACACATTACTAATGCTTAACTTTATTTCTCCAGTTGTATCTGTATGTCACAAACAAATGCCTCTAAAATGTGATTTAAATGAGAGAGAGAGAAAGAGATGGATTTCAGAAGCATGTACTCTAAAGCAGTGGTTCTCAACTCCAGCCCTGAGGGCCCACTATCCAGCACATCTTTGTTTGAACCCACTACACACCTGGCATTCCACTAATCAGTAAAGCCCTTGATTGGCTCAATTAACAATGATAATAAAGACATTCTGCAGGACAGTGGGCCCCAAGGACTGGACTCGAAAAAGCACTGATCCAAAGGTTGCGTTAGGGAAGATGCTATGGGTGAGTTGTCATTTCCTGTGAGTTGTCATGGCCTGTGTGTTTACATTTTCAAAATCATTGTCTACATTTACTCATATCTCAATGTAACCAACATTTCTCTAATCCTTGTTTTGCATAGCATACCAGCTACTGGTGTTGATATGGTAGTTGTAGGGGTCACGGACACATTTGAGACTCTCCCTGAAAAAAAAAATAAATAAAAAATAAGAAGAACAAGAAAGATAAAAAGACAAAAAAAAAATCATAAACAGGCAATGCATAATGTCACTGTTATACTGATGCAACTTAAGTCTCATTATTAAATATATCTCAGTGTGAGAGTACTATTGAAAATAATAGTTTCATCACTATGAATGCAAAGAGGGTTGAAGGAGAACTTTCGACTGGATGTGTTCCTCACCAAGTCTTTCTTCTCGTGAAGGTGCGTCAGTGGTGGGTTTTAGCTAAGGGTTAGAGAACCATAATTATCTTACTGGACAGTATAGCTTACATCTCTTTCAGGTTGGATTTTTCATATGTACATCTGCTATGCTTTGCATACCAAGTGAAACAGATGTACTTTAAAACAAAATGGATTGTTTTTACTGTGATATCTGGCCAAAACTGAGAAGCTATGCAATCTTTATATTGTATTTGAGACATCCTATTCAAATCAAATGGAGTGAAAATTCACGACTTTCCTTGTAGCTTAATAAACCATAAATGACCAATCCTTTACCTGAAAGGTGCTGTTCGAGGACTCACTTATAGCTTGTGTTTTCACTGAAACCAGGTGAACCAGTAGCAAGACTCTCAACCAGATGACACATTTTGAAAAAAGCTTTTCTGTCAGTGAAGATATGTCAGAAATAAGCTAGAGACCAAGCAGAATAACACAACAGTAGCATTCATAGCATATATGTTTGTATATGTGTTTGGGTGTGTGTGTGTGTGTGTGTGTGTGCGCCTGGACTTATAGACATATTGTTCTTTGCTTCCCATTTAGAGTAAAATAAGTACCAAAGAAAGGATAGGAAAGCACTGCACTGACGAAGGCAGTGATCTGACCAGACAGTCACAATCTGCAAACATACGTTGCTGCTATATTTGTATTGTACCTAGGGCTAGACGGTATGGCCTAAAATTTGTAGTATGGTATCATTTCCAAAATGGACGGTAACAGTAAATATCATAGTATTTTCGCCTTTACATTTTCAAAATAAATGCTTCTGAAGGGGTAGTTATGGCAACCACATGGTAGCTATTATTGTATTCTTAGCTGTATTCTTTTGATTTTCCCTTCAGTAACATTTCAGCTACCATACTCACGCACTCAACTGACTGCAATGTGAAACTAGCGCCAGTAAGAGGGAAAACCGGAAATTAGCATTTGCGGCTAAATTTAGCATACATTTAAAAATAAAAGTCATGTCAAAGCCATTGATTTGGGGCACAAAAAACACAAAAAGTGACTAAAATATCAACTTTTCAAACTGATAACAAGTAACATGTGACGTGTAACATGTACTGTGTTAAATATATGTATTTTCAATAAAGTAGTAAAAAAAAAAAAAAAACACATAAAAAAGCCCATAAAAAAACATCTTCAAAATGTAGAGTCTCAAATCGATATATCTTGCTGGGAAAACTGAAACTTGTGCCCAATCAATACAGCGGCTGTTTGAAATCTACACTGACTGACCTTTCAGAAAATGGGAAGATATTATGGTCTGAATCACCTTTGTAGTAACCAGTGCCTATTTTCTACCAAGGCTCTAACATCTAGTTCGGCTACAGTAACCGCCTGGTAACAAACTTCAAATTTTGTGGCTGAGAAAAAACTTGTGCCCCCTCAACATGGGGGTGACTTGAAATCTACATAAAATGATCTCTCCTGAACATGTATCGATATTCAGACCTTTGTAGTAACCAGGGCCCATTTTGTACCAAGCCTCATGAGAATCTGTCCATATTTGAGTAAGAGCTCTGTTTCTCTGTTTTTGAAATTTGTCAGTATAAGAACAGTCAGAAGAGGGCAACAAAGCAATTGTAAAAGAAAAGGTAAAACTGTGAAAAGGAAGACTTTTACTTCACTGTGCAGCTTTTCAGGGTTAACCATTAGAAACAAATTTTAGCAGATAAGAAATGTAGAGAATAATTGCAATGGCAAACATAAAGCCAAATTCCTTTGTAACACTGATAAGGAATTGGTTTGGAAAACAGAATCAAAGAATAGAAAACTGTTAAAGAATGCTTCAATCCTCAGATTAATATCTCAACTGTCAAAATACCCTGTTCTTTTTTTTTTTTCAAGAAGCTGAGCCTGTACCAGTGGCAGAAAAAAAAAGAAGTCTTCATTGTCTTTTTACTTTAATTCCTCAAGGGGGCACTGTAGCTCATAGTTGAGTGGATAGTTGAGTACATGAACGTCATGCTGTGTAGTAATGCTCCTAGCGTCTGCCCACATCACAATGCAAGTCTTAGTTAAAACTTATTTAGGTAAAACAACATCCATCACCAGTGTTGCTAACTGTACAATCAGAATACACAACGCATTGAGATACTGAGAATTCTCCAGAACATTCTCAATCATACATCTGGTGGGGATTTTATGAGGGCCATAATCCCTGAAAGCGTGTTATGTATTTTGAATGTATCAGTGATGATTTCTGTGCAACGACATTCAGATAAATGTGACAAATGCCTTCCTTAAAATTGGTCCAACTATTATATTTGAACAGTAACTTATAAACAATAAACGTATGCAACCAACGATTTGCATGTGCCGTTGCACCTCTGTGAGGCGTGAGGACAGAAAGTCCCTCAAATTTATGTACTTACTCCTGCAGTCCATCCTCACAATCCTGTAATTAGCTCTGCAAATAATCACTACTGATCTCACGTGCCATTAAGTGTATGAATCCATTTAGCGCACCTGTGTCAATAAGGCCAAAGATTTAAAAGGATACATTAGAATAGTATTAGAAAAAAAAATTCAGTGCAATTCATATATTTGAAACCCTTTCAATTTCAGGCCGTCGTTAAGACTCGGAGTTAACATTAAGTAGATCACTGGTGCAAAATGAAGTAAGAGTTTCATTTGACTGTCCCTTTTTTTGAAAATCTGTCCATGACCTTATCTATTACTTCACAAAAAAAAAATAGCCTCTCTCATTTCTACTCCCATTTGTATTATGAGAAAAAAACAAAAAAAAAAACATTGTGGATCTATGCATGTTACAATATATCATTAAAATCATATTACTAAACTTACTGGATCAACATAAAATGAATTACTCATGTCCATACAGTATAATGAGATCACATTTTGATCAACAGACTACTTACTACAGGTTAGTAACAGCCATTGTTCAAGCTTTAGCTCTGGGTGCAAAACAGCATCTTCTAAGAGACTGACCTGTTGAACTAAAGAGAAACTCAGCTAGACCTGCCTTCCCTAAGTTCACTCCTCTTTACACCCATTCTTACTGACTGACGTGTAATACTCCAGTCTAGGCTGACCTGCCTACTGTTGTTTCATTAACATGATAATGAGCTTGTTATGACAAACGGGATTTTTTTTTTCTTTTTTTTTCAGCTGCTACTGTTGACTTTCCTGTTTGACTGTATGTGACGGGAAGAGAAACCACAGGAATGAAATATCTAAAATACTTAACATGTCATGGTAAATATATATATATATGTCAGCTCCTCCACACTTGGCATAATCAATATTTCTTTTTAAATGTAGGTCAGTTTAGCTCATACGTGTGTGTATCCAGGTATGTACATATGCATGTATGTATGTATGTGTGTATGTATGTGTGAATGTATTTATTTATTTATTTATTTATTTATCCCGGTTCTGATGTTTGCGCAATAATCTGACAAGTACACATGCTCATAAATATACATGTCTGAGGAGAGAGGGGCTTCTCTTAGACCAGACATAAAGCAAACACCCTGAGAGAAACCAGTATTTGAAGGAAGAAGCCCACTATTGGATCAATGTTAAAAAAAAAAAAAAACATAGGTAAAGGGAAAACATAGAAGTTCTTGAAAATTAGCTGCATTAGTCCAGCAGGGTGATTGCAGGGTACTCCATGGGCTGATTCACACAGGTACCATTCAAGAGTTAATGAAAATTAAAGAATGAAATGTAGGTTAAAGTAATAAAAGGCATGTTTGGGTGGATCTGAGAAAGATGCGCGGTTTTGTACAGTGACGAATGCACGGTTGTGTCACAAGTGAAAGCACACTGTCCGGGCATGCAGGCTGGCAAATTTCCAAAAAAACCTGGATGAAACTCGTCTGAAGGAGAAGTGAGAAAAAAAAACAGTACTATAGAAGAAAGTGATTACATCTGATAAGCATTTTCCCTTAAATAAGGGCTTTTTTTTTACTATATTAATTGTCTTTCCAATAATTATTGTCTTTTCTCTGTAAAGAGTCAGTGTGAACAGTGCATCTTTCCAGTTTCTCTCTCTCTTTTCTTTTTAGTGACATATTCTTCCCATGGATGGATGAAGCTACTTTGTTTATTAATTTTTAACACCGTAACTAACCGACTACATAAATAGTAAGGCATGCAAACTCACATAACGTAGACACTTCAACGTGAAAAGAATAAGGGATGTTTTGATTCAGTTCAGATTGTTCCTGAATAGATTTTACTAGAAAGGAATGTGGCGGGTGCGGCGTGAATCCTTTCGTTTTATTTGTGCCCTTTGTTACCTGCCATCCAGTCCACGCAATTCGATATTTAGCATGACGCCACAGCTTAGATAACATCTAGGTGACTGTGAAGTAAAGTATGGGCTTGGTGGAGTCTCTTTCTCTTTTGATGCCTGGCATTACCATCTCGATGAAATATGTATCAGCCATCTCTTTAGTGACTTTCTCATTGTACATATAATCCTTTTCACATTTACGACCGCTGATTGATTGGTTTTCTGATACGTACAACAGACAAGTAATGGTTTTCTGCAAGCGCTCTGGTCATGAGTTCAAATCTGTGCGTCATGACTTCCTCTGCCAGGCGCTGTGCAGAACACAACTGGTTGTATTCTACAAATGTCTGGCAGACGGGGTATTCTCTCTGTCACTACTACGCTTCAGTGACCTCTAACATATGTTCACTCTCAAAAAGCTGAAAACGAACCTCGGGAAACAGCGCAGGCCCTCACACATGCCTCGTAACCACGGAGATGCTCTTATACTGTCTTCACCCTCTCACGACATTTGGTGAAAGTTGGGAGGAAAAGTGGTAAAAGTTAAACAACAACAACAATGGAAATATGTCACCATTTCAGATCACGCTGATCCACTGCCACGTTTTCAACACGTCATGCATTCACACTGTCCTGTCTGCTAACCCGTCAAAAAGGACCAGGGATAAGCTTTCATCTTGATCAGAATATGTGTGTCCAGACTGATACTGATATCTCCCGTGTGCTCTCCGTCAAAGGGACAGCTTTAATAATAATAACATTTTCAAGATCTTTCACTCATTTGGTTTAGGCCCACTTTGTACTTCAGTAGCTTTGTTTAAGCCAGTAAATTCTTCTATCTGTTTCTGTTTCCAGGCTGTTGATCGAGAGAAGCATTGTCCCCATGATATTGTGAAAACAGTGTTAAGAGGCCCAGACACGATGTGGGTCAACGCGGTGGCGAGGCGGGTGGTGCCGACACCTCACAGCGAGCGTGTTTGCACGTTCTCCTCGTGTCTGAGCGGGTTCCTTCCGGGAGCTCAGGTTCCAAATAGATGTCGGTCTGGTGACACTAATTTGCCCCTAGGAATGAATGTGTGATTGTATGTTTGTCAGCCTTGTGATGGATCGGTGACCTGTTCACGCTGTTCCCCCGCCTTTCGCCCCATGAGCGCTGAGCTAGCCTCCGGCAACCCCCCTCCCCCCTCCCCTCCTCGCCCCTTCCCGCAACCCGAATTACGATAAGGCTTTGAAAATGAGTGAGTGAGTGATTGAGTGAGTAGACACAATGTAATATATTATATTGGAATGTAGTATAATACATTACATTATGGAATATTGATCCAACATGTTTAAAAGGCAGCGTTAAAACATGTAAACACACAACATTAGAAATGACAAAAACAAGTTACCTCACATTATTACAGCATTAATACATACATACATGTATACATACATATGTGCATGCATACATATATTTATATGCATATCTACACGCGTACTAAACTACACATGTAGGTTTGCCGACAGCTTGAGAATCACCTCATTGTTTTTTCTAGAACTGTTTCCCTCTCTCTTAGAAATGCCCTCATATCTTTTCTTCTTCATCACAAACACACACACACACACACACACACACACATACATATTTGTGCTTCTTGCAATGTGGTACTGGGAATGGTCCATGGGAAGGTGGCATTGCCTGATAAACCTGACACAAATGTCTGACATAAGTTTGAGAAAATGCCGATAACTCGATGATAACATTTTTAAAATTTTATTCTTTGACATGGAGATATGACTTTGATAACTTTTTTTTTTTTTTTAAATGACGCCTCAGGATCTCCGATGCACAGGGTGCATATCGTGAGTGATAGTTTATTTAGACATAATCCATTATTAAATGTTATAAAAAGGCTAAGGTTTAGCCCACAGGAAACCACGCTACACAGGTAAAAGCAGGAATAATCACAAGTAAACAGAGTTAGTCAGTACAAAAAGAAAGTAACAAGAAAGTAACCAATAAACAGGTTGGACCAAATCCAGTTTAGTAACTCAGACAAAGGAGAGACATCACAAATGAAAAGCAGAAACCAGAGAGTAAATATGCTAGAGATTAGATGAGAACATGAATGAGAAACGGATGCAAGTGAGAAAGTGCAGAAGGCCAAACCCGAGGGTGGCAGAGGTAGAGTAGTGGTAGACGGAGAAAGAGAAAGAGAGAGAGAGAGAGAAAAAAAAAAGAAAGGTCTGATTTCTCACAACACAAACCACAAATTTATCCCTTAAATTTAGCTTCACCCCCCAGGGGAATCTGAACCCAGCCTTTTTGTTCCCTGCTTCAAAAACCAAAATAATAACAATGCAGTTCTGTCCTCACAGACATATCAGAGACAGCGGAAATATCTGGAGAGATTTCTTTTTTTTTAGTTATATAAAATAGGGGAGAATCGAAGTAAATCTAAGAGAATCTAAGTAAAACTTTGAAGTAAAACCCTTACATTTCAGAGAAACACGGAATGCTTCCAATTATTCCATATTTCAATACTATCTATTCTGTAATTCAATAATATGTCTTAGCACTTCATTCAAAACCATGAATGTAAAGAAAAGCCACACACACTGTTTAAACCATATGGTCGATTCTTGTCCGTGAGCAGCATGGGTGTGAGGGACACAATGGGGCTACATTCCTCTCATTGCATGATTCAGTCAGACGCATCCTGTAACAACAACAACTATATATATATGAGTGTGTGTGTGTGTGTGTGTGTGTGTGTGTACAGGTTATATTTATACTGACCACATCTTTGCTGGTCAAAATACTGTAACCTAGAAGCTATTTCAAATTGCCATTTACAAAAGTGAATATGAAAATGAACACGTGCAGTGCACATTGTAGCATGCAATGTATGAATATATGAGGGTCCGAAAAGAGCATACATACAATAAGGATGCAATGGTTCTTTGTGTGTGTGTGTGTGTTCTAATAGATTAACCAGTGATCATACCTGTATAGCTCACCCACATGATCACTGGTTACCGCTGCCAAGTGAAATCACAGCCAGAAAAACTAGTTTTCTTGTTCCATGTTAAAAAGAAAAAAAAAATATTAATACTTAAATAGAGATATTAATTATATCAAGTGCACAAGTCTGGAGGGGCTGGCATATTATCTTGCAGTCAAACAGGAAAGTCAACAATAGCACAAAAGAAAAAGAAAATGGGGGGGGGGGGGGGTGACTAAAATATTACAGGGCAATAGAATAGTTTGATAACTGTAACAGAACTATCTTCAATTCCAGAACTGTGTCTGGTATGCAGTTGAAATAACTGCGGGTGAAAATGTTTGAGGTCAAATTCTCACATCAAATCATACACGACACGATAAAAAAAAAAAAAAAAAGTTAAATGTCTCGAGATAAAATGTGTCATTCTGCAAAAGTGTTTATTAATTGTCTTCTTCTGCGACATACATGGAATTATATGTAAATTCTCTAGTGATCCTTAAATACATAAACACAACATTTTCTAAAGCTCTTTTGTCTGACTATGTGATTCAATGTCAGATCAAATCCTGACACAAAACAGAGAGAGAGACAGAAACAAAAACAGAGAGAGAGAGAGAAAAAAAAAAAACAGTCGCTGTGAAAGAAGACACAACATGCTGAACACTATCCACGAAACGCGATTATCAGAATAATTCCTGAGGGAGGGTGTTCACCTGTTTTGGTTGCATTCTTTTGTTTGGGTTTGAACTGGTTGAATGATTCGTTCTGACAGGTGCATGTTTTACAGTTGATTTTTTTTTTTTTTTCCCTCAGCCCAGCCCACATGAGGTGTTTCCTGATTCCCTGACTTTATAAGTGCTGAACCAGTCAGTCTCAAAAAGACAGAGTGAACATACAGACCAGGTTTCTACATGAGACTCCAGTAGCCAGTAAGAAAATCTAGTCATGCTTTCTCTCTCTTCTCTGCTCTGCCTCTTGATAGAAAATCTAAGCCTTTTCTCATTGTCAGTTTGTTTGGTTGTTTTTGATGTTGTTGTTGTTTTAACTGAAAAACTCTTGGCTCTAGTATGCATTGCCTGCATACATGCAATTTCTTTTTCTCTCTCAGATAAGTACAGTGTCACCTTTCTCAACACTTCTTGAGCCGAGTATGAGTTTAATGCTCTAAAGTCGTTACAATAGCACTGTAGCAGAAACAGTGAAAACATTTACAGACAAAATCATGTTTGGTTACTCTTTGCCGCATTCTCTTTCAGTTATTTCCTCACATCTGTACGCTGTCGTCAGCTGCGGCTGTATTCCCCCGACATGTCTTCCCATCATCAGGCTTCACTTATGCTTCTCATCCTGTTCCTCTCAGGTCGGTTCCCTTTACACGTCCACTTAACTATCCATGCTTGACCTCACTGCCAAATGTTATAATATCAAAAAGACACGTAAAAGATAAAAGAAATACATTTTCCTTAACAGTTCTGACTGTCCATTCTGCAACATCAGTAACCCCAGCTTCTCGGGCAGGCGCACTCCCAGGTATGTAAGTGGTGCATATCCCTGTGGATGTATGTCTGAGATTTGATTGGTCCACATGGTAACTCACTGTGTCTCCACAGATTACGTGATGGGGTTTAGGTTTAAATTCGTCCCCGTGAACGCGCTGACGCAAAGTCAAATCACGTTTTTGTTGCAACAGGCAGAAACTTCGGTAAGTAATGAGCGTGCATAATTTCACTGCACTGATTTTAACACAGACGTTATCATTTCAGACTACACACTGCAGTTATTAACGAGAGCAGTGAGTTATATCACTTGCAGATCTAATTGTCCAGATTTATCCTCTGTAGTAATATATGTATTTACGGTCTGCTCAAGGTGGGTGCTAACTGCTTATGAAATGGCAATATAATTTAACGACAATCCAGTGTACTTAATGAAAGTAATCACATGTGCTACATTAAGATGTGTAACAGGGTAGCCTTTCTCATATGTAGATTGGCAGCTGTATATTGAATAGTGAGAAGTGTGGCTTTAAACCTTCTTCCCTGTTATTGTTTTCTCACAGTTTAAAAGTTTGCTAAGCGGACGTTTTGACCAAGAAACCATTGACAGCTTCTCACTTCGTCTGAGATACCTCGAAAAATTATGAATGTACACAGGTACAAAAAATTCCCCATGTCACTTTTTGGTTAAAATGTAAACTAATACTTCTACTGCTATCTCCACAACTACTGCTACTGCTGTTGTCAATAATAATAATAATAATAATAATAATAATAATAATAATAATAATAATCATTATCATCATCATCATCGTTTTCTATCCCCAGGTCTGCAGTTGGGACTCTGAAGCCCCTCTAATGCTGTGTTTAGGGATATCTCCAATTGAAACCTATCACTGAAGAAAGTTTAGCTCTAAAATCTGAATATAAAGCCTATAATGAAGCACTAGTGAGCCAGGTAAACAGCACTGACTGTAGTCACCATGGTAACTGTGTTGATAACAATTATGAGTGTGGCAAACAGCATTTACTTTAGTCACCAAGGATACTGTGTTGAATGTTGGAACTGAAAGTTAGCCACGCCCTTTTGATTCAAAATAAAATCGAAAGAAAAATGAACAATGAAGAGACATTAAACAATTCGGTGTTTATTTGTTTTATTTAGTTTTTTTGGTTTGTTTTGTTTTGTATCGTTTTACTATGAAAGAAATGCTTGCCTTATCTGCAACTTTAAAGAAAAATATCAAGTGTCATCTAATTTTGAAGTGATAAAGGCCTTCTTATATGTTGAGAATGTCTGTTTTTCTTTTATCTTTTTTTTCTGTCTCTGTATCATTGTATCGATTTCTGTGTGGGATCTTGTTATGAATAAAAGCAGGAACATGATAAGAACACACCTGATTTGAAAAATATAAGTGTTTCTTTGCTAAGTTTCACAGTAGTAATGTATAGTAAGACAAAGAAGACAAGTTTGTACATTTTTATAAGACTGAAAATGAAAGTTTTCGAAATATGCATTCACATTAAAAAAAAAAATAAACAAAAATCAAAAAGTGAGTGGGCAATCCTATTCTCGGAAGATGCGTCTGCAGGTTGTTAGGTCTGCTGATCTATCCCACATTTTCAAATTAAACAATGACTTTCCAAATCAAAATATCACTCCAGATATCTAGAGTTTCTCATGACCTACAAAGATCACAGGCAACTTTTCAATGGCCTTCATCTTGATGAGCCTCAGCCTATGAAAGTAAAATGTGAAAGACTTCTTCACCTACACTCGATGAAGGGCAGCTGAGATACCGAAACTAACTCTCCAGAGAGGAGATAAAACCATCAGTTAAAAGAGTTGAGCTATAATGGGACGGGGGAGTGGCCGGGCGTGCGGTGGGGCGTGACATTCATGCATTGCCAGACGCTTTGTTAGTCTTTACGCGTGGAGCATCCCCACAGTTTCTCTGTTAGGATGAAAACAGACGTAAAGATTGTAGAACATCGAGTCGCGATCAGAAAGATAAGGGTATACCTCACCTAAGACTAGGTGAGGTATATAAGGTATGATAAGGTCTCGTTTTAAAATGATAACATGACACTTATTGGCACAACAAAACCTCATTTAAATTCGACTCATTTCCCGTGCTTCTCTCCTGGATTCTATCTGAATAGGAAAAATAGTGATGCACTGTCATTGTATTGGGATTAATCCAGGTCTACTGGACACAGACAACTGGCTTAGAGACCTACTTTAGCAAAAACCACCAGTAGATTGCTGTTGTGATGCATCCATATTAATTGGTGTAAATATTCCTGTTACACAATTAACTTTAAAATCAACCTGATTGTATTCATTTTCAGTTTTAATTTTTGATGGAATAGTAGAAGCGACTGGCTTGTGGCAAGGCTCTAGTGACGTGGAAATTGCGAGGACTCCACCTGAGACCTTTCACCTCAATAGTTTGTAGGTATGCATCTCTAACCTGTAGGATGGGTTCCCCAGCACAGCTCCCCAAAGTTGAAAGTTAAAAAATTGTGATGGAGAACGGGGACCACTGTACTCCCCTGCCAACAGGGGAAAAACAAGTTCAATTACTATAACAGACCTAAACACAATAAAGGAATGCAAACTGATACCCAATGATTCTGCCCGAGTCGGAGTTCTAGATACACAGCATTGCTAAAACTCACCACCATATGAGATCATGGGAGATTACAATTGACACAGAAATGCCAAAATAACTGGGGGGGGGGGGGGGGGGGGGGGGTTAAAAAAAAGAAGAGCAAACAAAATGGACAAGAGATAAATCAGTAACATAAATGGCAAAACCAAACAAACAAACAAACATATATATGGTGAATAACCAAGCAAAGAAGAAAAGAGAAAACCCATACAAAAGAGAAGAGAGGGCAAATATAAGCAACTGGGACAACCAGGCAGACAGGCATGACACGCTGGCACTTCGTGGGAGATTAAAAAAAAAACCAACAAAAAAAAAAAAAAAAAGAAAAAACAACAGAGTAGCAATCTAGCAGGCAAATTAGTTTGTACGTTGGGCTCAGATAGGGTGTGTCACTCCACTTATAATATACGTGCAAATGTGAAAGTGAAATTTAGTCTCTGGCCTGAGTCTAGGAAAACCTCATTCCTTTAACACTGATATGTGTTAAAACAAAGACAGTTATCAAAAAAAAAAAAAAAAAGGAATCCTCATAGAGAGAGCACTGAGATTCTATGACCCCTTAGAGAAAGTCAAGATTTCAGCTGATGCATCTAAGCATGGACAAGGTGCAGTGCCACTGCAAAAGCCTAATGACCAATGGCAGCCCGATGACAACGCCGACTGAGACAGATTACATGCACAGACAGATAAAGAACTGTTGGCAGTCACTTATCCATATGATCATTTCCACGAGTTTCACTAAGAACAAGTGTTTATTGTTGATACTGATCTCAACCCACTGGTGCCCAAGAATACAAAGAACATTGATACCACTGTAGTAGTTGTCTACACCCTGGCGAGTATATGTTTGCGGCCGGTGCCCTTGCGTGAACTTTGGATCAGAAGAAAACAACAAACAAAAGAAGACTACATTGAAAAGAGAGGACTGCATAGACGAGGTTGTTGTCTCTCTACCTTTGTCTTCAAACAGGTCTGAACAAACCAGTTGAAAGACTGAGACAAATGTAACAATGAAAGAACTGAAAGCAGCAGTTTAGGAGGCTTGGCCTTTAAACAGAGAAAAGAATGTAGAAAGACAATACAAGCATTCTATAATTGTGGATGATAGTTATCAGTTATGTAAGGCGTAGTATTTAATGAAAACGTGTGTATATATATATATGTGTGTGTGTGTGTGTGTGTGTGTGTGTGTATGATTCAGCTTCAGAGCCAGCTTTACAAAAAGAGAGATTCTCCGCAAAATCCGGAGGAAGGTCACACAGGAGAAGAAAAGTGAAAAAAAAAGAAGAGCATGGGAAGTAACGCACTGGCTCTCAGAATAATTTTCTCAAACAACACCGTGCTTGACGTGCAAGCCAAAGCAGCAAGATGGTCCCTTGTCACCCAGTCCAGCGCCTGACACCTAATAAGTCTTTATAAAAAGTCTACGCAGATCTTATTGATTTTGAAGGAAAAAAAGACGTATTGTGTAGTCACTGACTACCGCTCCAGTTATCCTGAGGTAGCTACGTTACGGACAGCCTCGGGGCAAAACAGTCCCTGCTTTTACACGAGACTGTATTCCCCGCGCGCGGGGTCCCATCACGTACTGTCCTTCCAGACAAAGGCCCGCAGTTCTCCAGCTCAGAGTTTGGGCACTTTGACGAGGACCGGCGTTTTCAGCATGAGACTCATAGTCCTAGCTACCTTATCAAATGGCTTATAGGTGAACATTCAGTGACAAATTATAACAGTTAAGGAACTAATGAAAAAAGAAAAGCAGAAAAAGTCTCGTGACCTACGGGAGTGCACCAATGGAAAGTGGGTTTTCTCCAGCAGAGATGCCACCGAGAGCAGGTTCTTGCTCTGAGAGGTCCGTACTAACTTCCCCATTCGCAATCTTCTGCATCACCACTTGCGCGTTCCAACCTAGTGAAAAGCAACAAAGAGAGAAAAAGATCAAACAAAAAAGGTTGTACGTCAGAGGAAAAAAGAATCCTGTCTTGCCTAGGACCAAAAACTTCCATCAGACTTTTAGATCATAACACTGCAACCTGCCAACAAAAAGGTTGCAGTGCAAAAAGGGCAAGCTGCATGCTCCTCTTGTCATTCAAACTGAAAATGGTGAGATTGTGTGAAAAAAATGACGTTGACATAGGACCAGACCCTAAAGCCGAAATGGACACAAACCTAAAACAGAAACTGGGGAGTGTATTTAAACCCCGTTACATTGTTTCAGTTGCTAGTTCAAAAACAATGAAAAACATTAGGGCTTTTAAAGTAATATTGAAGTGTTTGAACATGAGAATGAGCATTAGAACTGAGGATGTGAGAATGTAGTTATTACACAGTCACAGATCAAGGAGAGACCAATTAATATCCTTGTTTTATGGTAAGATGCAAGAAGATAGAGTTATGTGTTCTCTCTTTAAATAGGGGAAGATGTCATGTTATAGAGTAATTACATACAGACTACAGTTCCCATAAACTTGGGGAGACAGACAGGAATTGTAATGGGGTAGTCATGGAGACAGTTGAAGAAGTTCAACGGCTATCGGTGTAATGTGCAAGGAATGAGAGTGAAGACAAAGAACACACCACACTGGTTTGTCATTTGTTTAGTGAACTATAGGACAAACATAAGATCTCTCACACCTTACATTTGCAGCCTGTGTTTGAGACACTGAGCAAACAGCGCCATCTGTTGAGTATGAATGAATACTGCGATAACATCCCATACTTGTGGAAATTATTATATTAATGGATCTGCTGTGCTGCTTTAACAGAACGAGTGAAAGAATGAATGGATGTATGGATGGATGTATGGATGGATGAATAATAAATAAATAAATCTAATAAGCATGAGTGTAGTGTTTTATTATACAATTCAACCAGTGCATTGTGAATTATGTGGTAAAAACATTCAAAAACATTTCATAGTCAAACAGTCTGTTTATCATACCTTTTCGATTTGGAGATAATGTAGAGATTATCCAACTCCAGTTCTGTGGGCCCACTGACTACGGGAGGTTGGTTCTGTGTGTGTGTGTGTGTGTGTGTGTGTGTGTGTGTGTGCTGATTATCCATGGAGAGGACAGTGGGCATCATCTGAAGAGAGGGCAGTGTTTTGTCAGGCTTCAGTTATGTCTATGTAGACTCACTGAGATGACGTGACACAGTCTATGTGAATGTTGATTGTTGACAATACACTATCACAGATTCCAAACATGAATGGCCTTAAATAAGAAATGTTTCAAGGATTGTTTAGCATAGATGTTACCTCTCTATCACATGCCAATGTGATCCTTCTGTGTCCAGAGGGATCCCAGTGCCTGACATTGGACAGATGGAGTTAATGTTAGCTAACTAGCTAGTTAGCTAGCTAGTTCATTCACTCAAGTCAAACTAACTAGCCAGGATCGTGATGGACAGCCACTGTTTAACATAGCGTGACCGCGCAGGAGTTAGGCCTATTCGTCAGATGATGTCTGGGGATGAATGGCACTGAACTACACGCAGCCTGCTAGTGAAGTTCTCTAGTTACCTGTATCCTGCGGATTCAGCCGCCTGTCTGGTCTGCTGACGTAATCAAAGAACCACCATGCTGAGTAATGATTCTGTAGTAATGACAAGATCATTCACTTCAACCATGGTAAACCAATGATGACCAGATAAGGAAATCAGTTATCTTGGCGTTGTACTATATCTTTTGCAGTTATTTTAGTCAATTATTTCACGACTTTTATTATATACACCTTGGAAAAAATACAGAGGTCTGGACCTCGGTGACCTCAGTGGTGTGGATACAGCCATACATCTGTAATCAGTTAATATTGTCTGGCAATGACTGTCCTGGATGGAAATCCATGACACTGGTAGCAATGTAAAATATGACAGCTACACGGTGGTGGGAAAAAATTATAAAGGATCAAAAGCTCGAGGGAATTGTTTTGCGACAGTTAACGACGTCATAACAGCAACTTGGAATCACCTCATGAGAACCCTTCATACAGTCAAACTTTTTCCTTGTATGACTAACATACCCTTTATGCGATCTTGCACTGTCACATGTCTGAAACACCTCCCTCTCCTCCTCTAACAGTGTGTGTGCTATAGTTGAAAGAGGCTTGATTATAGTTACGACGTAATGGTTTTACCATCAGAGATAACAGTACGAGCTGAGGAAAACAAAAAAAACAAAACGCAGCATCTGTCCGTTTTATGGCATCTTGTGGCATACAACATCCTCTGGATTAGAATTATTTATTTATCTATTATTATCATTGATACATAGCAAATATGAACACATTCAGGAGCTGTGTAGATCACATCCTGGATAGTTACGGAACTTTGGAAAGCTGAAACTATATATGAAATGTGTGTGTGTTTGCGTGTGTGTGTGTGTGTGTGTGTGTGTGCGTGTGTGTATGTGTGTGTGTGTGTGTGTGTGTGTGTGTAAACAATTACACCTAAAGGACAGTGGCCAAGGACCATGTGTTAAGTGGTATTTTTAGGGCTACAATTTTTAGGATCAACTTATCTAACAAGTCAAGTTTATAACTGCGCTACTGATAAGAGCATGAGCGTTAGGGGTAGGGTGTGTGTGTGTGTGTGTGTGTGTGTGTGTGTGCGCATGCGTGCATGTGTGTGCACAAGATGTCACACAGAAATGGACTGTCTATCTAATAGCAGGTAAAAAAAAAATATCTGGATCTTATCAACCAAGAATCTGGTATTATAAAATGAATAGAACAGAGGGTCAAACCATGCAATGGAATCCTGAATAGTTCATTTTGTTTTTTTGTTTTTTTAAAAAACATAAATAAATTGAAGCCATCACAAAACTGCACAACTGAACACTGTTTTTTATAATGCTGAATGTACCATCATACAGACACTTTTTGAGATACTTAAACTTGATACTGTTCCTAAAATTTAACAACAGTGTGCAGTTTACTGCTGTGCAAACATGATTCAGATTCTATTTCAAAGTGTAAAACCAATATTTTCAGAAAATAGACTAGAAAATCAGGAAACTGCGCTGCTTTAGATAATGCTCTGGCCAGCTCCTATAAATAAAAGGGGAGTTGGAAAAAGAGACATGTTTTGCCCTGATGTGCTTTAGGAATGCCTCAAAACATGGCATCCCATAGCATCATTTGAAACTAAAAAGAGAGAACGCTATGGTATGCGTGACATATATGTAAATCTCCGTGATTGCACACGGTCACAAAGACAGTCATAAAACACTGTCAGTTAAAACAGTGCCGAGAATTTACTTGTAAGACAGGCTGCTGAATGAATTTCCAGTAAACCGCTCCCCCTGGCAAGATTCCAGAGGTACAATGTCTTCTCGGTCCAAAGTACATACCCGCAGGCTGTTCAGTTAAGAATGAGAAAAAGTTCATAAGCTTGTCATATCAGCACAAGGGACACAACTAGGGAGCACAGTGACTAAAAAAAAAATCCTTGCTTTAACATAACGAAGTTTGAAAAAACTCGAACCATCCCCATGCATTCGGCTTTGTCTCAGCAGATCCAGTGTCCGATATGCCTGAACCATTTCAAAGATCCCGTGTGCCTACCCTGTGAGCACTCTTTCTGCAGGGGCTGTATCACCCGTCTCATGGAGTGTAACCCTCACGACTTGCGCTGCCCAGAGTGCAGAGGCCCTTTCTCCCAGCACGACGTCCGCACGAGCCGGCTCCTGAGAAACATGGTTTACGCGACGAGAGCGCATCTAGAGGAGCACGAGGCCCTGAAAAAGAGGGTGGACATGATTGGCACGGCAGCCGCGACTCCGAACAGGGATTCACCTGAGCTTATTTGTCCCAAACACAACGAGCCATTTAAACTGTTTTGTGAGACGGACCAAAAGCTCATATGTTTCATCTGTAGAGAGGAAAATGTCCACCAGGGGCACAAGTTCAAAACCATGAACGATGCGGCCAAAATTAAAAAGGTACAGTCTTCTCTTTTCACACAAAATGTAGCACGTGACTGGTAAAGTTACATTAGTGTGACCATTTTCAGTATGGTTATTTGAAGAAATGTGAGGCTTGAAATTTCTTCTTTCTTTCTTCCTTTATTTGTTCATTCATTCGTTCGTTCGTTCGTTCGTTCGTTCGTTAATTCATTCATTCATTCATTCATTCATTCATTCATTCATTTTTTTTTTCTTTGGATGTCAATAGAAATTGAAATATGTGCTATCATCCTAGAGCTTAATGATCAACACATATTGTTGAAATTATAAAATATGAACGTATTCATAATAACTAAGCCTAATTTACATAATAGTTTGGATGAGTTATGATTATACATCCTGCCATATTACAAACTTTATTAGTTTACAAAAGACTCAAATAAATGAATTATGTGAAAACATGAAACACTAAAGAATCAATCACATTTTGTTTGTTTCATTTTGTATTTTGCTATAAATGGCCTTGAAAGGGCTAAATAAACATATGTCACTCCATGCACTGATGCACTGTTCCACTTCTATACATTCTTCTTCACCAAATGCAAATGATCAAATACATAAAAATTTAACTTCATTTAAATTCAAATGATGAGCTAAAATGGAGATTCCAATTCAAATGTGTGACTCAAAGTCCACATTCCAGCAACGGAGTCCAAAAAAGTATTGCCAAAAAAAAAGAAAGAAAGAAAGAAAGAAAGAGAAAAAGAGAATGATTAACAGTCATTAAGTGAATAACATTCAGTGACGAAGGCCATAAGTGCAATATAAGAAGGTGCATTTGGACGAGTCCATGACTTTAGCATTTCTGTCCATGTTGTGCATTTAGACCTGTCTTTGACTTTACTGTGTCTGTCTGTGTTGTGCATTTAGACCTGTCTGTGACTTTACTGTGTCTGTCTGTGTTGTGCATTTAGACCTGTCTGTGACTTTAGTGTGTCTGTCTGTGTTGTGCATTTAGACCTGTCTGTGACTTTACTGTCTGTGTTGTGCATTTAGACCTGTCCGTAACTTTAGTGTGTCTGTCTGTGTTGTGCATTTAGACCTGTCTGTGACTTTACTGTGTCTGTCTGTGTTGTGCATTAAGACCTGTCCGTAACTTTAGTGTGTCTGTCTGTGTTGTGCATTTAGACCTGTCTGTGACTTTACTGTGTCTGTCTGTGTTGTGCATTTAGACCTGTCCATGACTTTAGTGTGTCTGTCTGTGTTGTGCATTTAGACCTGTCCATGACTTTACTGTGTCTGTCTGTGTTGTGCATTTAGACCTGTCCATGACTTCAGTGTGTCTGTCTGTGTTGTGCATATCCTGCCTTGTAATCTATGTCTTTTTACCCCAGCCTCTTGAATTGTCTGTTGGTCAGAGTCGTTGGTTATGTGATTGGACCGGCTAATATTTAAAGACTTTTGTAATGTTCACATTCTGAATGCTCACAACAAGCGATTCTCTTTTGTTAAAATCTGTAGGCAGAAGCAAACGCAGTGCTGAAGGTGTTATTCAGTGAGGATGAACAACTGACTGACATGAGTAAGAAACAGCATGACGAGATGTCAAAAACCAAGGTAGGATTAAATCTTGCTCAGTCAACAAGTAACAGAAGCAGACTTTTACCATCAAACTGTCGGGAAAAAAACCCCCCAAAAAAACAAAAAACGCTCAACGTTTACAGAGCAAGTCCGAATTCCTTGAGGCTAGGATTTCTGCACAGTTTGCAAAGATGCATAAGTTCCTGACTGAGCGGGAAGGGGAGTTGAAGAAAACACTGAGGGAGAATGAGCAGGAAGTAGTGGGACGGATGGAGCAAAATGTACGTACGATGGAAGAGCTACTGTCAGACGGAAAAGAGGAGCAGGGGACTTTAGTTTCGGCCCTCGAGACAGACAAACCAGACAGCTTTCTTAAGGTCAGAACGGTTCACTTTTTTTTCACCAGCAATTTGGAGATTTTCACCTTTTTACTTATTCACCTTACCTTCTCTCTCTCTCTCTCTCTCTCTCTCTCTCTCCCCAGTGGTGGAGTGAACAAGGAAACCGTATGGTTGAGGGAATGCTGAACGAGAGAATTAAGTGAGCACTTTTTATGGAGTGGATTTTATGAATACCGGAAATAAGTTTCATTTTAGGATGAATGGAAAGTGTTTATGATGACACATATTCCCCCTTTGCTGATACAGACCAAAGCTGGAAAATGTTAGTGTGATATCTGACTGTCTCTCCCTGGGACCCTACGAGACTTACCTGCAGTTCTTTGCGTGGAAGGAGATGCTGAGAACCGTCAATCCAAGTGAGCTGAGATCTCAACACTCCAAATATCATTTAAGTTAAAAGTTACCTGCATGTCCAAAAGACACTGATACAAGCTCATTTAAAAGAACTGTCATTTTTAGTTGTTCAGTGAAGCACAGATTAAGTCGGTAACTATGGAATCACGTTTGTTTGCTCTGTTCCAGTTCCTCGTCGTCTTACTATGAAGGACAACGATGACGCATGTCTAAAAGTGTCCCCTAGTGGACGCTTTGTCCAACGGTCAAGCAAGAAGGGTAAATTTTCCACTAAGAAGTATAACATGCCTTTCACCAGCAGCGCACAGTCTTTCCGTCATGGACAGCACTACTGGGAGGTGGAGGTCGGAGAGAAACTCTCCTGGGTCGTTGGTGTCAGTGTGAAGGAATACAGCCATGCAGACACAGTGCTGTACTTCAGCTCTGAGGAAGGTTACTACATCATTCAGTACGGTAGCGGCACGGCAGCGGAGAGAGCGCTTACAGGCATCGAGGAAAATCTCCGAAAGATAGGAGTGTGTCTGGACTGTGAGAGAAATCAGGTCTCATTTTATAATGCTGAAGGCATGACTCTCATCGATGTGACGGAATGTGATTTTAACTCTCCTCATTCACTGTGTGTCTCCCCTGGACTCTATCATGATGGGAAGAACAGTGATCCAGTAACACTATGTTGGTATTAATTCAAATGTAATATATATGGTAATAATTATAGTAATGGTCCAATCTGGTCTAGTCCTAAAGGGACCGGACATGGGTCAAATAATTATATGAGGTATTTAAATGACTCTCCAAATAATAAACATATACTTGAAATATATTTTAGAGGTTTCTTTTTACAATTTTGACAAGGCTAATTGTGTCAAAGCAATATCAGTGTGACAGGGCTCCGATACTTCAACTGTTTATTTGACCCTGGCCCGGTAGCGATAAAAACGATATCGATGTTCAGATAACAATATACAGTTGCAGCACCATTTTAATCAATGTGTGAGTCAGCAAAACTTAAAATAAATAAATCATCAATGAGTCTTTAAAAATATATGTGGCAGGGTTTGACATTTTTTCATGGAGCAGCTAGGGCTACCTCATATCAGTAATGATATTGAAGGATGGGCCTCTTGGGATATTTTAGATAACATGCATCTAGTTAGAGTGGAACTAAATAGCTACTAGCCTATAGCTCACCTGTTGCTATCATTTACATTCCAGTGGGCGTAAGTGTTTTACCATCTAAAACACAATGTTTATTACTGGATATTCTGTATGTAATTTAAATGACAAGCAAGCTTCCTTGTAGAAACTGAAATCTTGTACTTTTTTATTCAGTCAAAATAATTTACCTTGGCCTTTTAAATTTTCGGAGAGCTAGTTAGCTAACATAGGTTACTAATTGGATGTGTCTTAAAACATAGAGAGCGGCCTGCATAGGCAACATGTTGAGCCATCAAATTCACAGCCTTTACATCAATGCTGTCCTAAATCTTAGATACTTCAGATGCAAGGTTTTATAGTTATTATACCACTGCACTCTGATGAACGCTGATGACTGAGGTGACTAAGCATAAGTAGCATGAAACAACTGGTGATGTAATCACTTTTGTAATTACTATGGAAATAAGCTGTCTCATAAGGTTTCATTCTGGTTATGTACGCAGTAAGGAGAGTAACAGTTCATTAGGTTTTGAAACATACTCAGTATATTGGGAAAATGCTGACTTGCTGATGTGCTATATTCATGGCTTTGAAATGGATGTACTCACAGAGCTTAAAAGAACGTCTGGGAATGAAAGTGATGAATTTACAAAATTAAAATGATGACTGAATCAAACTGATTCAACAGTTTTATTCTATACTCAGGAGTCATTTGGATAAAAACACTTGAACTTTGTCTTTTAATTCACTGTCAGCTAGGATTGAAGATTGCAAATATGAAAGCAAAAACAACAACAACAACAAAAAAACATGAGTTGATGCATGAATTGATGCATTATTTCATGGATTTCATACAGTACATTATTGTTATGTTAGAGTCACTTACATCTTGAATCTCCATATGCAATATGACTGATATAGCTACAAAACCTGTAATTTTTGATATTTTTGTCTTTTCAAATATCTTACCTGTTAAGATCTTCATTTGATTTATAATCTAGTCTTCTGATTAGATTCTGGCCAAGTTCTCTTGCTTGAGTTCATTTGAAAGTTCCTTTCATCAAACACATCCTCAAAAAAACATGTTCTTAATCATTCAAAACAAACTATCACACTAACATTTTCCAACAGGTTTTAACACTTAAAGTTTGAGCTCTGATCAGAATATTCTGTGGTACCAATAACATTTTTTTGACTGCTCTCGAAAACTGTCACAGAGGTCACTGAGTCCACAAGAACCCACTTGCAGAGATATGACCTGGGACCCCAAGAGGTTTTTCTCTTTTAAGCTTTAACTTGAGAAACCAGAGAACAACATGAACACTCCTGAGTGCCATTACAAAAGGGCTAGAAACAGACACTGACACAAAATGAGACACAATGAGTCAGAGTTGACCAAAGACCAAGAATGAGCAGTGAAGACAGAAACATGGAGTGGGGGTGGGCAGACTGAAATATGCAAACGTAACAATCAGAGGTGGCAAAAGTAAAAGCAGAAGTACTCTTGCTACAAAAAGAAAAAAAAAAAAAAAAGGCTCTTAGAGTCCTTTTTTTTTTTTGTAAGAGAACTTCTACTTTTTACCTTTGCCACCTCTGATGACAAGACACAGGTGAAACAGTTTGAACTAATAAACAGCCAAATCTGAATGACTGTGTTTCTTGTCCTCCACCTCCCTCTGGTGACCAGATTGAGATATGACTATAAATTTAACATAGCTGTCTTTGGAATCATTTCATAAATGTCAAGTACTGTTACTTTTTGCTTTCAAGCAGCAAGTCAATCAAGTTAACTCAATTCAATTATTGTTATTTTTGTTGTCAACAATGACAATAACATTTGTGATTTTCTTAACAACGTCAGCAACAATACTACATTCAACTTGAATTATCCTTGGAATGAACTTACCTGGTAGGCTATGGAATGTTTTTTCAAGTAAACGTTTCCTTCTTCTGAGATCATGGCTCTTCCTAGTACAGGTTTTTAAGGACTATATATGTTTTTGTTAATATATTTTGTTATGTTCATTTTAATAAAAAGATAGTCAAAATGAACTCCTTAGTAGTAAGTATGTATGTCCTCAAACGGAGAAATAGTTTAGTTAACTATTTAGTTTCAGTAACATCCACATCATTATCTAGCAAGATGTTTTGCCTCCCAGCAAATCACAGTGGTACAGCCCGTGGAATGCATTTCCCTGTCGAGTCACATTTTAGTCCCAGTTTTAATCAGAAGCTGAGCAGTTTCTTTAGTATTTTGGATCTGAACAGGGGAGAGAAACAACAGATCGTGAACAATTAGTAGGTATTTTTTTTAAAGGGAAGTTAGGAGAACTTGGCTAAGGAAAGTGCGAAAACATTTGAACATGGCTTCAGCGTTGTCTCAGCAGATTCGATGTCCAGTATGCTGGAGTCATTTCACAGATCCGGTTAGCCTGCCCTGCGATCACTCTTTTTGTAGAGGATGCATCAATGGATATATGGAGTGTAACCCTGACGACTTCTGTTGCCCGGAATGCAGGGGTCCTTTTACCCGGCATGATCTCCGAACAAATAGAGTCCTGAGAAATATGGTTGAATCTATTAAGACACACCTAGAGGAGCACGAAGCCCTGAGAAACAGGGCGAACATGATTGCCGTGGCAGCTGAGGCCCAGAGCAATGATTCGTCTGATCTGATGTGTCTTAGACATAATGCAAAATTTGAACTGTTGTGTGAGACAGACCAAAAGCTGGTTTGTTTTACCTGTTTGGATGAACATGATGGACACAGGTTCATATCCATAAAGGATGGGGTCACAGTTATTCAGGTAAAATCACTAATTTTCTTTTTTGCATTCATATGCTTTCGTACATTATGGTAGTACTCCTAGGTTGTAGGTTTCAATGTAAACTTTAATGTGAATGACATTTAATGTTAAACTTCTCTTGTATGTAGCTGAGCTAAAATGATTGTATAGGGTTAGAATTAGGGTTAGTAAGTCTATAATAGCAGTCTCTTCTTTCTATTGCATATGATCCACTGAAATCGCATTCAGTATTAAAACTGATACTTTGGACCTATACATTTATTTTGTGTGATTTACTGAGCAACCATTTTGTTGAGTAACAATCAACTCAGGTGTTGCCAATATTTAACAAGGCTTAATAGTGGATGGGGCTATTTTAAAACCAAATCTAAATGTTTATTTATTTATTTATATTTTTTATATTTGTGTGTGTGTGTGTGTTTGTGACTTTTGTTTCTCCAGTTTTTCTCTCATTGTCATAAACCCCAGAAAATGATGGGCAATATTGTGATCATCAGATGCATTTTGTTCATGTCTGTAGGCAAAGGGGCAAGAGGCGTCAGACCGGTTAACTCAAGAAACTGCAGAATTGTGGAAACTGATTGACAAACAGAATAAAGAGATTGAGAAAATAAAGGTGAAATACAAAACATCCTGAATCAAAAATATAGGAAACTGGTTTTTCCTCCAAAAAAAAAAAAAAAATGTAATAGCATTTGGGATTTTCATTTACAGGAGAGGTCCAGATTCCTCTCAGCTCAGATCATTGCTGAGTTTGAGGAGCTGCATCAGTTGCTGCGGAGGAAGGAGGAGGAGGTGAAAGACCTCTTGAAGGAGCAAGAGCAAAAATTAGTGAGACAGATGGAAGAGAATATGCGTAGAGTAGAAGAAACATTATCAGATGGCATAGAGAAACATTATATTTTAATGTCGCACCTGGAATCGTCTGACAGCTTTATAGAGGTTCGATCAATAATGCTCTTTTTATTTCTCTCTTTTCTGCTTGAGTTTGTGTTTTTAAATTGTAGTTCTTGTTCACCTTACTCATCTCTCTCTCTTTCTCTCTCTATCCCCTCTGTCAGTTTTGGAGTGAACAGGGAGGACACTCCCTAATTGAGGGAATCCTGCAAGGAAGAATTATGTGAGAACTGTTTACTGGACACTACTGGAATTCATGAATACTCAAAAGAAAATGTACTTTGAGAGGCACGCCAAGTGTTTGGGAAATGAAAACTAATCCTCTTGCTGTTACAGGCCAAAGCTGGAGGGTGAGAATGTGACATCTGACTCGCTGCTATTGGGGCCCTATGAAACGCACATGCAGTCCTTAATTTTGGGGGACATGCTAGAATCCATTAACTCAGGTAGGAAGAAATGACCTTTTTTTAAAAAAAAAAGCACCACTGGCCAACTGCTAGATCCGCTACTTAGTTACATATGATGTTTTTTGCTCCCTGTGCTACTATCTACAACCACTCATATTTGATATTTTATGTGCGTTTAGTAAAATACATACCTATTTAGAAGAAGTGTTTCTGTTCTTTAATTTTGGTAAGGCAGGCTAACTCAGTGTCTTTTTCTTCTCTTTTGTCATTTGTTTTTTAGTGGCCTCTCGACATACCACAGCTGGCAGTAACGAACAGGCAACAGAGATCAGTGACAATGATGTTCTCAGTGAGTTAGAGATTCAACTTATTGAAAGCATACATTTCAATGAGTCCTGACAGACCACAGTGTAAGTGCACACAGTCACTAAAAAAGGAAGATGCAAGAGGAGACCAAGGATGGTTTTTATGTCTCCTTTTACATCCCCAAAGGAAAATGAAAATTTTGTTAAACCTTAGACAGGTCAAAGAGCTTAAATACAAAAACAGGTTTAATCAGGTAGTTCATGGGTTTGTCAAAAGTAATTGACTGAGTTAAATATTCTGTGTAGATATTTATATATATATATCTATATATCTATATATCTATATATATATATATATATATATATTTTTTTTTTTTTTTTTTTATTTATTTAATGGCCTGTGTCACCCTCTCCTAAGTGCATACCATACAATGCATAATGAATGCCAATGTGCAGGTTTGGTATGGGGTGTGTCCCTAAAAGTACCTGTGGGACTAGTGAGTTCTTGAAGAGCCTTGATTTAAGTTTACATATTCCAACTCAGACTAGACTAGCTTTTTATCACTAAGGATATCAAAATCAATGATCTGTACAATCATTGGTCCTTTTATATGCCAGCATGATTAGCGGTAGATAACTGTTTTTTTCTTCGACTTTCAATTTTAAACTGTACTGTTCCATAACCTCCTCTATTTTGGAAATAAAGCATAACAGTAACTCATAATTGGCATTGTTTTTTTACTGAGGGTTCACCTGTCATAACTTATGCTTTACTAAAGACAGTTATAACAGCTTGTCTAAAAACATATCCATTCTTTTTTCATATTTCAAAACATATATATATATACATACATTTGCTGTGGAAAATGAGGGCCTTGACCTGACTTTCACAATGTGTATTTTCAAGTTTTTCTAATTCACAAGTCAATGCCATGAGTGGCTCCGAATAGAAATAGTAATATAGCTGAGAAATGGACTGCCATAGAAAGGCCCTTTGAGAAATGCACACTAGCTGCACAGTAGAAGTAGAAGTAGAAGTAGTAGCACATCTGAAGTTTAGACTTCAGATGTGCTAGGCTCATCTTCAGGCATGGCAAGATCATCAGCACCAGAGGAAGAAAAATGAGATGAGGGATACATCAAGGACACAGACATCAATGATGGCTATAAGTGCCTCAGAATAGGCTAACATCAGGAGAACCTGACATTCTCCTGAAAAGGGCAAGAAGAAAGTCACAGACACCATAGGCACAGCCATAGACTGAAGCAAATCCTGACACTCTAACTGTACGGATGGAAGAAGACTGAATTAACAGGTACACCTTCTCAGTAAGAAGCTACACCGATAGGTAGTGCAGAGACCTGGAAGAGGTGTACGGATGGATGACGGAGACCGAGCTCAAGGCATCAACATAAGCTCTCATTGCTGCAACACTGAACCAGGCACTGAACACCAAGTGCCATAAAGCAAGGACACTGAAGGTCATCAAGGACCCAGAATGTAAACTGTGCAAGGAACTGGATAAGGCAGTCACCAACACCAGCGACTTGAAGTGTGAAAGATCTTGTTGATCTACTTGTTGTGAAACCGAAACCTGCTAATGTTTTGGTACCAGATACCACAGGACACCTTCAAAGGTCTTGTAGAGCCCATGCCTTGGCAGGTCAATGCTATTTTGCTGGCACATGGAGGACCAACAGCATATCAGGCAGGTGGTCATAATGTTTTGGCCCACAGGTGTATGTATGTTATATGTTTCTGAATCTTTAAATAAATCACTGTGTTTATGTGTGGTTTAATATATTTCATAATGCTTTGTGAACCAGAAATACTTTTTAATAACACTTTGCTCTAACAGTGTTTTTGATATGGATTGCATCATACATTTTATACATGTAGGAATTAGTAATATCATATAAATATTGAGTAATCTTTCTAAACATGGAGTGGAGTGCAAAACTGCACTTTAGTAACACCACATGAAGTACAGGTTAGTCTATCCTTTCATGGCTTGCACCCCCCCCCCCCCCCCCGCCTCCTCTCTCTCTCTCTCTCTCTCAACATTTGAAACAGTCATAGGACTGGTTAGCTACGAAATGCATTTCTAGCATATACTTCCTTTTAGTGAGATCAAATATCTGTAAGAGGTCTCTATGAACTGACATAAGGGAATGTCATAGTTAATGAAGAGATAATCATAGTGGATACCTTCATAACATGCTTTTTGTCATTTCCACAAGCAGAGAAGCTGTTTCAGTCAGTTACTCAAACTGATATAGTCAGGTACTCTCCTAAAATTATTGCAGTAGAAACCCACGTGTACTGTTTCCCAACATATCATTCTGGTAGGAGCCAACCGATGAAAAGCCCTGCCACGTCACATTTTTGCGTGAGTTTGCCGTGCAGTTTCCTCATAGCAGATCTGCATCTTAATCAGACTGGAAACAGCTTCAGTAACGTCTCTGTTAAATGTTCGGAACTTACATTATGTTAAGAATAAGCAATCGACATAAGCTGAAATAAAGCAAATCTAGCTTTAAGAAAAAAAAAAAAAAAGGCAAGAAGAGTGGAAATTCAAAACATCACCATGGCTTCAGCTTTGTTTCAACAGATCCAGCACCCAGTATGTTTGAAGGATTCCGAAGATCCTGTGAGCCTACACTGTGAACACTCTTTCTGCAGGAAGTGTATCGCCCACCATATGAAGGAGAGCAGCAAGGATAGCAAGTGTCCAGAGTGTAGAGGGTCCTTCACTCAGGGAGATCTTCGAGCGAACCGACTCCTGAGAAGCGTGGTTGAAGCCGCTAAACGCAGGAAAGGAAAAGGAAGGCAAACATGATTGCCTTAGTACCTTAGCATCTGATTCATCTGTGAGACACAGATGAAAAGCTGGTATATTTTATCTGGAGAGAAGAAGGTGAACACCAAGAACATAAATTTAAGCCAGCGAAGGATGCAGCTGAAATAAAGAAGGTATTGTAACTGAGACTCACACCAATTATTGCAATTCCGTGATCTCACTGTGATCTCCTCTCCAACTTCCAGTTTAATGTATCAAAAGCTTGAAAAGGTTTAAGATGAGAGAAACTTATGGGAAAGATGCTGAGGAATAGAAGGATTTTGGCCTACCATCTTATTTTTCACATCAAGGACAGAGAGCAGGAATTCATCCTGGCTGGACATTGCCCAGTGAAACAAGGTCTGTGTCACCTATTGAACAACCAGGGCAGAGCCAAAAAAATCATCTAGTGCATAAGAAGACAGCTGCAAATTGGTGCCTCGATCATATGTGGCATAATGCAGCTCAACAAGCTACAAATTCTGGAATTGGAAATGCAGCTATTACAGGTTAGTGTTTGCGGATGAGCAGAAGTCTTGAGGAAAAGACAAGGTCTCTTTGTTACAACATGAGGACAAAGAGTTCTTTACACAGACATCGCACCTGTGGAACCGTTCAGAGAAGACCGGGAAACAGTAGTGTATAAGATACATAAAATATGTATGCAGCTGTGGAAAATAGGAGTCTGGATGGAATCAGTCTTCGAACCAATCCCAAAGAAGGGAGTTTTAAAGTAAGTCCCTCATTACCTAACCATTTTATTAGTATCTCATGCCAGTAAAATACTGTTGAGATTTGTTTTGGAAAGAATAAGGCTCAGAGCAGAACTAGAAATTGCAGAGGAGCAACCAGGGATCCTCCGAATATTGAAGCAGAAAGAACAAGAAAACCAGCAACACCTTTGTTTTGGTGATATTCTAAAGGCTTTCAGCTCCATGCCACACAAGAAGGTCTCCAGAGCTTCTCATCCCAATGTTAGAGATGGGGTGCCCACCTCAGCTACAACAGTTGTTAGTTAAGGTCTATCAGAAATAATGAGCCGTGATCTGGGTTGCAAGTGTGACATCACACAGGTCTGAGGTTAAGAAAAATATGATGCAATGTTGTGTTCTCTCAGCACGCTTGTTCGATATTCTGGTAGTCGAGATGGTAATGAGAGAAGCACTGAAAGGTTTCAACAGAAGAATTGCGAATGGAGAGAGAAGGATTTCAAATCTAAATATATTCATGACGTCGTGCTTTCAGCAGGCGTGGAGAAGGATTTAGAAGAACCGTACTGCTGTTGAAATATTATTTGAAACAGTGTTTGGAATGAACTTGTCTGACAGGAAATGGAAACCATTTCCAGTAAATACTTCTCTCTGTTGAGATCACTTCTTTCTGTCACAGGTTTGTGACATCAAAAATGAGGCTATGGACTGCGTAACAAAGAGGTGATCATAGTGAAATCTTTCTGAATAACCAAGTTATTTTCAATTTACTCAAACTGAGAAATCATTTAGTGAATTAGGTATCATATATTTTAAATAAAAAAGTAATTAATTGACAACAAGTACCCCTGTATGTCACATGGTACAACCCAGGTCACACGTTTTCCTGTTAAGTCACATTTTTGCGTCTGAGTATTTGACAAGATCTCTTTACTAAAGACCTGTACTTTACGATTTGCTTCAGTCAGACCACGAAGAACACAAAGAAATTTCAGTAGTATTTCAGGGGCAGACATTAGAAGTTTTTGACAAATTTTTCATGCATCGTTGCTAAACAAAGCTAAAAATACTTTGAAATTTTGAGCTTCATCATGGCTTCTGCTTTGTCTCAGCATATCCGATGTTCGATATGTTTGACTGATTTTACAGATCCTGTGTGTCTACCATGTGAACACTCTTTCTGCAGGGAATGTATCACCACCCATATGACGGTAAAGGGCAAGGAGAGCACGTGTCCGGAGTGTAGAGGTTTCTTCTCTAAGAAAGATGTTCGAGCAAATCGACTCCTGAGAAACATGGTTGAAGCTGCTAAATCACACTTGGAAGAGCATGAAGCCATGAAGAAGAGGGCAAACCTGACTACTACAGCGCAGACCGCTCAGAACAACTGTTCTCCTGATCTAATGTGTCCTAAACACAATGAGAAATTTAAACTATTCTGTGAGACCGACCAAAAGCTTGTATGTTTTATCTGTAGAGAAGAAGATCAACACCGGAGGCACAAGTTTAAAACCATGACTGACGCTACCAAAATTAAGAAGGTAAAATCATTTGTTGTCAATCAAGTTCTTCTAATTCAAGCACCTTACGTTTAATAGACTCTACCTGTAGTAGATGATTCTGTATTTAAAACATTTCAAAGGTATATTACATGCCATTTAA
Organism: Chanos chanos; assembly: GCF_902362185.1. Classification (NCBI taxonomy): domain Eukaryota; kingdom Metazoa; phylum Chordata; class Actinopteri; order Gonorynchiformes; family Chanidae; genus Chanos; species Chanos chanos. The sequence continues at coordinate 36,074,519 of NC_044503.1, read as the reverse complement.
TCAATGATGTGCTACAGTGCATGTTATAGTAGAAGTTTGCTTTCATTTTCAGTAAATAACAAGTGAAACCTAAGCACTAATTACAGAAAAGGAAGATGGGGATATAAATAAACCTCCACATCCACATGCACACATGCACACATGCACACATACACGAGTGTGTGTGTGTGTGTGTGTGTGTGTAAAGAATAGAACATTGCCTTGTTTTTTGGTATCAGCTCATGCTACTATTTTCCCCTTGTCTTACTAATGTATGAAACTTCAAGGTTCATGCTCGGAAACTTCTCTGTCATGAGCAGAAATACAATATGAGCTGCTAGCAAAAAGCAGTGCAATTTCTTGCTCTAAACAATGCCTTGCTCTCCCGCTTGTGGACAACTTGTGGAGAACTTTTACATGAAACATGAAGATGCATCACTGACATCAAAAGTAGAACATGACATCTTATGTTTTGACAAATATAAACTTTTCAACTAAATATTTGAATAAGTAAATATATTATAACAAAATGTTTAGGAAAAGGGAAATGAAACCTTGGACCTGTTGTTTAGTGAGGATGAAGATCTGACTGCTATTCTTCTGAAACAGAGTGAGGCAATCGAAAGAACCAAGGTAGGAAAAGCTGTCCTCAGTCAAATACTGCATAAAGCAACTGGGCATTACTGAAGTAATACTGATGGTTAATTCACAGGAGAGGTCCAAAGTCCTCTCAGCTCAGATCTCTGCTCAGTTTGAGGAGATGCATCAGTTCCTGAGAGAGAAGGAAGAAGAGGTGAAGAAACAGCTGGAGGAGAAAGAGAAGAAATTACTGGAAGAGATGGAGGAAAATGTGTCTGAAATAGAAGAGATGCTCTCAGATGGAAGAGAGGAGCAAGGCATTTTACTTTCAGCTCTGGAAACAGACCAGTGTGACAAATTTCTTGAGGTTTCATCAGTTTAATTTTCTCCCTAAATGTTCTATGTATTTTCATCATTGTGCTTTTTCATCTTACCCCTTTGCCTCTTTCTATCAATCTCTTTCTGTTTATCTCTCTGTCATTCTGTCAGTGGTGGAGTGAAGATGGACAATCACTCGTTGAGGCAATCCAGTATGAGAGATTGTAAGGACTTTTTATAAAGACTTCTGGAATTTATGAACATATGAACATAAATGTATTTATTTAAACAAAATATGTCCTGATATATTACACAGTATTTATATCAATAAATATTCCTTTCATAGTTTCAGGCCAAAGGCAAAGAGTCTTGTTGTGATTTCTGAAAACCTCTTTCTGGGACAATATGAGTCTCACCTGCAGTTCTTTGTCTGGAAGGAGATGCTGGGAGTCATTAAACCAGGTGAGCAAGGGTGTCTGTACTTTAGGTTCAAGGGTGTCATTGGGATTTACTTTAGTACTTCATCTTTTCCTGTCATATTTTCAACTTTGTACATAAGTTCAATTTAAGTAAAATTTTGTACGAATGGCACTAACTCCAACATTCAGTGAAACATGACAATTTTAAAAGAAATATAAATTCCATTTTACAGTTCCTCATCGGCATATCCTGGAGGACAAAAATGACCCTTATTTAAAGGTGTTTCCCAGTGGACGTGCTGTTCAGCGAACATCCAAAAAGGGTGTGTTTGGAACTAAGAAGTATCACTCACCTTTTGCGTGCAGTAAGGAGTCTTTTACACATGGACAGCATTACTGGGAAGTGGAGGTTGGAGAGAAATTAACATGGGCCGTCGGTGTGATGGAACATGGCGAACCCGATACAGTTCTTGCATTCATGTCTGAGGAGGGCTATTGTATTATCAAGGATGACGGTGAAGACTCAACACAAGGGGCTATGATAGATATCAGAGACAAGCCCAGAAAGATAGGTGTGTACATGGACTGTGACAGAAATAAAGTTTTGTATTATAATGCAGACAATATGTCACTCATTGGCAAGGCAGAATGTGATTTAAACCGTCCTCATTCACTGTGTCTCTCTCATGGAATGTATCAGGACGGGAAAAACAGTGATCCCCTCACCATATGCTGGTATTAATTCACATCTTTTGCTGTTAGACAGCTGACACTGAGAACTGACTTTGTCAAAACGCTGAAAGGATGCTATAGTGATGAAAACATTTTCATTATGTTACAATTGCATGAAAATTTCACAAAGCAATTAATCCAGGACAGTTTCCCTTTTAATTTTTTTTTATTTAGTCACTTGAGGAAGACTTCTTTCTTGAATTGGAATCAAGTTATGTCTAAGTGGACTTTATTATTATTTATTAATCCTTTAATGTACACAGTATTTAACATATAGCGCGTATCTCTTGTGTAATGAATTGGATTTGATTTCCAGTAATGCACAAACATCACTGAAGAAACTATTTGATCACATCTGTATTTGTGTCTCGGCAGTTTTGTGGAATGTATAGCTACTATAATGTCCAAGTGGTTTTAGTACTGATTACTCTTCCTGCACTATCCACTACATTTGATATGTGATAAAGAATTGTTCCTAATGTACTTTGATGAATTAATGTCATGTCTCAAGCTGGCCACCAGTGGGAGTCAGAAAACAACATGAGACTTTTGCACTCATAGTGATCAGTTTACTACATGATCACCTTGTTACTCATTTAGTGCTTGCTCCTGTTTCTTGTTTGTTTTCCTATTTAAATCTTTGGTTGGACTTTTGTTGTTGTAGTTGTTGTTGTTCAGTCTGTCTGCTGTTCAGTTTTTGTTGTGCAATAACCTTTCTGTGAAATTCTAATCTTTGAACAAACATCTGAGTCCTGTAATTTTTAGTGCATTGGCTAGTAATTGTCCCTCTTTTTCAGACAAGTATTTTTTTGCTTGTTGTCACTTCATTTTGCCTGATTCTAATATACTTTACACTCTGAAATCTCTACCCCTGCCCCCTTGCCAATTTTTGGCTTTGAGTTTGAACTTCATTAACTGGGTTCACAACAGCGCTGAGAATTCTTTAGGCTATTTTTCTGAAGCTTTGTGATGATATGTAACGGTAGCCTGCAAGTAGAGTGCTACGCAGTGAGTATACTTCACTGCCCCCCATTACCTTAAGAGGCGTACTATTGACTGACACTAGTGCCCATGGGTTTTAGCCTCCTTGCTAACATGCCCACCTCCCATCACAAAGGTCGCCGGTTCTAGCCTTGTGGTAAACACAAGACAGAGCGGGTAACAGATGCAACAATGAAGATCGCTATACACCCCCCTCCAGCCCAGCTGCTAACCAGTGCACCAACAATCTAACAGAGAAACAAAACGTGTAAACTAAAGCCATACAAAGTCCAGTTACTACAACATAACCAAACAGGGGTAATAAGAGAAATTAATCCAAATAGAATCAGCACCAGCAGATGGGCTAGATACACAGTATTGCGAAAACACCACACAAAATAAAGTTTTGCAAACAGAACAGAACACAGAAACATTACAAAATCAAAGCAATGAATGAAACAAACGAAACAAACAAACAAAAAGGGGGAAAAAAAACGATAAATAAGTGATAAAAATAGCACGTAAAAAAGCAAAATGTGTAAATCACTGGGATCTGTAAAGAGGAATCAAACAGGAATTAAATAGCCCAATATCAAAACATGGTGCCACAAGGCAATTAGTACACCATTGACCAGAATATTGTTAAAAAAAAATAGTTACCTGTCTTCAGAATGATGTTCCTCATCTGTTATGCTAACATGCTAACATGCAACACTAAAGAACAATGGGAGCATTTTCACCACAGAATTGCACTGAAAAGCACCTTAGCACCTAAGCACCTTAGAAACATGGCATACCTCAGAAGTACAGACTCTTACCATGCCGTTCAGCATTGTATGTCACTCATCACCTCCAAGGCAGGGGTGTCCCTCTTTATCTTCAAGAACCTCTTGAGGACTCACCTTTTCCGAGAGCACCTCCTCCACTAACAACTAACACATCCAAGACCTTAACACGCCTTACTCGCACCTACTATGTACCTACTCTCCTGCCTCTGTCTTGAAAGAAAACTCACACTTAGTACTTGCACTTTAAACAGACGTAACATTAGTACCTAGTCATCGGTCTCTCTCTACACTGGAGCTTGAACTGTTTCCCCAGTTGGAAGTCGATTTGGAAGTTGATCAGTTTGACTATTTATGAAACAGTATCAATTAAGCCAAACAAACAGGAATGACTGAGCAAAACTTCAACATTAGATGCTAAAATGTAGGCGATTACCAAACATCTGGGACATGAAACATTTGTTGCCTGATGTTAAAAATAAACAAACAAATAAATAAATACACAAATAAATAACTGGATAAAAGGCCAGGCCTACATGGCATCAAATCTAGCCTATCGACTACCAGGAAGCATTTTATTTCTCCTTTTTTTCATTGTGGCAAAGTCCTCTGCTGCTGAATTGAAATCAGACATGTCCAATGTACCTTTGCAGCCGGGCTTCAAACCAAAACTTTCTTTTTTTTTTTTTTTTTTTTTTCCTTTTCTTTTTTTTTTTTTTTAGTTGGTTCATTCCGAGCAGAATTGGTATTTTAAGGTTTCCGGTTTTGCGTTCCACCTTAAAGTTATCATTCCTGAACCGCTCAGAACCAAGTGAAAGGCTGAAAGGCCATGGAGGGCTGTGTGACATGACAAATGTGCAAATGTTATTGTATGCAGAAAAATATTTTAATTTGTTGTTTAAAAAAAATGAAAGAACGAAAAAATAACGTCATTAACAGGTTATCATTATCTCAAATAAATGTTTCTGCTCAGAACATTGAAAAATTTAAAGTTTTTGGTTTTTGTTTTTGTTTTTGTTCCTAGCGAATATTGATTTTTTTGTGGTTTTCATTTTCATTCCTTGAACTGGTTTGAAGCCTTGCCTTGCAGCTAGCAATGTGCATAAGCTGTGTCACTCTCTCCTCTTCCAGACGACTTCGCAGTGCCGTCTTAATTCAATTCTTTCAAGTAAGAGCATGATTACCGGACATTTTGACTGGCAAGTTTTTAATTGATTGTTTGTTTGTTTGTTTGGTAAATTTTACCTGGCAAAAACCGACCAACAGTAACCCCTAGCTCTCTCACAACCAGTCAGTGGCAAATAGGATCTACATTGACATCTGGATTCTAGGTCAAAATTTCAGTAATGTTTACCTAGGTGACTTGATTCTGACAAAAGAGTGTAACATAAAACAATAGGATAATCGAGACCTAGGCAGATCACACTGTTTAGAAAATGTGTCAGGAGTATACCTGGAATATACAGATGTTACATCATAGTTGCTAACACATGGAGTTCAATTTATGTATAGATTGTGCTCTTCTGAGAACTGCAACCAGCGGTACTAAGTAATGTTTTGGCCAACTTCTGTTGATGGTTGACACGTTACATATATGGGTGTGACTTTTTGATAGCGCATGTGTACTTTCATATTAAGTCCAAAGTACAAATCTATATCAAGGATTGTGCCAATACGAGAGAGTGAGCAGTTTCAAGAGTACCCCTTCTAAAAACAAGGGCCAGAAAATAGGACCATTGAATTGATTCATTATCATAAACACAGAAGAGCAGGAGAAAATCTGAAAGATTTTTTTTTTGCTTTTTTTACCTCGTCATTATGGCCTCAGGCTTGTTTCACCAGATCCAGTGTCCTATATGTTTGAATGATTTCACCGATCCTGTGAGTCTACCATGCGATCACTCTTTTTGCCGAAGGTGCATCACCATAGACATGGAGATTAACTCCGATGCCTGCCGGTGTCCAGAGTGTAGAAGCACCTTCACCCGAAGAGAGATGAGAGATAACCGGCTCCTGAGGAATATTGTCGAAGCTGCTCGAAGACATCTTGAGGAACACGAAACCCTGAGAAAAAGAGTCGATAGAACAGCTCCACCGCCTGTGACTCAGAACAACAGTCCATCTGACCTAATGTGCCCTAAACACGATGACGAAAAGCTCAAACTGTTTTGCGAGACGGATCTAAAGTTGGTCTGTTTTATCTGTAGAGAGGAAGATCAGCACCAGGGGCACAAGTTTAAACCCTTAAAGGACGCAGCAGAGATTAAGAGGGTAAAGTCGTAAATTTTTAAACAAATGATCCTGACAAGTAACATAGTGCATAACAGTTAGATTATATCTGTGAGAGTGGAATACAGATTACACTGAATTAGGCTTTCTCTACTTGGTGCGGTAAAGTTTGCGTATATGGCCCGCAGGAAAAAAAAAAGTGTGAACATGTCGAACCTGTCGTTGACCCCAGCACTTTTCGAAACGAACCGACGCCCACGAGTGAAGTGTTTGTCATAATTATTTGATTTATGTCACAGTGCAGACTGTATTTCCACCGTTCGGTTTTTCCTTAACTTTAAAAAAGAAAAATGGAAAGACGGTTAAATCAATAATTATATTTTCTGAAACTGACAGACAGAGACAAAAGAAGCACGAGACATGTTACTTGAGGAGGATCAAGCTCTGACTGATCTGATTCAGAAACAGCGTGAAGAAATCAGGATGACTAAGGCGAGAGAATAAATCGTTCTATTTCTGTACAGTAACTATGAAATCCTAACCAATAAAGCCAGCAAGCTTTGTCCTACTGTTCATGAAAAATAATATCATTCACTGTTTCAACGTACAGGAGAGGTCCAAAGTCCTCTCAGCTCAGATCTCTGCTCAGTTTGAGGAGATGCATCAGTTCCTGAGAGAGAAGGAAGAGGAGCTGAAGAGGAGATTAGAGAAGGAGGAGAGGGAATTAGTGGATGGGATGGAGGACACCGTTGGTAGAATAGAGGAACTCCTATCAGATGGAAGGGAGGAACAGGGCGTTTTACTTTCAGCCTTGGAAATAGACCGATGTGACAAATTACTTGTGGTGAGGTCACTTTAACTTTCTCTCCAAGCGCTCTGTGTATTTTCATCATTGTACTTTTTCATCTTACCTCCTTGCCTCTTTCTATCAATCTCTTTCTGTTTATCTCTCTGTCATTCTGTCAGTGGTGGAGTGAAGATGGACAATCACTCGTTGAGGGAATCCAATGTGAGAGACTGTAAGGACTTTATGTAAAGGCTACTGGAATTTATGAACATAAATGTATTTATTTAAACAAAATATGTCCCGAAAATATTACACAGTATTTATATCAATACATCTTCCTTTTGCAGCCCAAAGGCAGAAAGTCTTGTTTCACTTTCTGAAAACCTCTCTCTGGGACCATATGAGTCTTATTTACAGTTCTTTGTTTGGAAGGAGATGCTGGGAATCATTAAACCAGGTGAGCAAGGGTGTCTGTACTTTTCGTCCAAGGGTGTCATTGAGATTTACTTTAGTAATTCATCATTTTTTCATTGCCACATTTTCAACTTTGTACATAAGTTCAATTTCAGTCAGATTTTGTAAAGATGGCACTTACTCCAATATTCAGTGAAACATGACCATTTTTAATTTCCATTTTACAGTTCCTCATCGTCATATCCTGGAGGACAAAAATGACCCTTATTTAAAGGTCTTCCCAAGTGGACGTGCTGTTCAGCGGACAACCAAAAAGGGTGTGTTTGGTACCAAGAAGGGTGAGACATCTTTTGCCTTCATTAAGGAGTCTTTTACACATGGACAGCATTACTGGGAGGTGGAGGTTGGAGAGAAGTCATCATGGGCTGTAGGCGTGACAGATCATGACAAACTCAATACAGCTCTTGTCTTCACTTCCGATGAGGGCTATTGTATAGGCAAGGATGATGATGATGATGATGATGACGATGAAGTGGTTATGATAGATATCAGAGACAAGCCCAGAAAGATAGGTGTGTACATGGATTGTGACAGAAATAAAGTTTTGTTTTATAATGCAGACAACATGTCACTCATTGGCAAGGCAGAATGTAATTTAAAAATGCCTCATTCACTGTGTCTCTCTCCTGGAATGTATCAGGACGGGAGTAACAGCGATCCCCTTACCATATGCTGGTATTAATTCACATCTTTTGCTGGTAGACAGCTGACACCAAGAACTAACTTTGTCAAAACACTGAAAGGATGCTATAGTGATGAATAAATATTTGCAAAGTCACATTCACAGAAAAATTTAAGTAAGCAATTAATCCAGGATGGTTTCCCTTTTTAAGGTTTTTTTTTTTTTTTTTCATTTGGTAACAGGTGTGGGTCATTTAGCTTCATTCACTGGAAGACATCTTCTTTCTTGTCTTCTTGTCTTGTCATCTTATGTCAACTTGTCCTTGTACACTGTGCGCCTTTTAATGTACATTACATTTCACATATAGCATGCAAATATCTCTTGTGTAATCAATTGGATTTGATTTCCAGTAACGCACAAATGTCACTGAGGACACCATTTGAGGAGAACTGTATTTTGTGTCTTGGCAACTTTGCGAAATTTATTACTACAATGATGTCCAAGTGATTACTCTTCCTGCACTATCCACTACATTTGACGTGTGATAAAGAATTGTTCCTAATGTACTTTGATGAATTAATGTCATGTCTCAAGCCGGCCACCGGTGGGAGTCATAAAACAACATGAGACTTATGCACTCATAGTGGTCAGTTTAACTTGATCACCTTGTTACTTATTTATTGCTTGCACCTGTTTCTTGTTTGTTTCCCTATTTAAATCTCTACTTGAACTTCTCTGTTGTTTTTGTTGTTGTTCAGTCTATCTGTTGTTCAGTTTTTGTTGTGCAATAACCTTTCTGTGAAATTCTAATCTTTGAACCCACATCTGCATCATGTAATTTTTAATGTGTTGGCTAGTTATTGTCCCTCTTTTTCAGAGAGAAGTATTTTTTTGTGTGTGTTATGGCTTCATTTTGCCTGATTTGTAATATACTCTATGTTCTGAAATATTTACTTCTGCGTCCTTGCCAGTTTTTGGCTTTGAGTTTGAGCTTCTTCAACTGGGTTCTTCAATTCTAAAGTAACATTTTGTAAGCATATATTTATATAACATTTTGCGATTAGCTCAAAAAAAAAAAAAAAAAAAATTCAACAAACAAGTAAAAAAAATAACAAACAGGAAAACAGAAAATAAGGTGATATTGAAATTTCTATTAAAACTAAAATTAAAACTAAATCTCAAAAGACTCAGTTTTAAAAGAGATCTCAGAGAAAACACAGACTTGGCCTCTCTTTTTTCCTCAGGTAAATGTTTACACATTCGTGGACCTTTGATCACAAAGGTGTGGTCTGTTTCACATGACAGTTTAGACTTTCGCATAGTCACTGATCTTTTTTACACTTAAACAGGAACTCATTTGCAGACGACCCGATATCAGGCCGGATGCTTTCAATAACGTCCCTCAGTTATTTAGTGGAAATAAGATCCAAAGAGTAGGCAGAGTATTTTTGATAAACAATAATCCCTATAATCTGAATAAATGTGAATGAATTCATATGTACCTCAAAGTTTTGTGAATGTGTCTCATCATATATCTCTATTTTCTAGTTCTCCTCTTCTTCTTCTTCTTCTTCTTCTTCTTCTTCTTCTTCATTTTTACCAATACTATTCATCAGGTTCAAAGCATTCAGTTTCACTCAGTATGATCTCAAGATTTGCAACATACAGCACAAATGCACTATATATAACATGCAAATCTCTATTCTCTATGCAATATTCTCTCTATCTCTCTCTCTCTCCCTTCTCTCTCTCTCTGTGTGTGTGTATACATATATATTCATATGAAACTGAAAACATGCCTAGGAAAAGTGCCAGGTGCCCTGCTAAGTGAAGAACTTGTGGAGGTTGTCTCCATCTAGTGGCTAATTACCAGCATTTCACAACTGTCATAATCCTGCTGAGATATTTTCACACAAATGACTAGATACAGATCCAGTGACTCTGCCCTACGAGCATTCTTTCTGTTGACAATGTACAACTGCTCACATGCAAACCAACCATAGTCCAGCCCTCTGTCCGGAGTGCAGACGGCCGTTCAAGGAGAAGGAGAAGGAGAAGGATCAAATACAGTTATTGGTAGCTGTAAAAATCTCAAAACAGCTGATGAATTCATATATAAACTTGTTTCCAATGTCCTAATCACTTATAAGTTTATCAGGAAGAAAATTCAGAATGCAGGAGTTCTTTACAGTGTAGCTTATATGTGTTTGCATAAGTAACATATGTTTATGTGAGTTTTATATGTTTCATTTGCATTTTTTCGATTATTCATTCATTTTCAAAGCCACTTATACTTATTAAGTTCACGGGGTGCTGGAGCCTATCCCAGCGCTCACTGGGTGAAAGACGGGGAAATACCCTGGACAGGCCACCAGTCCATCACAGTCATTTGCATTTTTTTTTTTTTATTTTATTTTTTTTTTTTTTCAATTTACAATTCATCTCTATATCTGGCTTGTTGTCTTGTTTTGGGAGATTTATTTCTCTATTTTCATAGACTTAGCTGGGCTATGCTGGATAAAAAAATCAATCTGAGATTGAAATAATTAATATGAATATAAACAAAGGCAGAAAGAGCTGCCAATCATCATTCAGAAACAGTATGTTTCTTGCACTGTGGATAGAATATGAATCATAAAATGCCCCTCTGTGGCAAGTGGTGACAAAAAAAGTCAGCTGTTTTGTTTCAGACAGTGAATGGTATGTCTTGTTACGTGTTCTTTCACGTCTAGCTCTCATTACAATCATATCAGTCTGGACATGTGAGGCTAACCCATGCTTCACTTTTAATGCATGAAACCAGACACCAGTGTGTGTTATCGCACTGTGACATGCGAAGTACAGCAAAATTACAGACAGAGTCTGGAAGAAAGCATTTAAAACCGCCCACATCTACAGCACAGCCTCACTGATAATGAATACTGACAAACAGGGAGAGACTGGAGGGATTCTGATCAACACACGATTCACAACTTACATATTATAATCAATAAAACTATTATTCTCTGTCCTTTCCAAACCCAGAAATAGGGCTCAAAGGATCAGTTTGAGAGAGCATGTTTTATGACTAAGTGCAAGATTCTTCTAACTTGACTTTCAACTTTTACCTAACTTACCCTTTTCTAATGCTCTCAGTAGAAGAATTTATAAACAAAGGTTTAGATGACTCATAGATGAGATTTCCTGTTTGGTTAGTTTTTGTGCCAGTGGTCAGAGGGCTGTTGACACAATAGGCCAAACAAAACCGAGAGTAAGCTTCAATTCAAAGGCTATGCGAAGAAGTTAACCCAGGGATAATCAGAGGGAAAAAAAAAATATTATTATTAGTAGTAGTAGTACAAGCAGCAGAGTGAAGGCTGTATATCACTGCATTTACATTAGGGTTTCGACATATATTAGAATGAGTTCATCCGCGGATCTTCGTGACGACCTTACATGTCCTGAGCATGAGGAGAAGCTGAAATTATTTTGTGAAACGGATCAGATGCTGGTTTGTGTTATCTGTAGAGATGGCATTAAACACCACGATCACACATTCAGACCTGTCAATGAGGCGGCCCAGATCAACAAGGTAGTATGCCTTCAATATTCAGTTTTTTAAACAAGGGGTAAGAACATTAATAACTAAAATTATCACTATTTACCGATCGGTACGGTGCCCGAGTTTATGCTAATAAATAATCACGCTCACCCACTTAAGAGAAAGAAAGTCATCATATTCAAACGACACGTGTCATAGATCATATAGATCAAAATGTTGATTTTAGAATTGAATTGCGAACCCTTTCTGGCACTGCAAATGTATGTTTGTTTACAGCTAAGTTTTAAGCAATATCAAGCAATCAGAGAAAGTTTTATTCTATTATTCATAAATGTCAGGAACATACCACCATACCAAACCTAATCCCAAAATTAGTAATGGCATTAATGGTTATTATATGACAACAATGTTCTATATTAGCTTACACGTTAGAGTTACGTTGTAGGTGATATTAGCAAGGCAGCAACAGTTGCCCTACAGTTGATCATGTCGGGGCATCAATTCTGATTTACAACTACATTCGACATTTTGTGACGAATTGAGAGAGACCAGATGCCAGTGCAGTCAAACATTTTAATCCAAATCGCAGTCCAAACACAAAGTCAGAGTGGAGAGAAAGCCAGAGAGTTTGATTCAGTGCGGTTGGTAGTTGAGTAGTTAATAAAGAATGTGTATGTCAGATGCACTTTATGAAATGTCTGAAATGTGCCACTTCCCGTCCGATCACCTTGTAAAGTGTGAATAAAGCAGAGAAGGTTATAAAAAAATTGCTTAAGAGTTTTTATTTCAGATTCATTCAATCATTTTCTAAGCCACTTATCCTAATTAGGGTCGCGGGGGGTGCTGGCGCCCATCCCAGCATTCACTGGACGAAAGGTGGGAAACACCCTGGAAGAGTAGCCAGTCCATCACAAACTGCAGATTCAGAGTTCAGTAGTGATTTTGAAGATGCAGTGAGTCCTCCGTGCGAGCAAGCGTTCTGTCATAAGTTTATTACCGCTCGAAAGTGAGTATCAAGCAGTTCAACAGGACCTCAGAGGTGATCTCTCAATGGACATTACGGGTACAAGAGAGCATCTTTAAAAACCCAAAAGAGCAGTTTGTGCTGCGCACCTCAAACTGCTCTGTGAGACAGACTGCAGGTTAGTTTGACTAATCTGCAAGTGTGACCGGTGGGGTGGGAGGGCAACGGGTATACTGACAACACCTCTTCGGGAATTTCGCCCCAAGAGACTCTTACACCTAATCCCTTAGCAAACAGCAAGTATTGCACTGGTCTTTTTATTGTAAAACAAGAGCTGAGACGTGGTGTAATAAGGGTAAAGTTTATTTAAATTTGCTGCAATGGAAGAGAAACTGCCAGAGAGGGTTAATGTACGAGAAACAGGATTTTATTTAAATACCAAAGAGTTTAATTTACTATTTAATAAGACCAAAAGACGGGTTTAACTGAGGTATTTCCGCACCTACCAACTGACACTATGGTTTAGAACAGCACAAGGCCAAGGAGCGAAAGAACAGGAGAATGCGGAAGGCTGACTGCAGAGGGAACCACTGGGGGCTTACCTAGCTCAAGAGAAGAGTACTTACTGTAAGGGTAGCAAGCAGGTACAGTACCGTGGAGTGAGCTCACTCCCTGACACCTTAAGAGTCATGCTAGAAACTGAGGTTAGCACCCACGGGTGTTAGCCTCTTTGCTAGCACACCCGACTCCCATGCCCGCGGCTGCGTGATCGAGTCCAGTGTGGGATTGTTTCTGTCTGTCAAAACAATGCAGTTAACATTGGTGCCATGACCCGGATGAGAGTGAGGTTTAGGGGGGTGAGTGTAGGGGTGGGCAGCAGGTACAGTGCTGTGCATTGAGTAAACCTCACTCTCCGACACCTTCAGAGGTGTGCTAGTGACCGACGCTAGTATCCATCGGTTTTAACCTCCTTGCTAGCGCACCCAACTCCCATGCCCGAGGTTACATGATCGAGTCTGGTGTGGGAATGTGTTTGTCCGTGAGACCAACACAGGCAACATTACCACCACCACACATGATCGTGAACATGCATGCGCTCACACAAATATATGGCACACACTGCAGAAGAGCTGCAATAGGAGATTAGGTGCAAGAAAATCACATCAATTAAACTTGCAGTGCCAAGAGTTAATAACAGGAAACCCCATTTGTATTCGATGGCTATACTCACCCACTTAAAAGCCACAGTAAACCACGGACACTGCAAGAAGTCACTGAAATCCTCAGCAGAGACTCAGGCAGCCCAGTTGCCAAACACAAGACACACACACACAGTATACTCTATCATAACACATATCTTCTGTTCATGTACTAGCTGTGGAGATGCAATATAAGCTAATATAATGAAACTGTCTTGTGTGAACCGTTCTCTCCTCTAGGGAGTGCTGAAAGAGGCTTTGAGCTTTTTATCTGAAGAAAACCAGCAACTGAGTGACATGATCCTGAAACAGGATGCTTAGATCACAAGAACCGAAGTGAGTTAAAGGTTCACGTTCATAATCATCGTTGTGCTCCCTAGCCACTTAGCCACAATTTGATCCCTCACAAAAGAATTACTGAATGCCTGAACCCCCCCCCCTCTCTCTCTCTCTCTCTCTCTCTCTCTCTCCCTCTCTCTCTCTCTCCCTGTATCTCTGAAAGCAGGCAAAATCAAAACTGCTCTCAGCCCAGATCTCCACTAATTCTGAAAAGATGCATCAATTCCTAAAAGAGAAGGAGAGAGAGATGAGGAAACAGCTGGAGGAAGAAGAGAAGAATGCAGTAGAAGCCATGCTAAGAAAAAAGAAGACAATAGAGGCATTACTGAATGAAGGAAAAGAGCAGCAGAATATTTTAGGGCTCAGTCTGAACTTCAGCCTGACCAGTTTCTACAAGTAAGATTATTATCCTGATGCCTATGCTAATTTTTGGTCTTTTTTTCCCTCCTTATTACACTGTGTATGCAGCATTACTCTGTAAAATGCATATGGTTCACAGTGGTGGAGTGAAAAGGGGTTTGCAGAAATTGAGAGAATGAAACTCCAGGATAATAATGGTGATAAAGATACCCAAACGAGTGACCCAGCCGCTCAGTGAGTATCCCCTGTTGTTACAGACATGCAAAATCTACATTAGTCTTAGGCTTCCAACCAGCTTGTGTTGTTTTATTTCCTCTCATTAAATTATCCTACAGTAAACTACCCCTAGTTTGTGCCAGTTGGCTGTTTGTGGTCCTTTAAGTGATCTCATCTAGTCTGTGGCCGGAAGTACCATTCAGAATGCCTGTCTTTACCACATAATTATTGAAAGAAGCATTGGATTTAACTTTGCAAATTTTGCAGTAGGTACAGATCAAGGGTTAAAGGTATATTCATCATCCCAGATCACCTCACTTTTGGACCTTCAAGCACTATCCCAAGAAGGAAAATGTTTCTCTCTGGCAGCGTCTACTTTACGACCAGTCCGAGAAAGTATGTCTGAGCTTTACAGATAAGAGCATCCAGATTGTCGGACCCATGGGTGATGAAATATCAATAGACATTCAAGTGCAACCCCGGAGAATAGGGGTTTACCTGGACTGTGAGAGACGTCAGGTTTCATTCTGTAATGCAGACACCATGACTCTCATTCACACTGCATGGTGTGGAGACATTTAAATACATCCACATTTGAAGAAAAGGTACATGATGGTGGCCTTGTATTGACCTTACATAACTTCTTGCTTACAATTACATTAAAGAAGGCATATCTGAACCACACAGCTATCCAACAATGTTAGATTACATGTTGTAGGTGATATTAGTGAGGTAGAACTAGTTAACACATTTTATGTTTCTCAGGGTAAGGCTGGATTGTACTCCTCCAGCTCCAGCTCTAACTGTGAAAAAGTGCCCTCTAACTACTCAAATATGTAAAGTCTGACTCTCAATTTTTTTTATATATATATATGACTAAAGGTTTTACTGTTGTGCACAGGACTAGTGTTTTAAAAAGCTCATGCAGTTATTAGTAGGATGGAGTGACTAAACTTTTTTTGTTATTTTAAATGTCATGTTAAAGTAAACTTATAGACAAAATATTTACATTCAGTACATTTCTGTGGGACACTAGTATTTAACATAATGACAATTCCATATTCTATCCATTTTAGGTTGTTATTCCACCATCTTATTTTCATTTTCAGCAAAAGCTAAGGGAAGTTCTTTCGTTCAAAAACTACAAATGCTACAGATTAGGTTATGTGAAATACTCGATTAAAGGTTACTTTGTTTGGTTTTGTCTTTTTTTGTGTGGAGCAGCATTATGTAAATAAACATTAATAATGTTTGAGGAATACTTCAACAACATTATGATGATAATAAAAAAGTTGTTTACTCCAGTGCATTTTCATTCTTTCACATTAACGAAACTATGTGGGAGTGTCATGTCCCTCATGGGGCTCAGAGTCGTAAGGGTCTGATAAAAGATTGAAAAGTGAAAGCACATTCTCACACAAAGACTCTGGAGATGCTACAGAAACTATTTCAGTCTGGACTGACTGACTTCAGGGGAAGATTATAGGATCTGAGGACAGATTGAAATACAGTCTACAATAATATTCTAATTGTAGAATTTAACAGAATATAGCATGGCTACTATGGATGCTCAGCTGTCTTTGCAAATCAAGTGTTCAGTGTGTTTGGGGGACTTTACAGATCCAGTGACTCTACCTTGCGAGCATTCTTTCTGTCGACAATGTATAACTGTTCACATGCAAACCAGCCGT
This sequence comes from Chanos chanos, assembly GCF_902362185.1. Taxonomy (NCBI): domain Eukaryota; kingdom Metazoa; phylum Chordata; class Actinopteri; order Gonorynchiformes; family Chanidae; genus Chanos; species Chanos chanos. The sequence continues at coordinate 36,058,304 of NC_044503.1, read as the reverse complement.
GGTGTGGCCGTCTGTCCAGAGTGCAGACGGCCATTCACAGAGGAGGATCTACGCACCAGTCGACTGCTTAGAAATATAACTGAGGCCATGAGGAAACATCTTACTGTTCAAAAATCTGAAGCTAATTCAGAGGATGTGGCAATTTCTTTGAGGGTACAAGAAGTTCTGAATGAGTTGATGTGTCCAGAACACAATGAGAAGCTGAGGTTGTTCTGTGAAACAGATCAAGTTTTGATATGTGTGATTTGTCGGGATGGAGAGAAACATCGGGGACACATTTTCAAACCTGCAAATGAAGCAGCCCCAATCAAAAAGGTACAACTCTCACAATTAAATAACCTTGCAAGTCAAGTAAAAAAAGGGGAGTAAAAAAGAAAAGAGCACCATAAATAACGTTAGTCTTGTTTTTCAGCTTTGATTTGAAATTATGACTTGGCATTATTACTGTAATACAAAACAAATTTGTTTAGACCAGTTTCCAAAATGTATTATGGAATTTGACTTGCAAAAGAGCTCAAACTGGTTTTTATATTTGTGTTGTAGGATTCTGTCCGAGATGCACTTGATTTCTTGTCACGTGATAACAGAGAGCTAGTTGTCTTGACGCAACGTCAGAGTGATGAGATTGATAAGACTAAGGTGAGGATTGCTTTTTTTTATGAACTCTCTCATTCACAATGAATAGTCAGATTGCTCTTAAAAAGTGATAGTTAGTCTCACTGACTGCATTTTGTATTCTCACGCAACTGTGAATTCAACATGCAAAGGCTTGCACAGACATTCAGAATGCTCACAACACACTCAGTAGCTGCAGATCCTTTTTTATGAAGCCACTTGAGGGTGAATAGACCAAAGACATAGTTATCAAACCTTCTTGTCTCCTCATTTCATTATTTATTCTTCCAAAGTGGGAAGAATGCTCATGGGATTTTTATTGGTGAAGGAAATGAAAATGGAAGCTTCTTTTGTCCATATTGTCTTTATGTTATAATATGTATAAAATATATAAATAATGCAGACAAAAGCATTTAAATACCTGCAATCGAAAAACAAGATTAGGATATAGACAAGATAAGAGTAGAATACCTCAAAGAGTTGAAATACATCATGCAACATGCAATGCCACCACCATGCAACATGCAATTAGCTAGCTATTCACATTGTCAGAAAAAAACAATGAGGCTTTATTTGTGATTATAGCTATGTCAGCAGCGTATAGTATAGGATTAGAATGTTATGACATTTCCAAATGTGCACATGTGTATTAAATGAGGCATATATAGAGAGAGAGGCTTTATGTAATATAAGTTGAATTAATAGTGGATTCCATTGAGATCCAAATTCAGCATATATTGTGTATTTAATTGCTGGTCCAAACAGATTATGACTCCAAGTTATGGAATTTTCCTTTTCATTTACATTTCAGGAGAAGTCAGGATTAATTGCAACACAAATCTCCTCCCAGTTTGAAGAGATGTATCAGTTTCTTAGAAAGAGAAAGGAGGAGGTGGAAAAACTAGTGAAGAGTGAAGAGAAGAAAGCTCTGGAAATCATGCAGAAAAAACAATGTCTGATTCAGAGACGGATGATGGCGGGAACAGAGCTGGAAGTTCTTATACAGTCTGCAGTGGACATTCCTGAACCTGACAAATTTTTGCAGGTTATATCTATAGATATTGTTTACTTTATTCTCAGTTAGACTAATAACTACTTCTACCGGTGTATTAAACTCGTATATCACCATAGCCCTGCATATAAGTGCAGGGTATACTTTGCTTTATTGGAGTGACTGGAAAATTACTCATAGTAGGAATGTCATGGTGAGGAAATAGCAATATCTGGTTAAAAATCAGAGTAAATACCTTGATCAACATCAATCCCTGAAGAAAAAAAAAAAAAAAAAAAAAAAAAATATATATATATATATATATATATATATATATATATATTTTTTTTTTTTTTTTTTTTTTTTTTTTTTTTTGTCTCTCTCTTTTTCTCTGCAGTGGTGGAGTGAAAAGGGATATTTTGTTACAGAGGGAATGAAACAAAGGGAAATTGGAGAAAATGCATCACAAAACATCAAGTAAGTTCCCAAACACTGTCATAGACACATACAGAAATTGCGATAGAGTTAGCATCCGTGATGAACATCAATATACTCAGTGAAAAAATGTGATAATAGGTTGTTGTTGTTTCAGGTATCACTCTTACGGGGAAGGCCTTTATGTGATCCCTGATACCCTCTTCTTTGGACCCTATGAGACTCACCTGCAGTTCTTTGTGTGGAAGGAGATGCTGAGATCCATCAAACCACGTAGGTGAAAGCAGGAACATGTTAAGACTCTCTTATTCAGTATAAGAGGCTGAAAGTTATCTAATAAAGAAGACATTCACAAACACATTGTAAAGAAAGAATACTTAGAAAATAATCTGTTTTGTAATGTATTGTCCATTTTTGGTTTTTACAGTACCATGTCATGATACCATTAAGGATCAAAATGACAGGTGTTTGCAGGTATCACCAGATAGACGAAGTGTCCGGAGGACAGCCAAGACAGGGTTGCGGGCCTCTAAGAGGAATCACATGCCTTTTGTCAGCATTAGTCAATCTTTTCATACTGGGCAACACTACTGGGAGGTGGAAGTTGGTGAGAAGTTAGATTGGGGTGTGGGTGTTGGTGTGACAGAGAATGACAGTGAAATTCCAGATACAGTTCTAATTCTCTGTCATAAGAAAGGCTACCATATCAGCCAGAACCAACCAATCAAAGATATTGTAGAAATCAGAGACAAACCCAGAAAGATAGGAGTATATCTAGACTGTGAGAGAAATTGGGTCTCGTTTTATAATGCTGATAATATGACTCTCATTTCTGCTTTGGAATGTCAATTTAATTCATCTCATTCACTCTGTATCTCTCCTGGACTCTATCTGGGGGGTAAGAACAGTGGTCCACTCTCACTGTGTTTTTATTGAACTCACTTCCACATTAGCACTTAACCTGTATTCATTTCATTGCATTAAGATTATAATTCAGAATGCATATTATATATTTGTGTAGGTTCAAAGCTATTTCAAATGCAATTGTTGGTAAGCATACAAATCTCAAAACTGTTGATGAAGTCATATATAAATTTGTTTCAGATGTCCTAATCACTTATAACTTTATCAGTAAGAAAATTCAGAATTTCACAGTTCTTCACTGTGTGGGTTATATGTGTTCCATAAATATCATATGTTTATGTGTGTCAGTTGTGTTTCATTTGCACGTTGAATAGTGTAAGATATTTTGTTTTTGTTGTTATATATTTGCACAGGTCTAAAGCTTATTCAGTTAATATTTGCGGTAACCATACAAATCTCAAAACTGTTGATGAATTCAAATGTAAACTTGTAAACTTTTCATACCCTTATAACTTTGTCGGTAAGAAAATTCAGAATATATTGGTTCTTCACAGTGTAGCTTATATTTGTTTGCATAAGTAACATGATTGTTTAGACTATTTTTGTTTCATTTGCATGTTGAGTAGTGTTATACACTGTGTTATTTTTTAACTATAAATAAATATTGCTAAAGATCTTAAGAACATATGTAGTAAATAAAATCATTTACAATTCAGCTTTACATCTGAATTTTGTTCTGTTTTTGGAAATGTTTACTTTTATTTTCAGTGAATTACCAGGCTCTCTAAATAATTGCTATAAACATATTGAAACAAATAAAGAGCTGTTTGGAATGTTTAAATCTTTAATGCCCTTCCACTGTAATTGCTTGACAAAACAAGCCAACTGTCTTGTTTCAGACACTGAATGGAATGATCTGTTGCATGTTCTCTCATGTCTAGCTCTCTTTGACAGCCGTAACAGTCTGGGTGTGCGAGGCTAACTCTTGCGTCCCTTAACGCATGAAACCTGACACCAGTGCTTGTTTTCGCACTGTGACGTGTGTAGTACTGCCAAATGTCAGATAGACCCTGAATGAGCAGTGTTTCCTTAAAACTGTCCAATCGCCCTATGCAACCACCTAGGTTGCCTATGCCTAGAAATGCCCCTGCATATTACAAGTTACGTATTGTTTTCAGTTATGCCAATTGTTCTCTGAACTTTATTCTTATTCTTATTCAATATGTAACCTCTCGTTCCCCACCGACGCTACTCTAACAGGAATCACAAACGGGATGGACCGGGTTCACAGCTCTTGTTTTATTAACTGGCAAATAAACAGTATTCGGTTGTCAGTTTACAGTATTATAATACAACTCGTCTAAGGCTCCGCACTCGCCACCAGTACAATGAATAGGGACGAGATATCGTTCACATATTACATAGTAACAGGTTTTGATCGTGTTTTCTTTTGTTTGTTTTTTTGTTTGTTTTTTGTTTTAATTTGTTACAAAACACAGTTACACGTTTTGTTAAAATCCATTATGTCTAACAGATAACACAAATAACATTCAGAATATAGTAGCCACTTAGTTAACTAAAAATACATTTAAACACAATACATTTTAACGTACCTGGCAAATAAACAGTATTTGGTTGTCCATTTACAGTATTACAATACAACTCGTCTCCAGCTCCTGTGCATAAAAATGGAATACCATCATTAATTAAATAATTCAAAGCATTTTTAATATGACAATGGCCGGAGCTTGTGTTTTAACCTACCGCACTCACCACCAGTACAAAGAATAGGGACGAGATGTGGCGTAACCAATGACCTTGACAACTAACGGTTACCAACTGACGCGAGGAGAGGGGCATCCGAATTCAAAGAGATTAAAAAAAAATATCATGAGAACACTTGGAAAGGGATATTCGGGGGAATGAGAATCTAACATTTTGACGAACTTCATTTGAACAGGTTAAAACTGCTCTTGCTACATATACCACTGAAATTCATCCCATTATGTATTCAGATATGGCTGCTCATAAACAAGACACAGTACTCAAAGACAAGGTTTTTTTTTGTTTGTTTTGTTTTTTTTTTTTTCACGAGGTGTCCTTCTTAACCTCAGAGATATAGCTCAAAGGACCAGTTTGAAGGAGAGCGTTTATCACTTTCATTCATCAAATGCGCTTAAGACACGAGCTTCTAAATTAAGCCTTAGAAGACTCATAGACTAGATTTCCTGTTTGGTCAGTTTTTGTACCAGCACTGGGATTGGTGCTACAACAGACCGAACAAAACCGAAAGTAAGCTTCCAGACAAAGGTTATGCAACGAAGCTAATCCAGCGACATTCAGGCTTCATCGAAGACAAAATCTGTAGCAGATTTTTTTTTTCTTTTAAAAACAGCTCGGTAAAGGCTGTATCTCACTGTACTTACATAAAGGTTTTCACATACTTTAGAATGAGTGCATCTGCGGATCTTCGTGACGAATTGATATGTCCCGAACATGAGGAAAGACTGAGACTGTTTTGCGAAACGGATCAGAAGCTGGCCTGCGTTATCTGTAGAGATGGCATTAAACATCGCAATCACACATTCAGACCTATCAAGGAGGCAGCCCAGATCTACAAGGTTGTATGACTTATATTAAACAATATTCCGTTTCTAAAACAAGGGGTAAAAACATGAACAACTTAAGAATTAAGTTTTCAGTATTTACCGATCACTATGTTGCCCGGATTTATGCTACAAATAATCATTCGAATCAATTTAGGAGAAAGAACGCCATCATACTCAAACAAAATATGTCATATACATCATATTCTTTTTAAAATGTTGTTTTCAGAATTGATTTATGAAGCCTTTCTCATACTGCAGACGTACATGTTTGCTTTCAGTTAAATATTAAGCGGCATTTGTTTGCGTTCTCTCCAGAACATTTTATGAGTGGTATATGCCATTTGTATAACTGAACTTTGTAACATTGTGTCATAGGGCCATCTGATGGAGGCCTTGAGTTTTCTGGCAAAAGAGAACAGGGATCTAGGTGACTTGGCTACACGTCAGGCTACTGCGACAACAGAAACTGAGGTAAGAAAAAAAAAAAAAGAAAGAAAAACTATAGTTACTCAAATCTATGTCAGGGAATTTGAAAAGAAAGGAAAAGTTTCCAACCAGTTCGGTTTTGCACTCGCGTGACCTTTCATATTCAAATATAACTTTCGTGATGCATTCCAGAGTCTTGGAAGACAACACCATAGAATCAGAGCCAAGTTACAGGGGAATTAGTTTTTCTTGCTGTTGTCTCAGTGGTTAAACAACAGGCAAAGCCATGTTATCGTATGCTACTTTTGAATGAGCGTATTGTGAAAAATATGTTTTGTAGGCTTTTTTCATAAGTGCAGTCGAGCACAAAAGGGCAGCAATTTAATAATAAAACTATGATGTTTATTCAGAGTAATGCTGAGTTAGGGGAACACTTTACAACACATATACGGCTGATTCAGAAGTAATTATTTTTTTACCCAGTGATGCAAGTGATCGTATTTGATTACAGTGCATTATCATGTTTCTCTCTTCCTATGCACTGTGTAGGACAGATCAAAAGTTCTCTCAGACCAGATCTCTGCTCAGTTTGAAGAGATGTATAACTTTCTGAAGAAAAGGGAGAGAGAACTGAAGGAACAGCTGGCAAATGAAGAGAAGCACCTTGTGAATCCCATGGTGAGAAATCATTCCTCTATCGAGAACAGGTGGTTGGACGGAAGAGAAGTGGAAGTTCTTCTTCAGTCTGCCCTGGATATTCCAGAACCGGACCATTTTCTGAAGGTTTGTCTAGATTTGCGTTTTTGTAATCAAAACAAGCCGGTTTAGTTACGTAACCAGCGTTCAGCTGCTGTGCTCAGCGACGCTGTATGAATGCAGGTTATTGTTGCAGGTTTGTGGGCGGTGGGATGGTGATAGTCATCCCTGCTTGTCATTCGTATGGTTTTCATTTGTTTGCTGAGTTAGAGATAGTGTAGGGGAGATACTTCCTGGAACGACTTGCCGTATTTACTTTAACCAGTGTGACAGTCATGAACGGGACTGATGGGTGGATGTCGTTTTTTCTGTCTCTACAGTGGTGGAGTGAGAAAGGCTACTCTGTAACAAAGAGAATGAAGGCGGGACAAACAACGTAAAGTACACTACCAACACTAATGAGAACCAAATACGACAATTATTGTCAAACCATTCAAACATAATGAAATTCAAATAACGGTCCATAAAAAAAATAAAATAAAATAAACTTCACTGTTACGTCACTGTTGTTTGTTTGTTTGTTTGTTTGTTTCTTTCTTTCTTTCTTTCTTTCTTTCTTTCTTTCTTTGTCTTTAACTTAGGTACAAGTCAAAGGTGAAAGATGTAAAAGTGATTCCTCACTCTCTGTTCCTTGGACCACTGGAGACTCACCTGCAGTTCTTTGTCTGGAAGGAGATGCTGAGTTGCATCAAACCAGGTAAGAAAATTCTGGGGATTTGAATAGAATCCGCAGCCCAAAGTAAATGTGCCCGGAACAGATCCTACATCATGTCACTCCGTGTTCCTGTTTTGCAGTTCCTGAAACACTAACCATTAAAGACTCAGGCGACTCCTACCTGAAGGTGTCTCCAGGTGGCGCCCGTGTGCGACAGGCAGACAGGCAGACCAGCCAGTACAAATCCTACAACCCTGGGGTCGTTACCAAAGACACCTTTCAAAGGGGTCAGCATTACTGGGACGTGGAGGTGGGAGAGAAGTTAGACTGGAGCATCGGTGTTACGGCAGACACAGACCCCAAAAAAAAGGATCCAAAAAAGCAGATCACTCTCCACCTTAAACATGAGAAAGGCTACATCCTCAGCCATGAAGACAAGGAGATTCCCATCACGATGAACCCACTGGTGAAACCCCGAAAGATCGGGCTGTACTTAGATTGTGACAGACGCAGGGTTTCCTTCTACAATGCAGACAACATGACTCTCATTCAAGCATGTAACTTCAGCTCCATTCCACCCTATTCTATCAGCCTGTGTCCCGGGCTATATCTGGACGGCAAGAACAATGACCCACTGACCGTATGTTGGTACGGATCTGCTAGACGCTAGCGCCGATCGCTAATGTACATCCAACCTCATGCATTCATCTGTGGACTACCGCTAGGTGTTGTATCTGATTAGCAGTCCAGGGACAGAACAGATTTAGCTGTCTGGATGTCGTTGTGCTCTAACAGATTACTAGTTTTAATATGCATACCTTTAGTTTGATTTTACTTTTCATTCGTACGTATGGGTGTGCCTTTCGCGAAGATGTGATTATTTTGGTTGTATTAAGTCATCACAGAAATAATCTGAAGGAAGTGCCATTGGTTTAATACATCATCCACTGATAAAGTTTTTGTTTGTTGGTTTGCTTGTTTGTTTGTATTTTCCAAACTCAGCCCATTGATAGTCCCAGACAAGTCACTACTGGTCATTTTGCAGAGGCAATTCCATGTAGTACGAAATATACACGTCTCTAAATCTCTTATATATATGCAAATGTAATCTGTCAGCTGAGATATTTCTATTTAAAATATCAATTTTAGTTTCATTTGTCATACGAAGTGTTCTGTTATCTGATATCAAAGTACTGAATTTACTGTGTTCACAATATGTAAATGGTGGCTGGAACTTGGTGTATAAATAAGTAGTTTAAAAGAAACATTTGTCTTCTCTTATAGATTTATATTTATGCAATGTGTGTGAGATCCCATGTCAGATTTGTTAAAAAGTATTTGATAGGAAGACCACTCTTTTGGTCTTTTATTTGCTAGACTCTAGTGATTAAACACTAGATGTAGGATTTTAGTTTGACTTTTTGTGCAACACAGCTTCGTGTTTTCATTTATGCAGCCTGTAGGGGGCAGTGTTCACACAGGGAAAGCACAGAGGAGTATGTGGTAATCAGAAGCCAAACAAACACATGTAACTGGATGTTCCGTTTGTCAGTCCTTAAGACTTGTATTCAACTATGTGAAAGCAATAACTTCATTATTATGCTCCATCCTGACTCAAAATTAGATCTCTGCAGAAAATCAAGGGTTTACCTTGTTAGACTATTCATAAATGAGTAGTAGTACAGCCTAATAAAAAAGAATATAATCTCTATAACAGATACAGCTACTCCTGATCACTTGATCTATGAGTTTATCGACCTGCAAATTTAATCCACCCCTCCAGTTTCAGTCCTCAGACTTAATGCTGGCTTTGAGTGGGGTTGCTAACTTTGACACAAATGCTCATGAGCACACCACCCCCACACATACATACAGAGAGGGGAGGAGAAGGAGAGAGAGAGAGAGAGAGAGAGAGAGAGAGAGAGACACAGAGAGATAAACAGCAGAAGCAGCAGTGGGACAGAACTGAATAATTTTTGCATTTTTTTTGCATTCCACTCTTTCACTCTTCATAACACAAGTCCTCATACCAACTCATACCAGGGCTGTACTACGAAGCGAGGTAATTGGCTTATCCAGGTAACTTTTGGTTAAGTTAACTCAGAGTATGTAGTAATAGAGGAGCTCTATGGCTTTGTTTTGCTAGGAGAATGAAGCCATAGGTCTCTTCTATTAGGAGCTTTACTACTCACTCTGAGTTAACTTACCCAAAATTTACCTTTACCTCGCTTCGTAGTACAGCCCTCTGCTCCATTACTCTTACTGTTTACACCATGACTGTTCTCACTGTTGCCACCTGCATTTTAAAATTATTACACTACATTGACTGTATATTTGACCTTGTTTCATCCTTCTATGTATTGTACAACTATCTATTCTTTTATTGTATTTATTATCTATTCTACCTATTCTAATATGCAAAGCTGAGTTGGCTCTGAGTCCAAGAATTTCATTATTACTGATAGTGATGTCGACATTGTTATCTAGTACACGACAATAAACTTGAAACTTGAGTCTTCTTTTTCATGTCACCAGGGTTTTCAAATAAAAAACTTTAACAGTGAATTTCAATCACTCAGTATTAGTGTTCTGTGTTTCATGGCACTGAGACCTTGCAGTATCTAAGAAACTGTCTAGTGTTTTTTTATTTGTTTGTTTGTTTGTTTGTTTGTTTTTACCTCTGTTAAGAACCAGATTAATACAATACATTCTCTTTACACTGAACTCATTTTACCTAACTCTGTTAATAAACTATACAGTATCTGGATTTGACTCTTTAAAGGAACTGTCATGGTCTGAGGGAAGTTCTAGATACTTGTGCAGATTTGCTTGGTTTTATTTGAATTGAACAGGATGAAGAAAAGACTTCTGGGAACTTACTGGTTTCATGACACATTGTGTGGAATTGCATTGTGTTGTGTTGTAAGTCAAAGAAGGGAAAACTAGGGGGTATTTATATAGAACAGAACGAGTTTAGACAAACCAAAAACAGCTGAAACTAATGATATAATTAACAAGGGGAAGCAAAGGAAGCCAGGGGGTAACACAAAAATGACCTGCAGAGGGGGAGAGAGAGAGAACCAGGACTGATTGTAACCTTAAAAACATAAAATGCAACATTAAAATAAATCAAACATTCATTGTATTTTTTTTAATTCTGTTTATGCTCATACATGATGGAAGCTTGATAACTGTGGTATGTTTTGAAAAGGTTGACCTTGACAGATAGGCTTTGTTTTGCCACAAAAATGTTTTATATGTTAAAAAGACACTAAATTGACTGTTGAAATATGTTTTGTATTGTTATATGTACAAATGATTGTGGAGCTTTTATTTTAACTCTTATATTTTATTTAGAGAGTAGAAAGGAAAATGAGAAGTAGGAAGTAGGAAGAACTGTAAACTGAGAAAGCCACGGCTGCATCTGTATAAATCTGCATGTTTAATCCCAATTAATCCTTTGTGTGTATTCCTAAAAAAGCAATGGCTGTAAGTGTTACATGTTCTTTACCTGTTAGATAATTAATAGTGCTGAGTTTTATGGACATTTTCTAAGTTTGTACGAACATAGTAGCTAAATGTGTTTTGGCCCATAAAATAACAATACCATCATATACTAACGTTGCATGCTACTTACCTAGTTGTCTGTTATGTTAATGACAGTCTTCATACTTAGCTGTTCTATACCTATTGGTCTACAATGTTAATGTTAGGCTGTTCATATTTACCTGTTGCTCATATAGCAGCCCATTAAGTCTGTTTTGTATATTTTTTTTTTTCTAGTTTCACTCCATTTCAGTGTTTTCATATTGAGTTACCTGCTGTGTACGAAGTCATTAAAGAAGCAAGAACAGTCACTCTCCTGGCTCTTGAAAAGGAGTTTGGCTGCCTGTTTATCTATGTCAACACTTAGGAAGTAAGCACATAAAGAGAACAGTACGGGCTGGTTTTCATGCTGTGACAGAGGGCTCTGTCTCAGGCCACGAGCGGCGTTCCTCCCCCCCCCCCAACTAACCACTGTCCTTAGTTGTACTTTGTTCGTTCGTGTTTGTGTCCTGTTACGTGTACGTCATTCATACATATCTATAATACACATATTCCAATGACATATTGCGGTAGCTTCGAGGGTGCTCACTCGAAGCACGCAGTAGGTTACCCGGTTTCATACACGCAAACATTTCCAATTCACGTTCACAATCTTACAGTTTAAAACACCCTACAAACAAGCACACTTTCTGTCTTCGGTGTATTACTACTTATTTTGAAGCGAGTATCAAGCAATGCAGGTGCCCAGAATGCTGATGACCATTCGGTCAACAGAGCCGTAGAAGTAATCGGCTCTTGAGGAACATAGCTTGTATGACAAGAGAGCATCTTCAAAGATTAAAAAAACAACAGGGCAGTTTATGTGCCAGGTACCATGAGGTCCTCAAACTGTTCAGTGAGACAGACTGCGGGCTAGTTTGCCTAATCTGCAAGGAAGCGTATAAGCATCATGCACACAGTTTCAAACCTTTGAAGGAGGTTACAAACCACTATGCAAACGGTGCCATCGAACTTTTCAGATAAAAGGAGGAAACACCTCCAACTTTGCGCAGTACCTTGAGGACAGACATTCAGATTTATTCAAAGAATTCAAGGTGAGTGAGTTTAAATTCATATTAATGTTACATTAACAACTTATCCAAAGTGTTATCCTTATTATCCTCACCCTGAAATACACGTTACCAATATTTTTGTTTGAGACAGCTGGCATTGCTGGGTAGCCATCTATGTTCCATATGACGTTTGCAACGGCTAAACGCTAAAGGCCACAGTGTTTAGGCTAATGTAATGTAACCACACCTCGTGTATGTAAACTACCATCATTACCGTTCAGTCTATGTCAGCTGTCATCAAAATATAATGCTAGCATTTTAAATTATTATTTCCAGACTAATGGTCTGTCACCATGTCAGTAAATTTCAACTACTGCTTGCACTCTGAGTATAGAGGGGGGTGTGTGTGCGTGTGTGTGTGTGCGCGCGCGTGCGTGCGCGCATGCGTGTGTTAGTACACGCATTAGTCGTGAGCTATATCTGATAACTGAAATCTCATAATTTTCCTTTAACAGTATCAGCCAGAGGAGGATGTTGACCAGGAGAAGCTGGAGCAAAGTCAGCATACACATACACAGCCAACCATATCAGTAGCGACTTGCCACTGTTTTTTTTTTTTTTTTTTTTGTAATGTTAACGGTATTAGGTTTCGCCCACAGCTTCCTGCGTGCCTTGAGTTTCTTTCTTTCTTTCTTTTTTTTGTTTGCCTGTAGCGTTCTGTTTTGCCTTTAGTTCACTTCTCATTGCGTTTCCGTTTATTGCTTTACCTGATCAGGCAAGGACCCCGATCAGAGTCTGCTTACCTGAGTTTGGGTTGGCTTGTATCGTCCTGCATGCTTGGGTTTACTGTTTTGCGTTGCGCTGCTGCGTAATTTGCGTTGCTTGCTTTTACTGTTTTATTGTTTTGCTGGCTTGCTTTACTGTCTATTTTGCTTGTTTGGGTTTATTGCTTTGCCTATTTTACTGTTTTGCCTGCTTTACTGGGTTTTGCATGCTTTATTGTTTACCGTGTTGCTTGAGTTTTATTGTAGACTTGCTTATATTGTTAACCAGCTGCTTTTGTTTTTTTTAGCATTAGTTTGTCTATCTTTCTGATACAAGTTTCATAGTTGGATTCCATGCTACTAACCCTTGCCACTGCATGCTTAATTGATGTGCTTTTCTTGCACTTAACAGCTTATCGCATCTCTTTTTGCAGTGTGTGTGTGCTGTGTGTGCCGTGTATGTATGAGTGTGTGCATGTTCATGATCTCGTGTGGCGGTGGTAAGTATATCCCTGTCAGCTAGCTAACTCTCCCATTAGTCCCCTCAGCGGTCGGCCTGCCTTTCTTGGTGCCCCTCTTTCTAGTGACTTTTTTCTTTTTCTAGTAACCCTAGCGGCAGCTGTAGGTATAGACACACCTTGTTTAAATCTCTTATTGCTTTAGTAAATAGTAAATTCAATTCTGTAGTATTTAAATAAAGTGTTTTTTGTGCATGAACACTCTCATGCAGCTCTTTTTCTCCCATTACAGCGACTTGAAATAAACTTTACTCTCATGATGCTTGAACACCACGTGTCTGACTTGTTTTACAATAAAGGACCTGTGCAATACCTGCTGTTTACTGAGGGATTAGGTATAATACTATTTTTTTTTTTTTTTGGGCGAAATTCCCAAAGTGGCGTGGTCTGTGTATACATTGTCCCAGGAGGTTCAAGTTCAAGTTCAAGTTCAAGTTTATTTAGAGCCCAATATCACTGTTTACAGTCTCAAGGGGCTTTACAGGCCACAACAGTCAAATCAAAATATGACGGCACCCCCTGACTTAATCCTCATGGCGGGCAAGAAAAAACTCCCCAAAAACCCAAGAGGGAAATGGGAAAATGGGAGAAATCTTGAGGAGGACCACAGAGAGAGGAGACCCCTCCTTGGTCAGACAATGCATTTCTTATCTTGTTAATATTTCTAAGATGAAAGAAGGCTATCCTGGTAATATTATCTACATGAGCTTCAAATGAAAGACTGGGGTCAATAATTACACCAAGATCTTTTACTGCTGCACCTAATGAAAGAGAAAGGCCATCCAGAGTAACTATGTGGTTTATTATGATAGCGTGGCGAGCTGCATATATTATTACTAAGAAATATTTTGAATGAGATAAGATAATGATCTGAGATAGCTTCAGATTGTGGAAATGTGACTATACTTCCTACATTTAGTCCGAGTGTTAGTATAAGATCGAGGGTGTGGCCACCATTATGAGTGGGCCCTATGACCGTCTGATTAATCCCTACTGAATCTAGAATGGACACGAACGCTGTTCTCAGAGGGTCCTGTGGGTTATCAAAATGAATGTTAAAGTCTCCGACAATTAGAGCTTTGTCTAAAGAAATAACAAGGTTTGAGATAAAATCTGCAAATTCACAGAGGAATTCAGAGTACGGCCCAGGCGGTCTATAGATAATAATTAGTGTGATAGACTGGGTATTTTTTGTGGCTACATATGTTATGTTTGTATAAAGAACTTCAAACGCATTGAATTTATGTAGAGGTTTTTGTATGATGCCTAGGCTATCATTATAAATAACTGCAACGCCTCCTCCTCTGCTAGTTACACGAGGCTGGTGTATATAACTGTATCCGGGAGGACTAGCTTCATTTAATGCGACGTACTCATTTGGTTTGATCCACGTTTCTGTTAAACACAGTACATTAAACTCCTGATCAGTAATAATTTCATTGACAATGAGCGCTTTAGGAGTAAGAGATCTAATATTTAACAGTCCTAGTTTTAGATCGAAGGTGCTGGCGGTACATTCTGTATGATTTAAATCTATGTTAATTAGATTACTAGAACAAATTCTCTGAGTATTTCTACATTTTCGTATAGGTCGGGGAACAGACACAGTCTCAATATAGTTTAACCTGGGTGACGACTCTGTGCAGCTAGCAGACGGTCGGTTTAGCCTTTTTGCCTGCTCCCTGGCCTTGGCTCTGGATTGTCACTTTTACCTACCTATCTACCCTAGCCTCCTCCTTCTCACCCGGTCACATCAGTGTGTATAGATTTGTATTTATGTAGGTAGAGTTTTAGGTACTGCGTACGAATGACCAGGATGAATTACGCGGTGGTTGCGATTGCGTGTATGCAAATGGAACGTACTTAGCCGCTAATTCTGTGCGTGCACTCACAGATGCAGCTAAATTTTAACTGGAGAAAGGGAATGTAATATGGTGGAGGTTAACCAGAAGTGTTGCCGTGGTTACCGACAGAGCCCTCTGTCACACTCAAGGATGTCCTTTTGTTCTAAAACTACAGAGAATATTATATGAAATACTTGCTATGTGTTTAAAGCTTACTCTATTCGTATTCTTTCTTTTAGATGTGGAGCAGTATTATGTAAATATACATTAATAAAAGCTGAGAAATATTGCAACACTGTTACAATGGTGCCAAAAAGTTGCTTACTCAAGTGCATTTTCTTCTGTTCACATCAGGAAGCCTACATGGGAGTGAGAAGTCCCCCGCCCCCTAGTGCTCAGAGTAGTAAGGGTCTGATAAAAGATTGAAAAGTGAAAGCACATTCTCACACACAGAATCTGGAGGGGCTAAAGAAACCAATGTAGACTGGACTAACTGACTTCAGGGGAAGATTATAGGATCTGAGGACAGATTGAAACACAGTCTACAATGTAACTGTAGAATGTAACAGACTATAGCATGGCTTCAAAGGATTCACAGCTATTTTGGTAAATTGAGTGCTCATTGTGTTTAGGTGACTTAACAGATCCAGTGACTCTACCTTGCGAGCATTCGTTCTGTCGACAATGTATAACTGCCCACATGCGAACCAGCTGTAGACCAGCCCTTTGTCTGAAGTGCAGACAGCCATACACAGAGGAGGATCTATGCACCAGTCGACTACAGAGAAATATGGCCATGCAGAAACACTTTACTGTTCAAAAATCTGGAGCTAATTCGGAGAATGTGGGAACTTCTTTGAGAGCAAAAGTTGCAAATGAGTTGATGTGTCCAGAACACAGTGAGAAGCTGAAGCTGTTTTGTGAAACAGACCAAGTTTTGATGTGTGTGATCTGTAGGGATGGAGACAAACATCGAGGGCATAGTTTCAGTCCTGCAAAGGAAGCAGTCCCAATCAAAAAGGTACAACTGTCACAATTAAATAACTCTGCAAGTGCAATACAAAAAAATAAAATGAATTAAAATCATTAGATTTGCAGTTTTTCAGCTTTCAATTCAACGTTTGATGTTGTTAAAATTATGGAAAAAAAATCCAAAATGTATTGTGAATTTACAATGAAAAGTTTCTAAAGACACTGTAAAACTGCCCAAGCTTTTTTTTTTTTTCTCTTCATTTTAATCTTTATGCAATAGGATTCTGTCAGACATGCACTTGATTTCTTATCACATGAGAACAGAGAATTAGCTGTCTTGACCCAACGTCAGAGTGATGAGATTGATAAGACTAAGGTGAGGATTGCTGTCATTTCATGAATTAAAACTCATCCATTCACAATGAATAATCACAATGCTCCTAAGAACTTAAGGTCAGTCTCATCAGTTGCATTTTTGTATTTTCACACAAATATGTTCTTAATATGCAAAGGCTTGCAATGACATTCAGTAATAATCACAATACTCTCCGCAGTGGCAGATCTTTGTTTATACAGCCACATGAGGGAGAATAGTGCAAATACATGGGAAAGAAATGGGAATCAGAGTTTCTACTCTGCTCATTTAATGCATTTTTCTGATGTCCTTGTGATGTCATCCCTGGGATAGAGGGGGATGCCTGTGGAGGTGATAAGGTAGCTGGAAAGGGCTTACATCTTTATAACATACTGAGGAAAGTATGAAAAATGCAAACAGTGACAATAACTTGTGAGAAATATTTTTAGAACAGCCAGTTCATTGAAGTATTGCACCAAAGTGAACCAATAAAAGAGATTTTTGTACTCATTCCAAATGCATAATGTGATCTGTTTTATAATCTCTTTTCTATCTGTCATTTCCATGTTATCACATTATTAAGAATACAAATGACAAGTTTTTACAGGTATCACCAAGTGGACAGTGTCCAGAGGAAGGCCAAGCCAGGCTTATTGTCTTAGCCATCCTCATCAGGTGTTTAAGAGAATGTATGTTTCAGGATGCATGTTTTTCATTTGTATATGTTCAAAGCTGTTTCAAGCATAATTAGTGCTACTGATAAACTCATATATCATATGTATCATTAGATACAGTAAGTTACAGTGCTACATGTGACTTATTTACATGTTATTTATTTATTTATTTATTTTTGAAAGTTATTGTCTTATTTATCCGCATTTGATTTATTTATTCATTTATTTTTGAGAGTTATTGTCCTATAGGCATGCCTATATTATCTTCTCGAAACATCTATGCTGACAGAAATATTTTGAGCAGAAGCATTGTATTTATGAATATATTTAATATAAAATTAAAAATTTTATGAGTTATAATTTTTATGAATACGATAAAGAACTGATAATTGTTGTTCAACATTTTTAGCATTGTTTGGCATCGACGTTTTAAATGTTAAAAACAGTAAACAGGCACATAGATGGTTTTCAGTCGTAGTCTTCTTTATCGGAGGTCAGTGATAATAATACAGCTGAACAGGATAAAGGCATTTAATTACATGTGTGTCTATTCTTTTGACCTTAATACCACAGAGAACATTCTGATAGGCCCCACATCTCCCCCCTTCTTAATCATTGAGAAGCCTTAATGATTACTACTGACTAAATATGCAATATGCAAGCAAAACATTCATCAGCCCCTCTATACATATAATGGATGGCCAATCCATTATCCCTCTACATCCTTAAAGTGAGGAGGTCTAACACGTCAATTCTTGTACCATGCACTGGGAATAAGTGACAAATTGAGAAAGGCACAAAGGGCCTTTTAGCACGCTAATGTTTTGGCTTCTGTTGTCGTGAAGTAGTAACAGTCTTAATACCACAACACGTAAATCTCCAAGCAAAATGAATAAACAGCACTGCCCACAAAATCAGTATTAGGACATAACCCCTGTCAAGCCATAGGCCAAAGTCCCCCAGACAGATTATTAAACCTACCACTGTTATCACCCCTCATATTCTGAAGCTGTGTGCTAAGATCAGAGATGATCACCCATGATTTTTGTGAGATTTCCAGTGGGGTTAACAACATTGGTACAACACTTTAGACCTATGACTGAACATGTACTGCCTTGAGCAGGAGAGAAGATAGTCCAGATCCATACAATTTTGTAATGTCAACATACAATGAGATTGCAGCACTACAGAGACATTTGATAGAGCAGCAACAGTTTCATTAGCAAGCATCTGTACTTCATGTGACTGAGCCCTAATATGGTCTAAAGGTTGCATGACATCATAGGAATTAATGCTCCTGACACTGTAGTCCACCACGTTTGTTCACATGTGAAACGTTCCACAAAACCTATTGAATCCTCAATGTCCCGACGATTTTTAGGTTTTGGCCAATGCTAACTGTATCATAACTGTTTAAGTCAGGATCAGTGCTGCATCACCAACTAAAATTACCCTGTAATTGTGATGTAAAAATCAGAGTAATACCTGTAGGTCCATAAACACCATCTGTTAGGGGGTCATTATGGCCCATGCACCGTGGTGGGATTCATAATGAATGTCATGAGTGGACACCATTAGGGAACAAACACTAAAATTCCTGTATTTTCTCAAATAGGGTGATACTAGGTGTGGTCACTAAATACCAACAGACTCGGAAAGTTGGATGTCGAGCCAGTAAGATCTGAGTAACGACAAGCACATTGAAAGAACGCTTAGCGTGATTCCCTGCCCGAAGTGTGAGCGAATGACCACGCTGTCTTTCAGTCAATGTGTCAAGATATATAAATGTTTGATTTGGAAATATAGATCTGATAGCAGGTAACAGGTAAACCAATGTACACCTACCACCAGAATGAGCTGGTAATTCGTTATATGTCGTATGCCCACAGAGCCACTGAGGGCCAACAGGGGCTCCTACTCAACAGAAGTGACTGACGGAAAGCAGCTTAACCCATGCTAAGGGATTAGTTACACAACTTGTGATAGAGTCATAACTGTGAATTTGAGTGCTACCATGAATGAATGAAGTACCGTGTACTTCAGAGACATATGAACACTTAGGTCGATAAATTTCACTCAGCAAGGATGTTTCTCCATAATGTTCAATACGCCAAGAGAAAATTAAAGGTGTGAATGGTGTTGCACAGTTTTACAAATGGATCACAACATTTAGTCCTAGACCACTTATGTTGTGACAAAAGAGGAGACATTTGGAGAGCCATGGTTGGTGAGCAAAAGTGAGCAAGTATCACAATCTGATATTTGATGAGCTACCAATGTTATTCCTGCCCCAACACTCTGAACATGTGGTACATGAACACTACAATTACCATATAGCACGTGACATGTTTTGTTCTGTATTTCCTCAAAGTAACAATCTTTTGGATTAGATGTCAACACCAAAAACCAACAAACCAAGACACTACAATGTGCTTCATGATGAATGATGATGATGAAGGTCTTGGTCTTCTTGTTTTCTGGCCAGTGTGACCCTTTGTGAGTCATAGACCAGCAGCGTAGACTTGCCAGGGACAGGTTATTAGCACTTCACCTCGTAGCGATGCATCTTGTCTCACCTAATTAACAGGATATGGAGCAGAAGCATCTAAAGATCGCCAGCATAGAGCAATGTCCGGCTCCAGAGCAAGTTTTGGACCACTGGCTATGTGATAATCTCGTAGGCCTGGGTCCTGTGATTCAATGGGCTGTTGTGACAATCCAGAAGCTATAGGAATGGCCGATCTTTACAATTATAATTGATCTGCGCACTGTTACATCAGTGACTACCGATGGCTGAGAGTCAGACATCATTGTTCAATTTATGTAATTCACAGAATTGCTTTGGTTCATTGTTTTATGCGACTTGTCAGTTTAGCTGAATGCAGATAATCCAAACGCTCTGGTCAGTGTCTTAATTATTAACAGCTGAAGTACCAAATACAGATGGGTGGCTTAAGGTCATCTATAAGTCTGCCATTCTGTCCTTTTTGCAGTTCAGAATGAAATGTGCCAAATTAACAGTCGAAGCAAGGACAGATTTTGACATGTTATCTCAGACAAAGGGCGCTTTTAACAGATTATCACAAGGACAACACAAGTCACACATAAGGTAAACATCTACAGCATGCTGAGACAAAAGAAAAATAAAGAACCAAGTATAGCAACCAGGACTTCTGTGTGCAGTAATTTTAGCTCTGAGAGTAAACTGGAGAGCCTGCAGACTAATGTGATTCCCTGTTAAACTCAAACCTCTTGGTTCACTAGAATGCTGGTCTGCTGATAACCAAATATTGCACATTGTTGGAGGATGTCAATGGATCTCAGGTCTGGAAAACACAAAGGCAGAAACAAACATATATTACCACACATGTTATAACATAGTTTGCAGAGCTTAGGATAAACCCTTGAAGGTGGGAGCTAATCAGAGTGCAGGTGGACGCTAGAATAGTTTGTTGACTAATTATCCTCACCGTGGGGTGGCCCCTGAGCTTCTAAACAGCCCAGTTCTTCCCACTGGCTCCAATACTCTGACCACATTTAATTGGTCTACAATATTAACCCAGTGTTTCTTGCCCTGAAGTTAAACTGCTGAATGTACAACTAGCAGCCATCTTAGTGCTAGACCTGAAAACAAAAATGTCTTTATCATAACCTACTGTCCTGGTACTAAAAAGTGTCCCCCCTCTGGTGGCTCTCCCAAAGCCTTCCTAACTTGGACTTCTGCTGCTGAAACAGCTTTGGTGAGATCGCAACAATTCTTTCAATCCAAGTCGGTGGCACGGGGACATAATTACGAATGACTGTTCTAATGACTGGTACAATTTCGTCTTTGACTTCTTCTCCACCAATTTTTACAGACTTCTGGGATGTCAGGGTCATAGGTGAGAGATCGGGCTGGCCATCTGAATCATCCTTCTCCTCTCTCCCTTCACCCTTGGGTCATCGGACTTAGTTCTTTGAGCGGTAACAAAGAAGATAACATGGGAGTCGGTTCTGAGTTTGACCCTGTATAGGCGCCGCTATTGGTGTTGTTTGGTGAGGCGTTAGCAGGATGAGTCTGGTAGGCGCCTGGAGTTGGAGAGGCGCCCGGGAGTTGGAGAGGTGCCAGTGCTGCTGATAACACAAACCTGTTTCTCAATTTTTTTCAACTTCTCACACTCGGAACAGAGAGAGGCATTAGCAGATTTCAGTTCCTCATATTCAGAACGGAGAAAATCATTGGAAGATTTTAGTTTACCCTTTTCATGCTGTAATTTTTCCCTCTCGACTTTTGATTCGTGTTGTCTGAGTTTAGAGATAGTCACCAAAAACCGTTTAGTTTTTTCTGTGCCGTCTTTCATGCGTTACCCCATGCCCTTTTGATGTCGTCAGGATGCCACTGATCATTTTTAAGAGGTTTAATGCCATACTTTGAACATATCTCTTTCTCAGTATTGGTTAACTCAAAATGTGAATCAAACCATTTAACCTCTTCATCCTTAACATCTGACAATGTGACATCTGAAGGCAATACTCCTCCCTTGTGTCTAGTGTCGTTCTCTGTACTACTCATGTCAAATTACGTGCACGACTTCTTCTAGCTAGTCTGAGTCTGTGACTAGTAGGAAAAACTACCATATGAGTTTACAGCTTTAAATTCGAACGGAGATAGAACTGAAAACGACTCACGCACGCACACTTGAGGCATTGACTTTGTCACCTCAGAGGGCAATCCCCAGTGGCTGCAGTCCACGGAATTCCGTGTTGTCCGAAGGATCGTTCGGCAACCGGCCCTGCTTATGCTCACCAATCTATTCCATCCGGGTCAGGGCACCAAACATGTTGGGCATCGACGTTTTAAATATTAAAAACAGTAAACAGGCACAGAGATGGTTTCCAGTAGTAGTCTTCTTTATTGGAGTTCAATGATAATACAGCTGAAACAGGAGCAGAGAGGAGAGGAGACTCTCCTGCACACTGTGCACATGATGTTACCCTGACTGAGTCATGATGTTACTGACTAAAGAAAACAATTTCTCGTGCAAAGATATACCCATGCTCCACAAGGCCTTTGACCTTGTCTGCCATAGATAGCAAATACCTTTAACCCATATCTGAGAGAAAATGAGTGATTTCTGGTCTTTGCTTTGTGTGAGGGTAAAGAATTTGTGAGGACAAAGGCAATTAATTACACGTGTGTCTATTCTTTTGACCTTAATACCACAGAGAACGTTCTGCTAGACCCCACCGCATGTTTAACACACCGAAGATAACGTTTTAAACTCTCCACTGCCCCTCTGAAGTAATTATTTGACAACACCAGTCAAGTATATGACAGTTAATATAATACACTGTTACATGTTCTTGCGTGTCTAGTTCTCATTGCAGCAATATCAGTTTGGGTGTGTAAGGCTAACCTATGCTTCCTTTAACACATGAAACCTGATACCAGTACATGTTTTTGCAGTGTGACTTGCGTAGTACAGCCAAATGACAGATAGAGCCTGGAGGAGAGCACTGTTCACTGGAGGAGAGCACTGTTCACTGTTAAAGCTGTCCACATCTACAGCACAGCCCCCTTGAAAACGAATGCCTGCAAGAGCATTACAAAGCAGCAAGGCATGGAGCAACCCTGCGAAGGCACACAATTATTACATACATAGTAAATATATAAGTGAACAAGCTTGTAACTACACTGCCAGAGCTAACTTAAGCTCATCTCCTCCTCCCAGTCAAACACAGCCTGCTTCACATACCGCAGATCTCACAGGAAAACAAAACACAAGTAAGGTTATAGCAAATTACCTCAGCAAAGCAGTGAAGTGGGGGGAAAAAACACACCAGTCAAAAACAAATGGTGACGTAGCAATGGGTTATGTTTTGTCTATGTTTTAATCAGGCTGTGCTGCTCCTTTTCAGTCTGTGCTCTCTCTCCCTTCCACTCAGCACGGACTGCAACACAGCACAGCATAGCACAGCACAAATACCCACTGCCACTGTCCTATCAACTTCCCGTCACTTCAGCACAGCACAAATACTCTACCATGCTCTCAGAACCTTAAGAGAAACACCAGGTTTGTAGCATGTTTTTGTTTGTTTGGTTGTTTCTTGCCAAAAACAATTAGCCTAATTTTTAAAATATTTGTACGAAATAAATAGTAAAAACACACTATTTGTGCTTTGCCGAATACCTTGTCCGGATTCGGCTCCACCCTTACTGAATCCGCGCTAGGTATATTTTGTCAAATGTTCCCCTAATTCAGCGTTACCTTGAATAAGCAATGTGAGTTTGATATGAATTATTGTTATTTCCGGGCCTGAGTTCAACTATAATAATAGCACTCAAAACACATTTTTTTGTAACATGCTCATATAAAAATAGCACAGAATAGCATTTCCAAATTATATCACACTATGATTTCATTCGATCACCTCATTCCTCCCTATGCATATATGCCACCCAAGTTCACTCAGCTCTTTGCGAAGTCTCTCTGTCCTTCGAGTGTACCGGGCGGATCTAAGTCTATGTTTATTGCTGGTGTAATTTTGAGGAGGGCTTCTCGCAGTGTGCTGAACAAAACCGAAAGCCTGCAGGAAACTGCTTGAAAATAACCCGGGGACAATCAGACTTCATCAAGAAAAAAAAAGCTCGCGGCAGGATTTTTGTCTTTTACAAACAGCAGATAGTAGGCTGTATTTCGTTGCATCTACATTAGGATTTCGACATATATTAGAATGAGTTCATGCGCGGATCTTCGTGATGACCTGACATGTCCAGAACATGAAGAGAAGCTGAAGCTGTTTTGCGAAAAAGACCAAAAGCTGGTTTGTGTTATCTGTAAAGATGGCACTACACATCGCAATCACACATTCAAACCTGTCAAAGAGGCGGCCCAGATCGTTAAGGTAATTAACTGATAATAATAACAATTAGAATAATAATAATAAACATATTCATTTTTTAAAACGTGGGGTAAAGTTATTAGTATTTTTACCAATCAGTACGCCACCATAAATACGGTATGGTGTCCGAGTTTATGCTATAAGTAATTATTCTCATCGACAAAGGCTTAAATGAAATAAAAGCATCGTATCCAAACAAAATATGTTTTATATATCTCATTATTTTTAAAATGTTCATTTCAGAATTTAAATCACACCATTTGTATGACTGAGCTTTGTGACACTGTGACATAGGGAATTCTGGAAGAAGCTTTGAATTTTTTGACAAAAGAGAACAGAGGCCTTGGTGACCTGACTCAGCGTCAGGATGCTGAGATTACAAAAACAAGGGTAAGAAAAACAAGATATGATCACCCGAATTTTGCTGATGAGTTTGAAAAGAATTGAGCAGCTGTATAATATAGTTAATTTTTGCCCTTGCATAACCTTTTATATTCAAATGCAACCTTTAGGGTGCATTCCAGAGCTTCTGAAAATGCAGAGACAAGTCACAGAGCAGGTTTTTCTGGCTGCTATCTCAGTGGTGAAACAGCAGATAAAGCTATGTTATTTTGTGCTATTTTTGAATGAGCATGTTGAAAAAAAAGTTTTGATAGCCCAGAAATAACAACAAGTAATAAAAAAAAAATCACATTGTTTATTCAGTTTAACGCTGAGGGGAACATATGATATACCTAGCGCTGATTCAGAGTAGAGGTGGAGCCAAATCCCAAGATATTCGGCAAAGCAAAACTAGTGGGTTTTTACGACTATTTATTTTGTACAAATATTTTGAAAGTAAGGCTATTTGTTTTCGGGAGGAAAAGAAGAAACATGTCAAATAGTAGGTGTTTCTCCTGAAGTTGTGTGAGAGCGGCGTGGGCGTTTGAGCTCCGCCCGCTTGTGCTGAAGCATAGGAAGTCAATAGGAGAGTAGAGGGAAGAGAGAGCGCAGCCTGATTAAAACATTGGCAAAGCATAATACGTTTCTACGCCACCGTTTGGTTTTGATTAGTGTGTTTTTCCCCTTCTTAACTGGTTTGCTGAGGTAGTTTATTATAACGTCACTTGTGTTTTGTTTTCCTGGACCTGCAAAATGTGATGCGGAGTGTGTTAGACCTGGAGGAGGAGATTAGTTTACGCTAGCACTGGCAGTGTAGTTACAAGCTAGTTCACCTATACGCTGTGCGTGAACACGTTTTATTTGTAATGATATTTGTTTGTTTGTTTGTTTATATTCTGTCTGTTCAGCGTCCTACAATTAGGGCGGGTGCTGGCGGGGTTCACAACGTTCTCATAGGCATTTATTAGTTTAGAGTTTAGTTTATTGGTTTGAATGTCAACTAGGACCTGAATGTTAGTTTTAAAATTATTTTCTTTTCAATTATGTTTATGGTTATGCATGTTTATTACTGGGTTTATGAAAACTATACACCAATATTACATTTAAGTGTTCATAATTATTATAATGGATTATTGTAGACCCTTATATTAACACTTTAATATGCTAAAATTCTAAGTGTAATAAAGAAAACCCCAAAACAATATTGTTACAGCTATTTCCACTTTTATTGAAATAAATTGAGACAGAAAGTAATTTTGCTGTCTCAACAAATACAGATACAAATACAAATAAAAATACTGGACCCTCTGCACAGCCCTAACTCAGAGACACTTTTTATACTGACGTAACAATGTAACTGAGTGTCTTTTTTAGCTAGCTTGATGTTTTGGATGTGAAGTGCATTGTCATGGGCTTTGGAGAAAGGGGTATGTTTCTTTCTTCCCTCTTGTGCATTGTGTAGGAGAGGTCAAAAGTTCTCTCCACCCAGATCTCTGCTCAGTTTGAAGAGATGCATACATTTCTGAAGAAAAGGGAGGAAGAGTTGAAGAAACGTCTGGAAGATGAAGAGAAGAGCCTTGTGAATCCCATGGAGAGAAATCTCTCTATTATCAAGAAGAGGTGGTCGGATGGAAAAGAAGAGGAAGGTGCACTACGATCTGCTCTGGAGACCCCAGAACCAGACCATTTTCTCAAGGTTAATTTAGGACGCATACCTTAATCAAAATAAGCCCATTTAGTTATGTAACCAGCATGTAGTTACTGCACTCGGAATCTTTGTGGGTTATTGTTCCCAGCATTGGCATCAAGTGTTTGTTTTTTTTTGTTTTTTTTTTGGGGGGGGGGGGGGGGGGGGGGGGGTAGTATGTAGTCTTCCCTATTCGTAGTTTGTGTGGTTTTCAGCTGTTATTTTTGTGGTGTTCAGCTGTTTCAAAGTTGGAGATTGTGTAGGGGGGGCCTGTTCCTCAAATGACCTGGCGTATTTCCTTTAACCAGTGTGACAATCATGAACGGGACTGATGGATTGATGTTGTTTTTCTGTCTCTACAGTGGTGGAGTGAGAAAGGCTGCTCTGTAACAGAGGGAATGAAAGAGGGGGAGACAATGTAAAGTACACCACCAACACTAATGAGAACCAAATACGGCAGTTATTGTCAGACCATTCGAACATAATGAAACTCAAATAACGGTCCATAAAAAAAAAAACATTAAAAGTCACTGTTACGTCACTGTTTTTATTTATTTATTTATTTTCTTGAATTTAGGTACAAGTCAAAGGTGGAAGATGTAAAAGTGATTCCTCACTCTCTGTTCCTCGGACCACTGGAGACTCACCTGCAGTTCTTTGTCTGGAAGGAGATGCTGAGATGCATCAAACCAGGTGAGAAAACTTTAGTCACTTAACTAAAATCCACAGCCTAAACTTAACATACCTGGAACACATCCTATATTATGACACTACTCCTTGTTCCTGTTTTGTAGTTCCTGAAACCCTAACCATTAAAGACCCGGACGACTCCTACCTGAAGGTGTCTCCAGGGGGTGCCAGTGTGCGACAGACAGACAGGCAGACCAGCCGTTACAAATCTTACAACCCTGGGGTCGTTACCAGAGACACCTTTCAAAGGGGTCAGCATTACTGGCATGTGGAGGTGGGAGAGAAGTTAGATTGGAGCATCGGTGTTATGGCAGATACAGACCCCAAAAAAAGGGATCCAAAAAAGCAGATCTTTCTCCACCTTAAACACGAGAAAGGATATGTCCTTACCTGTGAAGACAAGGAGATTTCAGTTACGACGAACCTACAGGTGAAACCCCGAAAGATCGGGCTGTACTTAGATTGTGACAGATGCAGTGTTTCTTTCTACAATGCAGACAACATGACTCTCATTCAAGCATGTAACTTCAGCTCCATTCCACCCTATTCTATCAGCCTGTTCCCTGGGCTTTATCTGGACAGCAAGAACAATGACCCACTGACCGTATGTTGGTACGGATCTGCTAGACGGTAGCGCTGATCTGGTGATCTACCGTCGCTAATGTACTTCCAACTCCATGCGCTCTAGGTGTTGTATCTGATTAGCAGTCCAGGGACAGAACAGATTTAGCTGTCTGGATGTCGTTGTGCTCTAACAGATTACTAGTTTTAATATGCATAACTTTAGTTTGATTTCACTTTTCATTCATATGTATGGGTGTGCCTTTCGCGAAGATGTGATTATTTTAGTTGTATTAAGTCATCGCAGAAGTAATCTGAAGGAAGTGCCATTGGTTTAATACATCATCTGCTGATAAAGTTTTTGTTTGTAGGTTTGCTTGTTTGTTTGTATTTTCCAAACTCAGCCCATTGATAGTCCCAGACAAGTCACTACTGGTCATTTTGCGGAGGCATTTCCATGTAGTACGAAATATACACGTCTCTAAATCTCTTATATATATGCAAATGTAATCTGTCAGCTGAGATATTTCTATTTAAAATATCAATTTTAGTTTCATTTGTCATACAAAGTGTTCTGTTATCTGATATCAAAGTACTGAATTTACTGTGTTCATGATATGTAGATGGTGGCTGAAACTTGTTGCATAAATAAATATTTAAAAGAAACATTTGTCTTCTTTTATAGATTTATGCAAAGTATGTGAGATCACATGTCAGATTTATGAAAAAGTATCTGATAAGAAGACCAGTCTTTCAGTCTTTTATTTCCTAGATTCTGGTGATTAAACATGAGATGTAGGATTTTAGTTTGACTTTTTGTGCAACACAGCTTGGTGTTTTCATTTATACAGCCTTTAGGGGGCAGTGTTCACACAGGGAATGCACAGAGGAGTACATGGTCATCTGAAGCCAAACAAGCACGTGCACCTGGATGTTCCATTTGTCAGTCCTTAAGACCTGTCATCAACTATGTGAAAGTAATAATAGTTTCATTATTGTACTCCAACCTGACACAAAATTAGATCTCTGCAGAAAATAAAGGGTTCTTAGATTAACTTGTTAGACTATTCATTAAATGAGAGGTAATACAGTCTAATCAAAAGGCATATAATCTCTATAACAGATACGGCAATTTCTGATCACTTGAGCTATGAGTTTATTGGCCCTCAACTTTAATCCAGTCCTTTAGTTTCAGTCCTCAGACTCCACGCTGAGTCTAAGTTAGTTTGCTAACTTTGATACACACACACACACACACATACAGTCTTGAGCACACCACCCCCACACATACCCAGAGAGGGGAGGGGAGAGAGGGACAGAGAGAGAGAGAGAGAGAGAGAGAGAGTGAGAGAGAGAGAGAGAGAGAGAGAGAGCGAGAGAAAGAGATGGAGACAGGCTCAGGCAGCAGTAGAGGCAGTGGAACAGAACTGAATAACTTTGCATTTCACTCTTTCACCCTTCATATCACAAGTCTTACCCTTCACATCACCAGTGTCTTTTTCAAACAAACAAACAAACAAAAAATCCTTCACAGTGAATCACTCAGCAGCAGTGCTCTGTGTTTCATAGCAGTGATACCTTGCAGTAGTAAGTAATAAAGTGCTGTATCTGTTTGTTTGAACTCTGTTAAGAACAGGATTAATACAATACATTCTCTTTAAGCTGCGTCCGCTCATTTAACATAACTCTGTTAATAAACTGTAAAATATCCGGATTTCAGTCTTTGCAGTAGCTATCAGGGTCTGAAGGAAGTTCTGGATATGTGCTGATTTGCATTGTTTTATTTGAACTGAACAGGATGCACAAAAGACTTCTGGGAACTTATGGATTTCAGGACACACTGACAACACAATACAATTCCACACAGCCAAAGAGGGGAAAATGAGGGGCATTTATACAGAACAGATGAAAGACTAGACTAACTAAAAACAACTGATGATATAATTGATAAGAGGAGGCAAAGGAAACCAGGAAGTGACACAAAAATGGCTTGCAGAAGGGGAGAGAGAGAACCAGGGCGTGACAGTAACCTTAAAAACACGAAATAACACACTTCAATAAATCAAATTAAACAATTAAATGTATTTTTATTATCATTATTATTATTTTTAATTCTGTGTATGCACATATAATGGAGGCTAGATAACTATGATGTATTTTGAAAACACTGACATTGATAGGTAAGGCTTGTTTTCATGCGCAACAAAGAAATCTTAATGGATTTGTTTAGAGATATGAAATATTACCGCACCCAAAAAGCTATAGAAAAGTTCTGGTTTAGTAAATGTTACAGTATCAGTGTCGTAGTACTGCACTCTTCACAGCCACGTTATGTGAATAAATTAAGTCTGGCATCTGTTTGTGCTCGTGGTTGGTGAAAAGCAGTTTCTCACTCTGCATTTTTTTTGCCCTGGTCTCAACAGAAAAATGTCTTTCACACGAAGAGGCAATGTTAACCATAAAACTTTCCATTCACACACACATACACACACACATCACTGCCACCACACACATACACACACGCACACACGCACACACACACACACACCACTGCCACCACACACATACACACATGCAGACATGAACACACACACACACACACACACACACACACGCACAAGGAGAGAGAGAGAGAGAGAGAGAGAGAGAGAAAGAGAGAGAGAGAGAGAAAGAGACAGAGAGAGAAACTGGTTAATTCACTTTATTTTTTGTCTGTTCATGAGGACACCAAGCTGCAGGAGGATAAGACTTCAATACATCCTCAACATGAATTTTCTTTTATTTTTCTACATATTAGTCGTCATCATGAAATCTGGTATTCTTCTTTCTTATCCTTATACATATCCTGGTTCTTATTCTGAATAATAATAATAATAATAATAATAATAATAATAATAATAATAATAGCAACAATAGTAATAGTAGTAGTAGTAGTAGTAGTAGTAGTAGTAGTAGTAGTAGTGCTTGGAGGCCATGTATGATGTTGAAAATTTAAAAAAAATCGTAAAAAAATTAACTTCGAGTCTAAATGTCGAATGAGTTCGCGTTTCAGTGCTCTATTTTTTAGGCTAATACATTTAGATCCAAATATAATGATTTCATTGTATATATGTCTTTTCTTTCGTTTAGGTTTATCCGGAGACTGGCTTCACCATGACAGTTTTGTATTTGGAGATGCCGGAGGAAACGTGACCCTTAGCAGCGAAGTAACAGGACCTTCAAAAGATTTCCCGCATATTATCTGGTACCACGAAAGTGCTGCTGGAAAAGTTCAACTCTTGTGTTATTTGAGCATGTACACACATAAAGACCAGCGATGTTCAGGAACACTACCGAAAACTTCGGGCAAAGCAGTTCTTACGATTGACCAAGTCAGGGTGGAAGACTCTGGCCGTTATTTCGCGTTTCTACGGGAAGGGCCGAATTTTGTCGCTGGTCCAGCTCACTATGTGGTTATAACGGGTATGATCGCCTGTCTGTTCGTTTACTCTGGCCTTAAGTAACTGGTATAGAATATATTGCCATACATTCGGAATGAAGATAGCTTAACACGTGCATGCCGTTGAGATCGGGTAAAATGCAATCGTTCAGTATCGCATGTTGTGTCATGTTTGATGTAACCTACTTTATTCTTTTTTGGTGTTTGGTGTTCCCGAGTTTTCGCTGTTCACAGCAAACAAAGTTAAGTCGAATTTGTAAAAATAGTTGCATTTCGCAAAAGGCTGTACGTGTGAAGCTAATTTTTGTTCATGCAGTTTCATTATAGAGACTTCCTTGGAATGTGCCACAACTTTTAAAGCGCATCGTTAAGCCCTGCAATGTAATTTAGAATTCTATGCAGCCCAATCTTAACTCTCTCTCTCTCTCTCAGACCCCAAGGTCTCCCCTGTTCTCCGGGTGTTTGGAGACAGTCAATCCGACAACACCGTTGTGTTTCTTTGTGAGTTGACAGGTGGGGGGCCAGGTTGGAGTGACCCAGTATGGGAAATAGGCCCAGAAGACAAGAGTATAAAGATGGAGGGAGAAAAGAGGCGACGGATAGATGAAGATGGGTCCTTTGTTCGCTGGTCTGTTCTCACACTAGGCAAAACGGAGGACACACTCCTGATTAAGTGTTTGTGTCATGATACCAAAACTGGCACAGTTTTACAACGGACCAGGTCCTTTGTGAATTACGGTATGATGCTAAATTACCTTTCTTCTTATCTTAGTTTAAAACTGCCGACTCCGTATATTGTGCTTAGCCAAAAACTGCACGAAGAAATGCTTTGTGATATGTAAAGGCAGCGCTGTTTAACTTATCTGGCAAAAAAGGCGCCTAGTACTAAAACTGGGCTGCGATAAAATTAAACAGATTATGAAACAATGAGCGCGTTTTGCAATCTCCTCCGTTTGTCAAATTCCACACCGTACTGCCGTCGACTGTATATTTCATGCGGTCGTTTTGATAAACTTCACGGCTCTTAAATCCTCTGTTGCAAATAGATTGCAGAGTGGCGCGCTTTGAAAATGTTCATGGTTTATGCTCGTTGCAGTTTAGAACTCAGTGTAATTACTGAGGAAACGTTAGAATAAGAAATGTTAAATGACTGAATGTCCTTCATGTTGTGTGTGTGATTTTAGAGGGTTCAGATGTTCCTGTGAGTTCCTGTAAGTGGCTGATGTTTCTGGGCTCTCTGTGTGGTCTCCTGCTTCTCACTACGGGAGTATTTACAGTGCTCTGGGCTCAGCGATTCCACAAGAGTAGGGAGGACCAGACAAAGCCCGTTAGAAATTCACACTGACTGCCTTTAAAACTTTTCTGTATAAATGTAATGGTTTCCCTCCTCCCGGTTGTGCCCTTTTCACTGTCAGTTTTATTTAATTTCATCATCTGATTCAAGTAAATGAAAGCTACATTTTTATATGTTTTCATGTCTGTGTGTGTGTGTGTGTGTGTGTGTGTGTGTGTGTGTGATATGAACTTTTTCCAAAATAAAATAATAATTGTCATCACGGTAATTTCAGTGCAATCACTCAGAATCACTGCATTTGGTTAGTTCTGCCTTTATCAACTGCTGATACCGGGTGAAAACTGTCATATTTCCATGAGATACGAATTATTGGACATTGTAAACCCAGTTAGTGTACATTCTGAAATAAGGTACGGTGGATTAACCTTTAGAAATATAACTCTTCGGGAGTTCAAAAATGTAGAAATATTGACATTTTATGAGTGTTGATTTTATTACAGTTAATGAGGAACTGGCCGTTGACTATGGATTTTAAGTATAAAGTCGAGCAGTCAGTGTGTACAGCTCTGTGACTACCAGTTTAAGAGACAATGGCGCTGAAGAGTTCGACACGGGTTCCTTCAGCGTATAGCTGACCTGGAGCTCTTTTAAACAACATAAAATGGTAGAGGAGTGCAAATGAATTAAAATGAGAATTTTTGTGTGTATGTGTATGTGTGTGTGTGTGTATGTGAGAGAGAGAGAGAGCGCTTGCATGTGGTCGTCTGGCATGTGATGGAAAGATGCACGTCTTGCGTAGATGGCGATTTGGCTAGAATGTGAGAGTGGAACTTTCAGGTCAATGTTCATCTCGCTTGTTGTTTCCTGTGGTTTTGAGAGTGTAAAAACAAACAGCTCTTTCTGATGCTATGAGAATCCCTCCATGACGATAAAGTAACAATAAGCGCACCTTGCGCAAAAGCGCGCGATATGTGGTTTGCATATGTATGTATGTGATAGGCTGTCGCCGCGAGCTAAGGTTTGCAAAATACTTACCTTGACCCTATATAACTTGCTTTTTCGGAAAATTGTTATTCTGCTCAACTTTGTCTTGGTTTTTATCGACTTTTTAATAGGCTAGGTAAGTCCAAAGTCCCATATGTTACTGTGCATAATTTAGGCTACTATGGCTGAAAGTCAAACAGTCCAATAGGCATGGATTATTTTGCATACATATGTTGCAAATTGACGATTTTTAGTATATAGTTCTTCTTTTTTCCTTTTTAATTTGACTCAGAGTACTAAATCTTAGTCTGTCGCTTATTTTATTTCTTCTTTTCGTAACTCTCCAATCGGACAAAAATTCAATAGCTGTGCTGTGAGAAATACAACGATATACTCCTGTGACGGTTAGAAAACAAACTGAACGGTGCGGCGATTGTCATGGACCTGCAGTGAGCACAGTACCATTTCCCAGCCATGAACTTTTCAATTGCTGTTAAGCTCAGCAGCGGGTGAGACACGTGGAAAATTATTACCGAACTCAGAGCACACACCGGGACTTAACTGATAACGTGAGCACCGTGTGTGTTTGAACTGAATATTTAACATGCCCCGCAGCATCATGTCCTCTAGCGGGATCCAAATATCGCTCGTGACGCTTTCTCTTCTTCTGTCCCTGTCTGTTACAAGCCGTCATTCGAGGGCTAAGATGGATAGGCCTATATTCCTAGGTGATTCTTAAATTTAAATATTTACTGTCTTGATAACAAGAATATCTCATTTTATGTTGCATTCAACTGGATCTATTTCAAGTGCAGTTCAAACTGGCGTGTTAAGTGAAGCCTGGACCGTTTCTACACTGACTAACAGCATTAAATTACTTGAAGTTATTTTCTGATTTAAACTGAATCCGTTGTTAATAATAATAATAATAATAAAAATTGTATTGTTTAGTGTGAATGTAATTTTCTCCCATAGCATCTAGAAGATGTGCCTTCAGATGACAGTAATTTCTTGGTCAGGCCCTCGCGACCCTTGTGCTATTGAGTACTGTCACATGTGGTACATTTGTAAAGGTTGAAGTATGGGTCCGTGGTTCTATGTGCTGCGCAGTGACCAGTTTTGGCCCTCCTTTGACGGAGCATGTGTAATCCAGACAGGATATAGCAGAATTACTCGAGTCTACCGCAGCACAAGCTGGTGAAAAAAAAAGAAAAAAACAAAACAAAACAAACAATAACAATAATAATAATAATAATAATAATAATAATAATAATAATAATAATAATAATAATAATATCAATAATAATAATAATAATAATAATAATAAAATAGCTGAATGTTTTTTGTTTCATTATCATTTGTCATCCATTGAGTCAGTCATTGGTTTGTTGCAGCCCCTGCTGGTCAAATGCACTGATTGCAACCTGGCATTTAATCTAAGCTGTAGGCCTAACTTTTGAGTATATTTTGATTCAACTGAACGGTTGAATCAAGTTTGCCACAGCAGGACTGGAACAGAGTGGGTCTGCAAGAACATAGGGTGCCGGCAGTGGTGACTGCCCACTGCTCCTAGCTCATAGTGTGTGTTCACTGCTCTAGTGTGTGTGTGTTCACTGGTGTTAGGATGGGTTAAATGCAGAGGCGGCATTTCACTTCTCACTGTTCAGTGTGTGTGTGACAAAAAAAAAAGTATTTCTTCTAAAGTAAAAAAGAAAAGGAATAGAGAAACATCAACAAGAAAGACCATCGGTTTTATTCTGTGTACTGCCTCTGTGTCAACATAGAGACCGGCATTTCAGCTTGATCATTTAATTTGGTGTAACCTACAGATTTGTGTTTGAATGAAGTTACATTAACTGAAAACCCAAGATTTCAATTTCTCGTTAATTTCAAATGGAAGTTAGTATGACTTACAACTTTGCGTTTTGTATTGAGTGCTGAGCTTAAAAAATATGAGGGGCCAGACTTCACCCAGCAACTTCACACCTAGGGGGCAGTTCCCCTGACTTACACGTCTTTGGACTGTGGGAGGAAACCCACACGGACACAGGGAGAAAATACAAACTCCACACAGAGAGAACCTTGTCCACCCAGCCAGGAACTGAGTCCAGGACCTTCTTGCTGTGAGTCAACAGCGCTACCCACTGCACCACCTTGCCTCATGCTAGAAAGTTCAATCAGTGATATTTTAAATCTTTGAGTTCACTGCTTGTCGGCTAAAATCACACCGTAAAGCTAAGTTTTAATCAGACACAAAATGCTGTAAATACTGTGAAAGACTGCCTTCTTCAGAAGAATCAGCAATTTCCTTTCTCACGAGCATTTTGCAGCCAACCTTCATTTGCCCCTGTGTGATTCCCTCCCGTGTGCAGGAAACCTGGCTAACATTAGGTGGCAAGCCGACAACTAAATTTGGCGTTTCGGGCAGTCTAACGGTCGTAGATATGCTGCAAACACAGATTCATCCAACTGAGCATTTGTGATCCTTTTTCAAGAACAAGCTTAGCATTCATCAGTTATCAGAATATCAGAGAAAAGTGAAAACAGAACCCAGACCCAACACTAGAGGGAGAACTAACGAAAAAGGGGACACAGGAGACAGAGGGACCAGGGCGTGACAGTACCCATTTCCAATTATAAAATTAGAGCGGATTTGAACATTTTCAATGAGGGACGTCCTGCAGCCCATTTATACGATATTTATTTTCATATTCCATTAACTGAAACTCTTTATTTCTTTTTTAATGTTCGTTTTGTACTTTCACACAGTTCTTTTGAGAGAGAGAGAGAGAGAGAGAGAGAGAGAGCGAGAGAGAGAGAGAGAGAGAGAGAGAGAGAGAGAGAGAGAGAGAGAGAGAGAGAGAGAAGAGA
The DNA here is from genome assembly GCF_902362185.1 of Chanos chanos. Lineage (NCBI taxonomy): Eukaryota > Metazoa > Chordata > Actinopteri > Gonorynchiformes > Chanidae > Chanos > Chanos chanos. The sequence continues at coordinate 36,022,439 of NC_044503.1, read as the reverse complement.
AACAGCAGCAACGGCAGTGGGACAGAACTGAATAATTTTTGCGTTTCATTCCTTCACTCTTCATATCACAAGTCTTCAGCATATCACCAGTGTCTTTTTCAAACAAAAAAAGAAAAGATAATAATAAAAAAGAAATCTTTAACAGTGAATTACAATCACCCAGCATTAGTGTTCCATGGCAGTAATACCTTGCAGTAAGTAATAAATTGTCCAATAGTTTGATTGAACTCTGTTAAGAACAGGATAAATAAAATATGTTCTTTTTAAACTGTGTGTCCTCATTTAAAACAACTCAGTTAATAAACTATGAAATATACAGATTTTAGTCTTGACAGTAACTGTCAGGGTCAGAAGGAAGTTCTAGATACATGTGCAGATTTGCACTGTTTTATTTGAATTGAACAGGATGAAGAAGAGACTTCTGGGAAATTATGGGTTTCAGGGCACATTGACAACACAATACAATTCCACACAGCCAAAGAAGGGAAAAAGAGGGGTATTTATACAGAACAGATAAAAGACTAGACCGACCAAAAACAGGTGCAACTGATGATATAATTAACAAGGAGAAGTCAGGAAGTGACACAGAAATGACCTACAGAGGGGGAGAAAGGGCGCCAGGGTGTGACAGTAACCTTAAAAACAGAACATGTAATATCGAAATAAATGAAATTAGACATTCCTTGTGTTATTTTAATTCCGTGTGTATGCACATAGGATGGAGGTTTGATAACTGTGGTATGTTTTGAAAAGGTTGATCTTGATAGAAGAGGCTTGCTTTCATGCACAACAAAAAATTCTAAGAGATTTGAGATATTATTGCATTCAAAAGGCTATAGAATTTTTTTTTTTTTTTTTTAATAAATGTTATAATATCAGTATCACAGTACAGCACTCTTCACAGCCACGCTATGTGAATAAATTAAGTCTGGCGTCTGTTTGTGCTCGTGGTTGGTGAAAAGCAGTTCCTCACTTGCTTTGCCCTGTTATCAACAGACAGGTGGGCTTTGCATAGAGAAGAGGCAATGTTAACCATTAAACTTTCCATTCACACACACACACACACACACACACAGACATACATGCAAAGACATACTGAAACACACACATACACACACACACACATGCACGCATGCAACAACATACACACACACACAAGCACACACACACACACGCACACACAAATACAGAGAGGGAGAGAAAGAGAGAGAAAGAGAGAGAGAGAGAGAGAGAGAGAGAGAGAGAAGAGGGGGGCACAGAGAAAGTGGTTAATTCACTTTATTTTTTGTCTATTCATGAGGACACCAAGCTGCAGAAAGATAAGGCTTCAAAACATCCTCAACATGAATTTTCTTTTGTTTTTCTATGTATTAGCCATCATCATGAACTCTGGTATTCTTCTCTCTCGACCTTCTTATTCTTAATAATAATAATAATAATAATAATAATAATAATAATAATAACTTCGAATCTAAATGCCGAATGGATTTGCGTTTAAGTGCTCTATATTTGTAGAGTAATATATTTAGATTCGAATGTAGTGATTTCACCATATGTCTTTTCCCTTGTTTAGGTTTATCCGGAGACTGGCTTCACCATGACAGTTTTGTATTTGGCGATGCCGGAGGAAACGTGACCCTTCAGAGCGAAGTAACAGGACCTTCCAAAGAATTCCCGCATATTATCTGGTACCACGAAAGTGCTGCTGGAAAAGTTCAACTCCTGTGTTATTTGAGTATACATACGTACATGCACATGCATGAAGACCAGCGATGTTCAGGAATAGTACCAAAAACTTCGGGCAAAGCAGTTCTTACGATTGACCAAGTCAGGGTGGAAGACTCTGGCCGTTATTTCGCGTTTCTACGAGACGGACCGAATTTTGTTGCTGGTCCAGCTCACTATGTGGTTATAACGGGTATGATCGCCTGTCGGTTTACTCTGGTCGTCAGTAACTGGAACTGAATGTAGCCTATTGCCATACAGTCTGAGTGAAGATATGGTGCTTTATTCCAGTCGCTTAACATTCCTCTGAGATCGGACAAAATACAATCGCTCAATATTACATGTTTTATCAAGATTATTATACTTAATATATCGTTGGTGTTCCCGTGTTTTCGTTGTTCACAGTAAGCATTGTTAAGTCTAACCTAATATATATACATATTTGCATTTGCTAGTGGGCTCCACGGTATAAGGCTACTTTGTTCATGCAGTTTGGTTATCGAGACTTCCTTGGAATTTACATGATTTTCCTGTCGTAAGCTCCCCCCTCTCTCTCTATCTCTCTTTCTTAGACCCCAAGGTCTCCCCTGTTCTCCGGGTGTTTGGAGACAATCGGTCCAACAACTGCGAGTTGATAGGTGGAGGGCCAAGTTGGAGTGACCCACTATGGGAAATAGGCCCAGAAGACAAGACTATGAGGATGGAGGGAGAAAAGGGGCGACGGAAAAATGAAGATGGGTCCTTTGTTCGCTGGTCTGTTCTCACACTCAGCAAAACGAAGGACACACTCATGATTAAGTGTTTGTGTCACGATACCAAAACCGGCACGGTTCTACAACGGACCAAGTCATTTGTGAATTACGGTATGATACTAAACTACCTTTATTCTTGTCTTAATTTCAAACTGCCGACTCCGCATACTGTAATTTACTAAAACCTGCACGAAGAGATGCTTTGTGAGGTGTCAAGATAGTGTCTTTCTTGACAGTAATGCACCTGGTAAAACGTAGCGGCAATAATACATTTAACAGATTATGAAATAATGAGGGCGGCACGGTGGCGCAGTGGGTAGCGCTGTCGCCTGACAGCAAGAAGGGTTCGATTCCCGGCCGGGCGGCCCGGGTCCTTTCTGTGTGGAGTTTGCATGTTCTCCCTGTGTCTACGTGGGTTTCTTCCAGGAGCCCCGGTTTCCTCCCACAGTCCAAAGACATGCGGGTTAGGTGAACTGGAGATACTAAATTGCCCCTAGGTATGAATGTGTGTGTGTGAGTGTGTAATCAGAATAAACGGCTTAGATAATGAGTGAGTGAGTGAAATAATCTGCGCGTTTGGCAATCTCCACAATTTGTCAGATTTTTAACTCTGCAGTGGATTGCATATTTTATGCAGTTGTTTTATTGATATACTTCACAACTCGTAAATACTCTGTTGTAAATGGATTGCAGAGTGGCGTGCTTTGAAAATAAATGTTCATGGCCAATGGTTGTTGCAGTTTAGAACTCAGCATAATTACTGAGAAAACGTTAGAATAAGAAATGTTAAATGATTGACTGTTCTTCATGTTGTGTGTGTGTGATTTTAGAGAGTTCAGATGTTCCTGTGAGTTCCTGTAAGTGGCTGGTGTTTGTTGGTTCTCTCTGTGGTCTTCTGCTTCTCGCCGCCGGAGTAATTACCGTGTTCTGGACTCAGAGATTCCTCAAGCGCGGATAGGACCAGACAGCGCCCTTCAGAAAGTCCTTGTGATTCTCTTTAAACCTTTTCTGAATTACCCCGCCCCCCACCTCAACCCTTCCATTCGAATAAATGAAAGCTATTTTTGTCCACATGTTTTATTCCTCTTTGTGTGTGTGTGTGTGTGTGTGTGTGTGTGTGTGTGTGTGTGTGTATGAAAGCAATAATAATTGTCATCACATTACTTTCAGTTTAATCGTGCATAATCATTGCATCTCATTAGCCTTTAACAGCGGTTAATATCACGTGAAAACTGCCACATTTTCCATGGAATTTGTGAACCCATTTCAGGTGAGATTTGAAAGAAGGCACGTTAGAGTAACCTCTTGGAGTTCAAAAGTGCAGAAGTACTCACACTTGCCGTGTTGGTTTTTATTGTAAATAACGAGGAAACGGTCGTTGAATATTTGAAGTCAACAGAAGTCTCTGTGTGCGGGTGTAAGAGACAACAGTGTTGGAGAGTTTGACAAGGGTTCCTTCGGAGTATAGTTGACCGAGGCCTGTTTTAAACAACCTGAGGTGGTAGTGAAGAGCATTTTAAAGAGACCTGTCTGTGGTGGGGTGGTGTGTGTGTGAGAGAGAGAGAGAGAGAGAGAGAGAGAGAGAGAGAGAGAGAGAGAGAGAGAAAGAGAGTGCGCTTTATGTATGTGGTCATCTGGCATGCAATGGAAAGATGCACGTCTTGCGCAGTTGGCGATTTGGTTAGAATGTGGAGTGGAATGGTGGAACATTCAGGTCAGTGTTCATCGAGCCTGTTGTTGCCTGTGGTTTTGAGACTGTAAACAATCATCTCTTTTTCATGCGGTCACAATTGTTCCATTCTGACGATGATGTAACATTACGCGCACCTTGCGCGAAAGCGCGCGACATGTGGTTCGCATGTGTTTGTGCCAGGCTGACGCCCCCAGCTAAGGTTTGCAAAATACTTATTGTAACGCTCTATAACTCCGTTTTCGGAAAACGTTATTACTGTGCCGGACTTTATCATTGTTTTTGTAGACTTTTTAATGAGTAAGTCCAAAGTCCCGTATGTTACTGCGAATCAGCATAATTTACTCAAAATTTGGCTGAGAGTCAATTTTTCCTATAGGGCTTGATTTATTATACATAATTATATTGTACTGCACGTAGCCCGCAAACTGGTGATTGTTAAGACGTAGTTTCCCTTCTTTCCCCTTTTTTGTCTGCTGCTTATTTTATTTCTTCTTTTCGCAACTTTCCAATAGAACAAAGTCTCAGTAACTGTGCTGTGAGAAGTAGGCTACAAAGACATACTCCTGTGACGGTTGGAATCAAACTGAACAGTGCGGCGATTGGCATGGACCTGCAGTGAGCACAGTACAGCTTCTCAGCTTTGATCCTCTCTATTACTGTTAAGCTCAGCAGCGAGTGAGACAAGTGAAAAATTATTACCGGACTTAGAGCACACAAAGGATGTTAAGATTAAAATATTACTTGAAGTTATTTTCTGATTCAAAGTGAACAGAGAATTAAAAAATGAACTTAAAAAATGTGAATATTGTTTAACGGTAATGCAATTTTCTCCCATAACATTTAGACGACGCCTCTTCCAATAACAGTAATTTGTTGGCTCGGCCCTCGCGACCAGTGTGCTGTTGATTACAGTCACACCGATATGTGGTACGTTTGTAAAGAATGAGGTCTGCATGAGTCCGTGATACGACGCTCTGATACGCTGCGCTGCTTAGTGACCATTTATGGTCCTCCTTTCATGGCCATGTACTGTAAGTGAGCCATCGGGATACAGCAGAAGGGCTCGAGGCTACCGCTGCGTAAGCAAATGGCAGAACACTCTTTTTCTCTCACTCTATCTTTTTTTTTTTTTTTTTTTACTTTTTTCAGTAAATAACAAATAAATAATAGATAAATCATTTTAAAAATTATATAAATAATCTGAATAGTGTTTGTTTCACTGTCATTTGTCATCCATTGAGTCAGTCATTGGTTTGTTGCAACCCCTGCTGGTCCAATTTACTGATTGCAGTCGTGAGTTTATTCCCAGCTTCCAGAATGTGCTTTTAGGGTGATATTTTATATCACTTTAGATAAACTTAACAGCTGAATCAAGTTCACCACTGCAGGATCAGAACAAAACAGGTCTGTGTTGGGCATGAAGTATGGACAGAGAAACACTACCAGCTGGAGAGGCTGTCGACTTCTATTCTGTGCACTGATTCTATGCCAACATTGGACTTGCATTTTGTGTTAGGATTATTTTACAAAGGACAACTCTCTTCTGTGTTTAGCTCTGGTCTAAGGTCAGTGTTTGAAGCTGTGTAAGGAACACAGCCCATGAAGTCATCATGGTATTCACTGTCTCCAGCAGATGGCAACATGTATTTTGAAGCCAAATTATAATTCACCATATGAAAAAGAACATTCACATATAATTAACCTCAAAAGTCCCAGCATCAAAAGTCCCAGTCACATGCTTTTTTATAGTACACACTCTAGCTATTTTTAACTCTATATGACAGTGGCACTGGAGTTGGCTACATCTGTGATGTTCTCAGTACAGAGCAATGACACTGTCACTCATAACGGATGAAAGTGGGGCCATCAGGCAACATGTAGCATAAAAGTACAGACCAATTAGATGAAAGGAAACTACCAAGTGACATCTCAGTGCTTCCTTACTGCATTTTTGGAAACTTATTTTAAAGAATTAGTTTAATTCTGCATGCAACTACATCTATAATGCTCCAAGGGACTTATGGCACAAACTATAACAATGGTGCAGAAGGCTTTTTGTGACAAGAGCTTTTATTTCTAGCATGGAGTAAGATACACCATTGAATAAACAAGTAATAGCTAACCATTCTGTAGCATTTTGCCAAAATTCGAAAGCAGAAAGAAGACAACTTTTCATTGATATAAATTGCTATTCCCAACAGGGCGATGGTGCATGTTGAATGAATTAGTCCATCAAAAGCAAATTAACAAAGCGATGTAGCTTAACAACATTAAAAAAAATGTATAATTTCTATTTATGACAGTCAGAAAAAAAAACAGTGATATTTGATAAGGTAGACCTGAGAGAAGTGACATAAGGTATAGACCTGATCATTTAAAAATATGATACATTTCCTCTAGGGAGCTCTAGCTTTTCTTCTTCTTTTTTTTCTATGCAAAGTCTATAATTACAAACCAATTCAGAGCTGATGATTGACATATCATGTGTCGTCATTGATGAAGCAGCGAGAGCACAAAAACAGAACAGCACAAATGAGGAACAAGGTACGTGACCATAAGACGACTTCATATAGGTGGGTAGATCAAAGTCAATGCGGAAACCCCATTTAAAACTAGCCACATTTCACTCCACTGTAAAGCTGGGTCTCTTCCTGTGTGTTGATGTGTCTCTCTCTGTGGCGTCTACCGGAGTTTGACTTTGATGGTTGTGTAAAATTGATGCGCACATACGTTACTTCTGACTGCTCATTGCCCTATGAAATGAAGACATGAAAACTATTCACATTTTTCCATCCTCCAAGCAAATCTCTCTCTTTCTCTCTCTCTCTTTCTCTCTCTCTCTCTCGCTCTCTCTCTCAAGTATGCTCTCTAACTCTCTCACACACACACACACACACGCACTTACTTGGGTGTATGTGTACACAATAAACATTAGCACTGTATTGGGATGAAGTACTCACCTCTGCTTGTCCTGTACCTGAAAACACACTCACTGTTGTTAAAATCTTCATCTGTTTTATTCTTTTCTCATATGAAACTCTAAGGTTCTAAGGTTTCAAAATCTGTTTATCAATGATCTTCAGTCATGCACAACTACCTACATTTAACTTCACTGTAAAGCGAGGTCTCTCTCTGTGTGTTGATGTGTGTCTCTCTGTGTCGTCTACCAGACTTTGACTTTGATGGTTGTTTGAAATGGATGTCTGTATATGTTAGTTCTGATAGCTCGGCGTCCTGTGGAATGAACAAACAAAAACAAATTTCATTTTAGTCACTTTTAACACCCCCCCCCCCCCCACCCCCCCCACCCCCCCCCCCCCCACACACACACACACACACAGACACAGACACAGACACACACACATACATACACACAACACAACCACTCATACAAACACACACACACACACACACACACACACTCACACACACACAGAGGAGATTTACCTTGTCATCTGCCATTGACCTCCCTGAACCTAGAACACAGTCACTATTCATAAGATATCTATTTTCATATTTATTCCATCACTCCATTAAATGAATCCCACTTTTTTTTTTTTTTTGTACTTTCACACAGTTCTGTCACCAGTGACTCACCTGTGCGTAGGTAACACAGCCAATGAGAGATGAGTATAAGGAGGAGAATCACACACACTGTACTGAGTGCTATGGCTGCATAGGACAGAGCAGCACACCAAACTGAAAATACAGGAAATACAGAACAGCGTTTCACTCTATTTCACACTAAAAGTGCAGAAAACACAGAAGTACACTAACATTACAAATAAAACATTTTCTTTCCCTTCCAAGTGAGCTGTTGGCTTGATTGCCTTGTCTAAGATGTGGTACACAGTAAAGCCTTTTTGTGTACTGTATAAATAAAACTGAATTTAGGATTTGATTTCTTAACAAATGTCAGCCTGGTGCAGTCCGAACCCTACCACTTAGACATTACTTTTTGTTAACACCAAATGAGAGCGTTTATGAATGAGAATTCTTTCAGTTGGAGAACATAGAGAAGCTCTACTAATATCTGGCAACATCCTGCAGAGATAGACATTCATTAACTTGATGTTATGATAAGGTTTATGATTCATATATTCACCACTGACACATCATGTCGCTGAGTGTTTACACAAATATCTATGTCTTCTGACAAATCTCCCATTAATTTGAATTTCATGCGCCTCAGAAAACTAAATGGACCACTGCTATTCCAGAATGAAATTTCCAAGCAGATTTCATGACTTTTTTTTCTTTTTCTTTTTTTTTTTTCTTACCAGGTTCCTCTCCTTTCCGTTTATTCAAAGGGAATATATTGCTTTTGTACACTCTATTGTCTCCAGCATAAACCTCACACCACCATTCCTCCCCCTCCTCCAGATCTTCATCATCCCTGTGCTCATGCCCGAGAACATGGTAGGAGCTGTTCTCAGAAGACGCTGTGATAGGGTCATGGTTCGCGTTGTCACAGTTGAACTGAGGAGTGCATGCCACAGAAATATGTAGCTGACTCATGACATCGAACCTGTATGAAACAGTGCGATAGATTAATACCCAGATCACAGAAACGGATGAAAGATGTAAAACACATTAAATAAAAAAATAATGTATATGTCGTATATTATCGTTTACGTCTTTGTTGTCTCGACATCTTTCCCGATAATGCCTTCCACGAACAGTGAATGAACTCCACCCACTGCTTTACCGTTAATTTGGACGAAGGTCGATATCTAATATTGTAGAACGGGATGGCCATTTCTTAACCACAATTTAGCTGACTCACTGGCACTCGTGAAACTTCAATTACAGTAACCTTGCAGGCAATGTTTAAGTACGAATAGAACTCGTTTAGGTCTATAGCGAGACCTTTGCTATCTGTCAACATGGGATAAACGACGAAAGCAATGGGAAAAGATCTTCTCACCCACTGTTAGATTTCCTTGGCTCAAAAATCTGACCGGTTCGGTTCTTTCCACCGGTTGACCGCCAAATGATGTTCCTCACTGGAGCACCCAGACCTGTCACCACACACCGGAGCTCAGCGTAGCATTTCGGTTTTGTCCGCTGATGTTCAGATGCATTATTAACGCACATAGAAAGTAAGAGCACTTTACTGTGCATCGTCCAGACGTCCTCCTCTGAAAAACGACACAAAATAGTGTGGTTTTAACTGTGTTTCCGATCCTTTGGGGCTTTAGATGGATTTTTAGAGTTTTTCTTCCGTTTTTCTACCACGTTCACATTTCGGTGAGAACATTGCCCATAACGACTTTGCGACAAACTCTAGCAATTCTTATCACTCGTTTTTTTTTTTAAATTTGTTCGTTTCACGGAATGCTGCAGGTTACAGTGCAATATGGGAAATTTATTGAACTCCACAGGACTATACTTTCCGGCTATGAGCTTTGGACCAGCTATGTTTATTCTCAATTGTTATAGATGTTATATACCATATTTTTCCCTCTGATGAGGGGCTAACTTCTACTTCAAGCATTATGACGGATTGAGGTTGGCCACTCGACATAATTGTTTGTCTGAAAGCAACGAATGGCCAGCATTTTTTTTTTTTTTCATTTGACACAGCGGTCGTAAGTCAGAAGTTTGCAACTGGTCTCTATGCAACTCTGAAATATAAGCGCCCCCCCCACTTTCTTTTCTTTCAAAGTCTCTAACCATCTTGTCCAGCAGCAGTGATGCCATCGCTATTGGTTTAGTATGCTGATTTTTTTATTTATTATATTTATTGTTCTTTTTCAGCGTCTTGTTAATTATCTAGACTTCGCATTTAATTTTATTCTTACTTTTAACTGACATCATTAACACCGTATTTGAAGATGTTTTATGACTGAATTTTTTATATTACTCACCTGGAATATGCAGGAGGGCATCGCCGCCCGTAAAAACTACATGTGAGCTTAAACTCTCTCCACAGTAATACCGCCCGGAGTCACTCTTTTCCACCCGGAGCACAGTGAGTTGAACATCAAATTCGTTTAAAACGCTGCTGAAATACCGACACTGAGTTTCCTGGCAGTCTGTGTCGATCACCTCCACCGTCCCGTTCATATTTAATTTGACCCATCGCATGACTTTGCCATAACAGTTTCCCGTTTTCAAACAAGAGCAGGTTAAGGAGACGTTATTGCCTGGCTTGGAGATGATTAATGGTCCTGCGTCTGTGAAGAGAACGGATGAAAATCAAACCAATGTAACATGACTGAATTAATGGACTCCATTGTACATGAAGACGGTTGACCCTGTTTGTTTAAAACAGTCTATAACATACAAACAAATAAACAAATAAATGAATAAATAATCCACAAGAACATCACTATTCGCTGTATAGCACAAAAAGGTGTCCCTGTAATTCACACCAAATGTATAAAGGACTTACCCACAAGAATAGCAGAAATTAGAAAAATTACAGATCGAGCCATGCCCTGTAAAAGGCAGAGGGAGAAGCAGAAGTTTTCGCAAACGAGAAAGCTATGAGCTGGTCAAAAAAAAGAGATCAACAGGGCTGAAAGGGGCTGGGCCCGGGCCCAGCAAAGCGCATAAACTCTGGTGCGTCTTCGAACGCGTTGCGCATAAAGTCACTTTCCCGTCCCGTCACCACATCAGCTAAATTAGCCCTGTTTCTCTTGCATGTTAAAAAGCCGCAAAGAAAAACACGTCAGTCTAAGTAACACAGATTTCGACCCTCCGCCTACACCTGCTCACAATCGCCTCTCGCACAGAAAGCATGTCTTTACGTGGCATAAAATCCAACGAGTTTAACCGCCGAGGCTGGTGTGTTCAAAAGTAAGAAATAAAACAGGAATGCCCTAATGCCCTAATGATCACAGAACAGACAGCGAATCAAATTTGAAAGAAATTTAGGAAGCAGAGGGGTAAAGCTGTTGTTTTTGGTGCTCTAAAAGCATCATAAATGGCCTAACCATTCCTAAACGGATGCAAGTCTGCATTTTAAGTATATTTTAAATTATAATACAAGTAAATAAATTCTTCTTGATAAGAAAAAATATATAGCCTGTTTTTAACATTTTTCAAGTTCTCCAGAGAGCGCTTGCCGATGGAAGGCTTAATGAAACAGGTCTCTGTAATGCTTGCTAACAATAAGAATGAGTGCAGTGACCAAGAGAGTGTGTTGGAAAGTTCGTTGTTGTTGTGTGTATCGGAAACTCTCGCCTCTGACCACAGTGAGAAAGAAGTGGTGTGAGTTCTACAGAGCGAGCAAAGTACATCGTTTTCCAACGCGAACTGTCTTTCCCCACGCTTTTCATTTGATTTTATACAAGAGGTAGTTAACTGACATAATACAGGCTACTGTAATACGCCTGAAATAATATAGTAGGTTTTTACAAATTCGATCACAAGTTGTACTATTATCTTCAGTGGATACAGGGTTACTAACTCTACTCATAGACGTTTTCCATCTGCTCATTACTTTTCAGCGTCACTTTTGACATTGTGAGAAAAACGCTTTTTTTTTCGGCGGAGGGGTGCGCGATACATGTGCAGGCCTGACCCGATAGGCGATGTCACCACTAGGTGGCGTCCATTTTAAATTGGGGGCACGATTTGGTGTCATTTTGGAGCCACCCCCCACCCCCACAGTAAAAAAGCACCGGTGGGGGAAAAAAAATCTCTTATGTCAGGAACAGGAAAAAAACTGTACGCACCATAGAATTGTTTTATGGATAATAATTTTTATTTATTATCTTCATTTTCGAAATGCAATGTGTGGAAGTGTTATGTGTTTAAAAATGTATCGTTTCATTCTAAATCCGTTATGGGCGAACCTCAGTGGATGTAGAATTTCTCCAAGCCCAGATCTCTATCCTAAATATTACTTCACGAAAGTCTTGGTACATTGTCCTGGTCCTTATGCATATATGTATGTATGTATGTACGTATGTGTTTGTTCGTTCGTTCGTTCCTTCGTTCGTTTGTTTGTTTATGGCACTGAGAGATATACACTGAAGTCCGTTCAATAATTTGACTGTGGAGGCAGACCTCTCGTCTATCTTCTCCAAAAACAAAACTATAACGATGAAACAAACATGTGTGAAGGCAAATAATAAGGCAGTAAAACTATTTATTTACATGATGCAAATATATTTAATCTAAAGTTGATGAAGACGCAGGGTACATTTTCATCAATGAAGCTATTTTTCATGTGGAATTTGACTCTCATCACTGTTAATGCTGACTGTAAAACATAACCAACATGACGGACAGCAAATATATCTATGTCCTCTAGAGGGCAGTGTTTTAAAGCAATTCAAGCAAGAGGGCGAACAGGAGCGCATACACTGGAGCTCAAGTGCTTTTACTCAACCTCAACCTGTCAGAGAACAGATATCCCAACATTAAAGCTTAACTTCTTTGGAAGTTATGCCTTTAAAAACTCTTCAGGAGTTTGCCGAACACAAAGGGGATACACCACCATGTTCATGAGTTGTAATAGTGTATTAGTCCAGATTGCAGGACACCACATGGCAGGACATTTTTTCTTAAATTAATTCATAGTCTTAAACGATACCAAACCGACCTCCAGATGACTGAAAAGTAGTTTTTTGTTATGAAACACGGAAGTGAATTTCTGAATGACTTATCTTGCTCTTCACTCGGCATAGGACTAGGATCATGAAACTTACGTTTTTTTACGCCTAAAACTAATCTTTAAGTCATAGCAATGGAGCTGTGTGTTTGTGAATAATAAACTGTGTTAAAGCTCAGTATAACTCGATTATTTAAGATGATTATTTAAGATGTCCTTCCCTCCAATTCTCTTATTCGGTTTGGCTTAAACCACTGGACCACTGTGCGACACATATCTTAAATATTTTGCCATTTGTACTCCTGCAAAAATGAAATATTTCATCATAGGTTAAACACGGAAACCTGACCACACGCGCGCACGCATACACATCGAGAGAGAGCTGAGAGAGAAACGCCACTGACTAATTAATGAATAATTAAATCTGGCATACCCATTTGAAATTTACTCTCCTTCTCCCAGGTTTCTAACAAATTAAGTTGATTGAGGGAGTGTTCACTTATGTTGAGACTGCTGCTAACATCTAACATGAGCTTGCTAGCGTAGAACTGTCCTTAGTTAACATGGGGGGGGGGGGGGGGGGATCACATAGGCTAACTGAAGAGCGTTTAGCCAGAGGAGTAATATGAAGTGTACTTGCACATGGTCTGTGAATATCAGCAAACGCTCAGGATAAAAGAAAACACTCCGCTCACAAATCGGAAATCTCATGGTACGCACTATGCATACGTCCGTACAGCTGCAGGCGCCCGTGATCAGCATAGTCACTGATAGACTCTTTACTGCTATATTCGCATGAGCAAACTGAAAATGATCTCCATATGGCTGTCAGCGTGGTGATCAGCAGCTTCGCAACACTATACGTCATCACACAGGTATGACAGCTTCACGCAGAGACAGTTAAATCTCCCTTCCCGTGCACTCATCAACACACGGGCACTTATTTCAAAGAGAAAGCAAACTCTCTCACGCACGAGAGAGAGAGAGAGAGAGAGAGAGTTCACTGTCTCGCTTGTTTTTGTTTTTTAAATCCCCGTTTTACAAATCAACTCCAAGCCACAAAAAATTGTATAAGCATGAGTTTGCATTTCATCATTTTAATGACCATCAGATGTGGTAAGTAAAAAACTTTTATTTGACATCTCTCGCTACTAGGCCTACTACTACCCTGACAAGACCAGACACCATCATCATAATTATCATCAGCTGCATAACGCATTGTATATTTTTTCTCTGTTTAGGACTGGCCACGGAGTGGCTTGATCATGATAGTTTCATATTTGCCGAGGTCGGAGCAAATGTGACCCTTCACAGTTTTGTGGCAAGCGGGTGGAAAGAATTCTCATATATTATCTGGTACTATCAGACCCAAGCTGGAAATGTCAAAGTCATGTGTTATTTAAACAAATACACGCAGCAAAATGAGCGCTGCTCTGGAACAGTACCGGGATCTGCAGGCGATATGTTTCTCACGATCGACCAGATGAGGGTGGAAGATTCTGGCCGTTATTTCTCGCTTATGCGAGATGGAAACTATTTCACCGCTGGCCCAGCGCATTACGTAGTGGTGACAGGTAGGACAGATTTATGTATCTATCTGCCTGTATGTATGTATGTATGTATGTATCTATGTATATATGTATGTATGTATGTATGTATGTATGTATGTATGTATCTATCTATCTATCTATCTATCTATCTATCTATCTATCTATAAAATTACGGCACTTTAAAGTACGGTATTTTATCAAATAACATCACAAACCCAACCCAAATTACATAAAAAAGTCTCCCTCTCTCTCTCTCTCTCTCTCTCTCTCTCTCTCTCTTTCAGATGCCAAGGTCCCCCCTGTCCTCCGTGTTTTTGGTGGTAACCAGGCCGACGGCACCGTTTTGATTTTGTGTGAGATGACAGGAGGAGGTGAAGGTTGGAGCGATCCATTTTGGGAGATAGGGCCAGAAAGGCAGGGGGCGAGAGTGGATTCAGAAACGGGGCAGCGGATCGACGAAGATGGGTTCTTCATTCGGTGGTCTGTTATCACACTCAAAGTGAAGAACACAATCGAGGTGAAATGTCTGTGTCAACATAACGAGACTGGGGCACTTTTACAGAAGTCCACATCTCTCATGTATAAGGGTACGATTTTTTTCATTTGAGTTTAAAACTGCCATTTGAGTTTTAGAAAGTTCATATACACATTATGTACCACGGAGATATGTTTTGCATAAGTTAAAGGTCACCTATTGTAACTTATAAAGCAAAAATGTCTATGCCAATGTTGTAATTTGCTATTATATGAATAACAACCGTCTGGCTACAACAGTGTACTGGGGCTAATTGCTAGCGCATTCCAAGGTCCTCGAAAGCTCTGCCACTTTGTTAAATGATAATGGCGCTTCTGTCTTCAATCAGTGATCTGGACTATTTTAGATCAGAAAGCCGCAGGTACTTCAATCGTAATAATCTAATCGCTCTGTAATCGTTTATTGCGAACTGTTTACGACCTGGTGAGCCGAGTCTATTTTCATGGATTAGACAAATCCTCATAATTTACAATTTACAAGACATAAATATTAACAGAAGGTGAGGCTAACAAACTCTAATTGGCTGACTGCTTCATGTTTGTATGATTTCAGATGTTCATGTGTATTCATGCGTGTGGCTGCCGTTTCTGGGTTCTCTGTGTGGTCTCCTGCTTCTCATCGCTGCGGTCTTTACGGTGTTTTGGGCTCAAAGATTCTGAAAGTCCTCCGGAAACAGTTACCGTTTTAGTTAAAGATTAGCCTGTATGTGCTAAATGTATTTTTCCCGTTCTTTTTGTTTCTATTTTGAAATGCGATATTGCACTTTGAACATCATAAAATGAGTAAGTGTATTTAGATCAGATAAGATTCAACTTTATTGTTATTGTGCAGAGTACAGGTACAAGGCCAATGAAATGCAGTAGCATCTAACCAGAAGTGCAAAGCTTAGTAATATTTACAGATAAGTGCAGGTATAGTGAATACTGCAGTAGGTGATGCAATATCTAACAGTATGTACAGCATTATAGACAGTGGTGAGCAATATAACCGACATATGCATGTATAATATATTAAATATGTTATACATAGAGGTGAATAGAGGTATGGCCATGTGTATGTAAGATAAGTGATTTAATTTAAATCAATATCCCATAACCATGAAATACAGGAAAATATAGGATGAATATAAGTCTCCGTAATTTTTAAATGAATGAATAAAGACCTGTTGAGCTGTTCCATTTTGCTATGTGTCTGTAAATGAACATATAATTGTTTGTGTGTGTGTGTGTGTGTGTGTGTGTGTGTGTGTATTAAGGAACCATACATACATGCATACATGCATACATACATACATACATACATATGTGTGTGTGTGTGAGAGAGAGAGAGAGAGAGAGAGAGAGAGAGTGTGTGTGTGTGTGTGTGTGTGTGTGTGCATGTATATATGTATATGTGGCTCCTTAGACAAAGAATTTATTTACCATGTTGAGCACTAGTACCACACTAAAAGTTGAAACAGCTTTTTGAAAAAAAAAAAAAAATACCTACCTAGTTATGTAATTTGTTATCCACAAAAAAAAGAGAAAGAAGGATACTTTTCTCGCTATATCGTGCGAGTCTGTGCGCTTCGTCGATACAAGTCGATTGAGACCATAATGAACTAACCTGCTTTCACATTCACACACATCATTGAAATTCTATTGCCTCACAAGCACCATTAAGCAAAGGGATAGCAGTTCCGTTTAAAACTCCTGTAGATGACTATAATACTATAACTAGCTCTGACCTTAACATTGCATTGTAGCCGAAGACGGAGCGTGTGCTAATTGTCGCACTTGTGACTGGCAGATAAACCTCAGCTGCCACACGTTACCAGTGTTTTACTCTTAACAATTTAATTTATATTTTTGTCTCCCATTACAAAAGAAAAGGGGAAAAATTTCCCCAAATATGAGCATTGTGACTTCAAAACCTTAGCCAGAATATCATTAGTTGTGGTATTATTAATATTCGTAGTAAGAGAAAGAGGTGTAAGGGATGCCAGAAAATAAAAACGGTTAAAGGCAAAGAGTTAGCAGAATTTACGAACAGGTTCTTTTCACAAAAGATCCTCTGGAAAGAGCCAAAGTGAGGCTTTCTCAACTTAGAAAACTGTGACTGCAACACAGACCTTTGCAAATAACTGTTATATAACTAAAGCGTAATTTTCAGAAGGGCCGGGTATTCATTTTATACTTCGATAAAGGGAGGAGTGAAACAAATTCACTTGATTTACCACCATTGTTGATTAACTTGGCGGTGAGTTTTCAACATTTCTTCTGAACTTTTGAATGTTTTGGTCAGGTGTCTGTAAATTTTCAAGAGACTGGACGTGTTTTGTCATTTTTCAAGCATGAAATAAATAAACAAAGACGTTATATGGAGATTAGCTTTGTAGTTCACTTAACAGATGTATTGACATCTTTTAAAACGGCTCTGAGAAAGGAAAATAAAGAGAGAATGGTAAAGAAGAAAACCTTTTGTGGTTCAACGGTTCAGACTCAGTGACACGGAAAGATGTACCTTGTGCTATAAAGGCGATCATGAGAGCTCATTAAGACCGAGGGGACCAAGAGCTGGGACATTGGATGTGTTGTTTGCGGTTTTTGCACAGAGACGCGGACTGACGCAATAACGACTGGTAAGAGCCCTCACACCATACAACAAAGAGGAGCAGACACGTATACACGTAGAGTGAGTTTTCTTACCATCACTCCGTAAGGGTTACTGAAAGAAAATCTGTATCTTCAGGATCATGGCTCGATTCGTCATTCTTCTAATTTCTGCTTTTACAGTGGGTAGGTGATTTTAGTTTTCTGGTTTGATTTATCAGAACATTTTCAGCATTAATGCTGATATGCTAATTATTTCATTTCTAAACTGAAACCTAAAACCAGCATGTATATTTATTATGATGTTAATTTGGTCTACAGTTTTTCTTGCATTTATTTTGTCTAATACTTTTTGAAACTGACAAGATTCAAATCTGAGTTGATTTCCACGTCACTTTGGGTTTCAATGTTCTCTCCTCAGACGCAAACCCATTAATTATTACAAGACCAGGTAGTAATGTTTCTTTAACGTGCAATAGTGCGGGAACAAACAACCGCTTGGGCCTACACAAACAATGGACTCGAATTAATACGGATGGAATAATGGAGTTGATTGACGCAGACTGCTGGAGGCAACCGTGTCGGTTTTCCAGTAGAACATTAAACGAATCTGCGGTCCAGCTGACTGTGATCCGAGTGCAGCGTCGAGACGCAGGGCACTGTTTCTGCGGAGAGACGGCAAGCACTTACGTTGACTTTTCCGGTGGACATATGCAGCTCCATGTCCGAGGTTATTAATAATAATAATAATAATAATAATAATAATAATAATAATAATAACAACAATAATAATAACGATGATGTAAAGATTAAAGCCTGTGGGACTATAAAAGAGATGAGAAAAAGAAAATTCAGAACCTGAAAGATGAACTAACAAATGTAATAATTATTGTGTGTGTGTGTGTGTGTGTGTGTGTGTGTGTGTGTGTGTGTGTTTCCAGAGGGGGAAGTGTGGACAAAAAACAGTCAAGTGCTGCTGCTCTCTGAGTGGGTTCACAATGGGCCTGAACACCAGCAGATAAAACGGAGAGACACCATTGTGCTGCGTTGTCTAGTGACCGGCCTGGGTGCACCCGTGACAGATATAGTCTGGCGGTCAACAGGTGGAGAGAACCGATATGGTCAGATTCTGGAATCAAAGGAGATGAGCTGGGGGTGAGTGACAGAAAATAAAAGATGTTTTGTACCGAGACTCGTAAGAAAGAGTTTAGGTTAAAGTAAATCAGAGTTGCTGTCACCAGGCAGACTATAGCTTGTAAATATGTTGGTCTCATTCCCTCTGTAACGCTTTATATACAAGACAAAGTATTTGGTTGAATTCATGCTAACATAGGTACCTAGTGAAGAGAATGAAGTGGTGAAGTCACATTAGAGAATTAGAGGAGATCAAATATCAGGTGGATCACTGCTGTCTGAACAAGATGCAAAGGTCTACCAGCACAGATAGGTGGTCTGGCAGAAAGAGCACTGCGGCTTCGTGGAAATGATAACTCTTACTTCAAGTCCTTATGATGAGAAAAAGGCAAATTCTTCCGACTCCTCAGCTGCATAGCATAGAGCGGGCGTGTGCGTCTGCAGCTGGTCGTCTCAGAGCGTGAAACGGAGGAGTCGTCGGATGTAGGGCGGCGGTTGTGGAGTTGATTGTTTTTTCCTGGATGGAAACAAAGAATTACTTTGGGTCTTCTGAGTTTTTTTTTTGCAGCCTCTGACCAGTGAATGCATTGTTTTGAACAGGTTTCAAGTGATGAGCCAGTTTGAAGTGCATAATGAACAGAGAGATGATGAAGGTCAGGAGGAGGAGGAGTGGTGGTGTGAGATTCGTGTTGGAGCTGATGAAGTTTACAGGAGCAGCATGTCCTCACTGAAGAAGAGAATCAGACAAGATCCTGGTAAACACACACACATACACACACACACACACACACACACACACAAATAAACAAGCACACATACACACACACACACACACACACACAAAATAAGGTTAGAAATTGGCCACTTCGGTCAAGCTAGACACAGAATAACTTCACAGTGCTTGCCATGTTTAATACAGGCATAGCATTACTTATGACTTGTTTGACATTGCACCGGAGTGATGATGTCAGGTTTTACTATAATGCATGTGTGGCTTGTCATTTCAGAGTGGTGTACAGCTGTACTGTATTCAGCTCTAACTGTTGGTACAGTCTGTGTGATTGTTCTCCTCTTCCTCACCTGTCGTTGGCTGGCTCACCTAAGTAAAGGTTTGTGATTTGATTAAATCAGTGACATCTCATAAAGAGAACGCTTTGTCTATGGCATGAGGTTTATTGTCTTTTAACACTGAAAGTCTAACATGACGGCTCAGAGTCTTTTGTGTAAAGGTAATTAGAGGTGACATGAAGGAGATCTAACAGAGATGAGAAGACAAATGTGTACAACATCCCATAATAATATTATTTTGCCACAGATCAGACAGACTCTGACAGTGATACAACGAGAGCATCACCTTTAGCTGGATACCAAGTAAGACACCTCCCATTTTGTGTGTGTGTGTGTGTTTGTGTGTGTGTGTGTGTGTGTGTGTGTGTGTGTGTGTGTGTGCGTGTGTGTGTGTGTGTGTGTGTGTGTGTGTGTGTGTGTGTGTGTGTGTGTGAATGTATTTGATAGAAAAGGGGGGTCATATGACATCTGTGTGTTGTGTTGCGTTGTGTTGTGTTTTGCTGTGTTGTGTTGTGTTGCACTGTGCTGTGTTGTGCTGTGTTGTGTTGTGTTGCGTTGTTTTGTGTTGCATTGTGTTGTATGGTTGTGTTGCTCTGTGCTGTGTTGCGCTGCGTTGCGTTGTGTTGCGCTGTGCTGTGTTGTGCTGTGTTGTGTTGTGTTGTTTTGTGTGGCATTGTGTTGTATGGTTGCGTTGCGCTGCGTTGCGTTGTGTTGCACTGTGCTGTGTTGTGCTGTGTTGTGTTGTGTTGCGTTGTTTTGTGTTGCATTGTGTTGTATGGTTGTGTTGCGCTGTGCTGTGTTGTGTTGTGTTACGCTGTGCTGTGTTGTGTTGTGTTGTGTTGTGTTGTGTTGTGTTGTGTTGTGTTGTGTTGCGTTGTTTTGTGTGGCATTGTGTTGTATGGCTGCGTTGCGCTGCGTTGTGTTGCACTGCGTTGTGTTGTGTTGCGCTGTGTTGTGTTGTGCTGTGCTGTGCTGTGCTGTGTTGTGTTATGCTGATTTTTTTTTTTTTCCTCACAGGCTGACATCTACACCCGAGTGAAATACAGCAGATTCAATTAACATAAAAGGGCAGAGACCAACTGAAACAAGTTTTACCCAAAGACATGGAACCTGAAAAAAGAAACCAGCTACAAAAGGAAATGTGTACCATTTAATGTTAATCATTATTTGACATGCTGGGAGATCTGATTCATTTATCTTTCTTATTAGTTGTAGTGGTGGTACTGAAGGACTGGTGGATATTCCAGAAAGTGGAGTTAGTAAAAATTCAGAGTTAGTTAACTCAGAGCAAACTGTAAACCTCCTAATAGAAGAGCCCTATGGCTTCCTTTCACAAGGAGAATGAGGCCATAGGGCTCTTCTCTTAAGAGGTTTACTACTTTGAGTTAACTAACTCTGAGTTCTCACTAAACCCACTTTCTGGATTTCCCCCTTGTAACATTTGTTGTTTTTGTTGTTGTTGTTTGCCCAGTTCTGTGTAAGAGTTTAGTTGAGACATAAAGCAGAAGCATGCATGAAAAAAAATCCTTCTTTAATAACTTTTAATTCCTTGCTCATTTTTTTTTTTATTTTCAGTTACTCGAGCATATATGCATAACACTTTGCTTTTGAGATGAATTATAATGCTTTTTAATACATTCCAATAAAATAAAGATGAAGATCTTTTCATTATTAAGTTTCTGTAACGTGCTTTGTCGACTGTTGGAATAAAACTGTAACAGATAATGGAGAATATAAATGCTCATGTAAAAAATCAGTTCAGAGGAAAGGTGCATAATGTTCTTATTTATGACATGGTCTCAGTAACATGTTGCTGATTTAAAACATGCATATCACCCATGGACTGGCTCAACATTGCACATCAGAACGGCTCTGGATCAAGTCAGAGCTGAAGGGGAAGGAAGAATGGAGGGAGTTTAATACTTTCCTGAGTAACACTGAAAAAAAACAGTTCGTTGGATTTAACTGAGAAAATACAAACATCGGTTCCGTGTGACTGAAATGTGTTCTGTCAACACAAACTATTTTCTTCAGTTTAACTCAGCTGGTATTTAGCAAACCAACACTCTTTGTCCTCATGAATTGAAAATAATGTTTTCACATTAAGTCAACCTGATCTTTTTTTTTTTTTTTAAGAACATCTATCACCACTGAATAATATACAGTAGTTTCATATATGTGAATACATACAAAAACTGGCAAGTTCAAGAACAACTTGTTAATGTGCTGAAGAACATTTTTTAAGAGCTACATTTTAAAGAGACACGATTCAGTATCCTAAAAAAAAGATATGTTATTTTATTAACAGAGACAACTACAGAATCGAAGCATAGAATTCCAAATATCAGCTAAAACTTAAGTGGTAGAGTCTCCAATATGGTATTATTTTTTTCTATTATAACAAACAGATGTCATTCAAAGCATATAGTTCATGAGAATATAATCAACACAAAGAGAAGAAACCATCAGAAACATACGACCACTAAGGATGAAGAGAATATGTAGTCTAACAGGGATTCAACATAAACCTGGTTATTAAATTCAAACAAGTCAAATGACATGGCTTATCACAAGATTAAAAAAAATCTCTGTATGTCAAATTATAAATCCACACAGCAAACCTTTACCTAGACTATTCTTTTAAGTAGAAAACGTGAAAGAAAAATTAAAAAGCAAAGCCTAAAAAAATGGTAACCCATGTAAGCAATCTCTCTGTGTTCAGAAGTGACTTTTTTTAATCTGTACTGCTCTGTCATTCAGCAGAAGGATTCACATTTCACTTGACTGTAAAGTGAGGATTCCTCCTGAGTGCTGACATGTTTCTCTCTGTGTCGTCTACCAGACTTCGATTTCGGTGGTTGTTTCAAATCAAGCTTTGTGTATGTCACTTCTGGCAGCATGCTGTCCTAATAAATAAAAGAAATAAAACTGAAACTCATTCAAACCTTTCGTATCATTCCTCTCTTTGTAAATATCTCTGGCTCACACCTTCCAAAACACACACACACACACACACGCATACACACACACACACACACACACACACACACACACACACACACACACATTGATCTGCCTTATTTACTCATAAATTAATCTTACCTGTACATCTGTTAAAGGTGATTTATTGCTTGTTGATGATCCTGAACCTGTAAAACACAGTCACTGTTTTTAAGATCATCATCGCTAATACCTCTCTCTTATTTGAAAGTTATTTCAATAGCTTTACTTAATGTATAAATTTATTCCTGTGTTTCTCTCAAATGTAACCAACCTGTACAACGGAGGTAACAATACCAGTGAGAGATGAGTATAAGGAGGAGAATCACACACACTGTACTGAGTGCTATGGCTGCATGGAAAAGAGTAATACACCACTCTGAAATGAGAGGAAATACCAAATACCAAACTGCGTTAAAATATGACAGTATATCATTCTGAAACTACATTACACATCAACAGTTATAAATTGAACAGCTACGCTTTAAATATATATATATACACGTATATGTGTGTGTGTGTGTGTGTGTGTGTGTGTATATATATGTATGCGTGTGTGTGTGTGTGTGTGTGTGTGTGTGTGTGTGTGTGTGTGTGTGTATAGGAGTGTGTGTGTGTGTGTGTATGTATATATATATATATATATATATATATATATATATATATATATATATATATATATATATATATATATATATATATATATATATATATATATATATATATGCTTACATTTGCTTACATTTACAACACTATGTGTACATTTAACAGTTATTACACAGTAGTTACACATTATATGTTCCCAAAATATGCACAGGGTGAGCGCCTGTCTAAAGAGCACATCACTATCACAAAAAACATTAGACTAATGTAAAGCGGCAGTGTGAAATAGGGTCCTTAATATCTCACAATATCAGCTAACCTTCAATATGAAAAAGTAAAGAAAAAAAAGGTTTAATTTGATTTCAATGCTGAGTTCAAT
The DNA here is from genome assembly GCF_902362185.1 of Chanos chanos. NCBI lineage: Eukaryota > Metazoa > Chordata > Actinopteri > Gonorynchiformes > Chanidae > Chanos > Chanos chanos. Next base: position 35,998,843 of record NC_044503.1, on the reverse strand, counting down.
GCTGGCAATTACTGATTGTTTATTTTAACAAAACAGAACTCTTTGACATTAACTGGATTAACAGGGTAAATATATATTGATACAATCTCTGAATAGATAAAATTTTTAACATGAAGTAACTCTTACCGGATGTGTTTTTTTGTGCGTGTTTTCTGCCAAGATATTCTAGACTCCTGTTGTTTAACGTGGACATGTTGCTCTTATAAACTTCACTGTCTCCAACATGAACCTCACACCACCATTCATCCACCTCCAGTTCTTCTTTATCCCAGAACTCAAGCCAGAGAGCATTGTGGGAGTTCATGCATGCATAATGATCCACTTTATTGTAGTAGAACTGGTAACTAAGGGTAAATGGAACTTGCAACTGACTCATCACTTGGAATCTGTTCAGAACAAGAGTGATGTTCAGTACCCAAATAATGCATGCAAACGGGTCCCAGAAAATCATATGCTATTTGTGATGATGAACACCACCTTTTTTTCTGTGGTTATTGTTGTTCTCCAAGGACACTGTTGATGTATGGGAATAATCACAGAAGAAACAGAACACAATAAAAAAACTACAAAAACTAAACAACAAAAGTCAAAAGTTTGAAAGATGTTGACATCCCACACCCAGTTTTAGATGGGGGGGGGGGGGGGGGCATGGCAAAATAGAAATGAAAAAAAAAGAAAAGAAAAAAAGAAAGAAAACCACAAAACATGAGTAGGCTACTATGTAAATCATAAGACTCCATACATGCAGTGTTTAATGCTATACTGGACTGGAGTGACACTTGGTGTTAGCATTGTTGTTGTTCTGTCCTGTCTTGTTTAATACGTGTGGTGTGAAGGAGTTGTGTTATCTGTCTTGTGATCTGTCATCCTGTCTCTTTTTAGGGGATTTGGGGTAATGGTGTGTTGTGAATATGGAAACATGGGGTATTGTTTGATGGTACTGGTGGGTTGTTATGAGGTGTCTGTTATAGTCAATGTTAGTGTAACTGTTGTTTGACCTGTCTGCTCCCTCAACCCATCATGCCTGTCTTGTGACCTGTACCTATTCCTGGCCCTACTGTAGTCCATCTGGTTTGTTAACAGGCTTTTAGTCTTTCCTCAGGCTTTTACATCTTAACATAGAATGCATTCCTGCCGTGAGTCTGAGTTGATATTGAGGCAGTTTCTAAAGGCAGTTGCATCCTAGCGTTTTAACAATATCTGAGCATTTGAAATTATTCATGGATGTGGGATGGACTCATAAGTGGAAGTATGACACCGTGTGAAGTCTCATTGCGATTCGCAGAGTAAAACTACAAGTAGCCTATGGCATCCCGCCACAATGAAATTCAATAAAGATAAATATATCTCTGTCAGCCACTCACCCACTGTCGGTCTCCCTCATTTCCAAAATTTGACCAGTTCGCTGCTCACCACCGGTTGACTTCCAAATGATTTCTGTCACTGGAGCACCCAGACCGGTTACCAGGCAACGTAGCTCAGCTTTGACTCTCGGATTTCTCCATTGCTGCTTGAATGAATCATTGAACCACTCATGGATAAGCTGCACTTTACTGTTGTTCGTCCAGACTTCTTCCTCTGAAACAGAGCATGAAAGAGTATAATGACAGTTTTATCACACTCGGGACTATTTTGGGATACTACACCTAAGGCGACATGTACAACTCTTGCCAAGACGAAGATAGTATCGGACAAGCAGAACCACTTCCCAAAAGAACTCCATCTCGTACATTTGTCTATGAAACATCAGTCACTGTACAGGCAAAATACGAAAGCATATTGAGATACATCAGACCTTTGAACTACTTCCCAAGATTCATGAATAAGAATGAGCTGGACTGAATTAAAAAGCCAAAACAAAATGCAGACTCTCAGCAGACCAGTCATTCAATTCTAATCTCCGTGTTCCTCCTGTTTTGTTTTAAAGTACAAAGTATTGTTATTTATTTATTCATTATCATTATTATTATTATTATTATTATTATTATTATTATTATTATTATTATTTATTTTTAAATCACAAAGTTTTAAAAACACTCTTTGAACGACAAACTCAGTTTTAAAGTTATTATCTCAGTCAGTAATAAAATTAATAAATATACTTTCAACATTGTCGTCGTCATCTAAATTTTTAATGAATGCTCACCTCCGATTTGCAAAATGGCTCCAGATGTCATTTCCGTATATCCACTGTCTTCAGTGCAGTAGTAGCGGCCGGAGTCGTGTCGTGTAACGCCCAACAAATTCAGTTTGCCGGCAGTATTATTGGACGTTTCGGAAAACCGACGCGGTGACTTCTTACAATCTGTATCAATGACCTCAATTTTCCCATTTGTGTCGATTTTAATCCAGTTCGTTCGTAAACTGTTACATATTTTACTCGAACAAGGGCATGAAAATGAGACGTTGTCACCTGTCTTAGAAATAATTAATGTCCCTGCGTCTGTGGAGAGATAGGAGAAAATCAAACCAATGACATTTTTGTTTAGACTTCATTCTGAGAACTGAATAGTCAGTCAGATACCATCGCTTAATCCAGTATATATGTACGAGTGTTCTAGCATGTTTCAGCATATTGAGAATTAGGCTACTGTACATAGCAAGCGCCGGGCAAAACAGAAAAGGGCCCATTTATGCTAAAATGTGTCCACGGTATAGATGTGCTAAATGGATACTACATACCCACAAGGAAAACTGAGAGAAGAAGAATGACACATTTGGCCATCTCCCTTGGAGAGCAGAAGTTGTTTCAAGTGAAATGGCTTAAAATTGTAACGGTAAAACAATTGCCTCTAGCCTGCTTGAAAGCAGCTGGTGTAATGCGCTTCAGATCGCGGCGTGAAGCAAACGTTTTTCCAGTTAAAATGGAACGACTTTTACTGTGAAAACACATGGGTGTCAAACCACTAACAAAAACATGTCCAAGACTAAAACCCTCAGTGTTGTTTTGCATATAAAATCGCCTTTTACGTATGAGGCGCACATTTGGAGACATGTGGTTACAACGGTTTAACCGCACAGGGTTACATTTTCTACGTTAGTGGCCTTTAAAATCATCCTCTCTAACTCAGTAATGCTCTCGGCCCTCCGCAGACAATAACTGCATTAAAAAAAACAATAAAAGTTAAAGAATTCACATTATTATTATTATTATTATTATTATTATTATTATTATTATCATTATTATTTTTAGGAATTAATTACGTTAATTATTTATTAATGATGGTGTGCAGATTAAGAAAGCAAGAAAGAAAGAAAGAAAGAAAGAAAGAAATTCTGTGTGTCCTGGAATCTTTACAAAATCCCAACACATCAAAACCCACTCTACTGTGGGTGTCCACATATTTAAACCCAGTGGAAAGCAATATTATACAACATGTATCATCAATGTTTCTGCTTTAGTTCATTACATAATACCGCAGAAGACATTAAAATTAAGAATTATGACTTGATTAATAGACATATGTGACTATTCATGAAGGGACAAAGAGAGGAATTGTTTCTGCATGTGCATCTGTGTGTGAAAACTACCTGCATTTGCATTGTCTGCTTTTTTATAAAAATGCATACACTTTTCCACTGTGACTATTTATGTAAAATATCACTTCGGTTCGGGGCGGGGGGTGAAACTTAACAGATATGCTAACAAGAGACTTCATTGCACTGACCAGGTGTGAGCATCGGAAAGTTTACTGTTGTTTTGGGGTTTGGAGACTCTGACTTCTAACCACAGTGGAAAAAGTGGTCTAATTTTCAGAAGTGAACAAGATGGATCTTTTTCCACCTTGACTTTTTTTTTTTATTATTCTTTTTCTTTTTTTTTTTTTTCTTATGATCAGCAGATCCTGAATGTCACAGCAAAACACAAAAATGCAGAAAGAATGTGGTAAAATGAAATGTGATGTTTTTCATTCATAGTTATTTATTTTAAAGAATTTTTTTTCAGAAATATTCTAAGGAAATACATTTGTTTGTTGTAGACAAAGTGTGATAACATGAGGAAAGTTACTAGAAACTCCAAAACCATGTTTAAGGCATTTTAAAGAGGTGACCGATTCAGGAAAAGGTGAAGTCATTTAGCGCTCCTTTGGAAAAAAGAAAGAAAGAAAGAAAGAAAGAAAGAAAGAAAGAAATGCTTTGCATTCCACTAACAAAATATCAGTCCATGAGGATGGTTCATGAGGAGTTTGTAACTGGTGCTGTCTGGTTCTGTCTGCTCTTGTAGAACCTCCAAGCCCAGAACACTGTAAATACTCCAGTGGTGAGAACCAGAAGAACACACAGACAACCCATAAACATCATCCACTTACAGGAACTCAGAGGACCATCTGAACTCTCAGCTGAAACCAGACACAAACACAAACAGCATCTACTGAATATGTTTTCACACAGTTGATTTTCATGCAAGACTGGTCTGAGATGTAAAATAATAATTAACTGTGTAGTCCATATTGTACAAAGGAATACAGGACAGATTTTACTGGTATTAGAGAAGATAATCAAGTTAGTATCATACCTGAGTATGTGTGCGTTTTGGCCATGTGGACCAAGACTCTTGTCTCATTGTGACATACACACTTCACTGTGAGTGTGTTCTCCACTTTAGGGAGTGTGATGACAGACCATCGAATAAATGATCCATCCTCATCCAGCCTTCTCCCAGTTTCTCTTTTTACATTTTCCCACTTCATGTTTTCGTTCTCCTCCATTTCCCAGGATGGATCATTCCAACCTGATCCCCCTCCCTTCAGCTCACATACAAACACACTGGAGTCGTCCACCTCAGGACCACCAAACACACGCAGAACAGGGGGGACCCTGGGGTCTTAGAGGGACAGAGAGAGAGAGAGAGAGAGAGAGAGAGAGAGAGAGAGAGAGATTTGGGGAACATGTAGTAGAGATTGAAAAGGCGTACTGAGCAATTCCATAATTATATGTTTATATTGTTACCCTCCTTTAGCATTATAGAGCAACATCAGCTAAGTTTGGAAACACTAAACACATCTCCCATCAGGGCCCCCTTCCTATACAACGGGACCATATACAAAAGAGACTGCAGACACACGAAAAATTTCAAGATCCTGAACATTTTTGTTTAAGGAATGATGCCGGATTGAGCTTTAAACCATTATGAAAAGGTTAAATGGACGACAATACAATTTTTTTTAAAAAAAAGGAACAAAAGGTACAGAGTTAAGACTGTATTAAGTAGGTTGATGGCAACTCACCCGTGACAACCAAGTAAGGAGCGGGACCAGGAGCTATCTTCTCTAAATTCGACAGAATTGGGAAATAGCGGCCGGAGTCTGTCACCGTAAGGTTCTGAATACTGAGCGAAATGTCACCCGAATTTTCCAGTTGGGTATAACGTTGGTATTTGGTGATGTGCTGGGTAAATATACCTACGGGTCGAACATTACCAGCGACTGTCTGGTGGTACCAACGTGACTGGGGATCAGAGGTAGACCGAGAAGCGTGCCTTTGGAGAGTAATACTTCTTCCAACTTCTCCCAACACGAGATTGTCGTCATGGAGCAAACAATCGATTTCGCCTGAAAAGGACACATAGATATACGAACACGAAAATGAACAAGTTTAGTTTTAAATAGCCTACTCAGCTTCCAGCAGAAACTGCGGTAAAATACTTGCCTCTTTAAAATATGTTTTGTGTGTATATTTTACAGCCTACAAATAGCCAATGTGTATAATTATTTTTCAAAAGAAAAAAAGGTCACTCACAAGTGTTGATGATGATGAAACAAGCCCAAAACAGATACATGTCGACAGAGCAAAGGCGGGTGAAAGTACCTTGCAAGAGATCTCAGAGCGAAAATGTTATTAACTTTAAGAAAATGGGAAGATCTCTCTCTCTCTCTCTCTCTCTCTCTCTCTCTCTCTCTCTCTCTCTCTCTCTCTCTCTCTCTCTCTCTCTCTCTCTCTCTCTCTCTCTCTCTCTCTCTCCCCTTCTGTGTGTGTGTGTGTGTATGTATTTGGGCGCATATTTGCGCGAGCGTGCGCGTGTGTAAGTCTACGCGACTGATGACTTTGACTGTTTCGGAAACTTACTACGAGAGCACATACTTTTTGGCTGTGGGTCCCGAAAACATGACTCCTTCACTCAAGTCAATTTAAGTCCACTGCAGCAAAAAGAATGCGTTAAGAAGACACTAAACTGCGAATTCAAAAGTGCACATATCCTCATATATGCTGGCACAGTTAAACCCCTGGCTTGCATGGTTTTGCTGTGTGCGATTGCTTTTAACTTCACGGGTCTTTCATTTCGGGTTGATAACGTAAGAGTTTTACTCCCAAAGACTCCCAGGTATTTTATTCAACTCACCGTGTGGCACTGTTGTCTCATGCAGTCACATAATAAGCAAGATTTTTTCCCCCTCTTTCCAGTATGAGCAATTTTAGAAAAACGAGGCCTGGGATATTCACGGAGGTTTAGGAAGCACTGCTCAAAGGAATATGAGTTAACAAATAGTCCAAAAATCCAGGGTAATGCATTATAAAGTTATTGTGGCTCGCTGTAAGATCATCTTCACAAATTTAGAATTTTACAAATTTAGGTTAAGCCTAATTTTGGGGTACGAAAATCACCACGAACCACTAGAGTGAGTGCACGTGCACCGCTAGGTGGTGCTAGTATCGGTTCATTCACAGAACGTCTCTCTGTTTCTTCTGCCAGAAAAGCATAGGAAAGCATAGCCTACGTTAAAAAGAGGTATGATTAATAATATTTGAACGATATTAAAAATATCTCAGGTTTGTAATGCGTACTTGGTCAAGCGAGGAACCCAAACTGAGACAGTTCCTGTCTACGCTTCTGAAATGTTATGAGGTACTTTGTTGGAGTGTATTTAAAGGTGTTAATAACGTATGAAAACGTCAGTAAAACAAGTAATTATCGATGTTAGCGAGCTAATTACCGTTAACTTATGTGGGCATGAGTTAAACTAGCAATATGTGAGGAATATCAGGACCACATCCCTTATTCTCGAAATGAGATTTCGAGAATAAGGGAATAGTATAAAGAGACTGAAGTTGTAATATTACGATAAAAACCATGATATTTTTCATGTTTATGTTTGCTTCATTATATTTATTATAATAAAATTTCGTAAAATTATGCTTTCGTAAAAGCATAATTTTTAGAAATAATATATTACCAACAACCAACAAAACGAACGGGTAAGAGGACAGTCAATGGTAGCCTGAGCCTGCCTCTGGCCACTGCTGTTTGTCTCAGGCTTCCTGCCTGCCACACACATCAGTCAACAGTTAACTTTACTTAACCACCTTAACATTAAACGTTTGATAAATGCGGTCTTGTTTGCTGAGCAAACACAGGTTTACAATTTTGTCCCATATTTTAAAGTAGGGCAGACATCTTCTCTGATATTTCCCCTCTGAAATAATACGTAGCCTAGAATTACAGCTCTCCTAATATTATGACTTTTTTTCCTCGGAAATATTACGATTTTATGCTTGTAATATTATGCATTTTTCATGTAAAATTAACACTTTCTTCTCGTAATATTACTACCGTATTCACGAGATTTCAGGGGTTTTTCCCCTCAATATTGCCCTAATAACCTGTTATAATAATATATGAAACTATATACTATATAAACAGTAATAAAAATCAGGTAAGTTAGGGTGCCTCCTGTATTCGACGTTACTTTTTTGCTGCTTTTTCCGTCGACACAGAGGAGAGAACTGTAGAGGATCTATCACCAAACAAAAAAAAAGAAAAAAAAAAAAAGAAACCACAACCAACCAAACAAACAAAAAACCACATTCAAGCTCTTTTGTGAGACATTTCAAGAGCTCATGGGGGCCCTCTGGTGGCCATGTAGGCCCAAAGCAGCCTCTAAGCTCGTTTATACGTCGGACCGGCTCTGAGTGACACACACACACACAAACAACATGCACAATTTACAAACATAATAACAGTACAGTAAATAATTAAAATACATAGAATAACATAAATAAAGGAGACTAAGAGTACTCCCTGCTGGAACAAAACTATTTCTATGTTTCTATGTCCTGCACTTTGGGACTATAAGCGTTCGTCCAGAAGGAAGGAGCTGAAATTCAGTGAGCAGCGGGTGGAAGTTGTCATTTAAAATCGAGGCAGTCATCCGCTTTAACTCTCTGGAGTACAGGGACAGTAGGTTAAGCTGGGACTCACCAATTAGCACACTGGACCATTTAACAATTTGATTTAGAGAGTTTCAGTAGGGAGACCTACTGAAGTAACCCAAGTTTACTGTTAGGCCAGGGAGACCCACTAAAGTAACCCATGTTTATTGTTAGGCCTTAGGCCAGGGAGACCTACTAAAGTAACCCATGTTTACTGTTAGGCCAGGGAGACCTACTAAAGTAACCCATGTTTACAGTTAGGCCAGGGAGATCTACTAAAGTAACCCATGTTTACTGTTAGGCCTTAGGCCAGGAAGACCTACTAAAGTAACCCATGTTTACTGTTAAGCCAGGGAGACCTACTAAAGTAACCCATGTTTACAGTTAGGCCAGGGAGATCTACTAAAGTAACCCATGTTTACTGTTAGGCCTTAGACCAGGGAGACCCACTAAAGTAACCCATGTTTACTGTTAGGCCAGGAAGACCTACTAAATTAACCCATGTTTACTGTTAGGCCTTAGGCCAGGGAGACCTACTAAAGTAACCCATGTTTACTGCTAGGCCAGTGAGACCCACTAAAGTAACCCATGTTTACTATTAGTCCAGAGAGACCTACTAAAGTAACCCATGTTTACTGTTAGGCCAGGGAGACCTACTAAAGTAACCCATGTTTACTATTAGTCCAGAGAGACCTACTAAATTAACCCTTGTTTAATGACTTACGCCAGGGAGACCTACTAAAGTAACCCATGTTTAATGACTTACACCAGGGAGACCTACTAAAATAGCATGCGGAATCTGCCCTCAGATGCTTCAGATGTGGCGTACATTTCACACAGTTTACAGTACCACACAGCAGGGCAAGGTCGCAGGGTTAAGGGTTAAAGGTTACAGGAAGCAGCGCTAGCACAAGGAGAGGGGAAGGTTTTAGATGTTGCTATAGAGGAGGAGAGAGCATTGAGTGATCTGTTAGACGTGAATTACTCTGGGTGAGAAACTGACTCAGATATTTAAACAGGACGTCATATTATCATTACTTCCTTTTACGCTGATCTCTGTGTTTACTATACTGAGTCCTGAATGAGGAACTTTTGTTTGTGGTAAATGAGAATGTTCATACACATGTTGAGATGTGATGTAACTGGCTGAGAAATGACATGTGTTTCGTGAGCTGTAGGTCTGAAATAAAAGAAAACACATTACTCTCCAACAGCTACCACAGTGATGTCAGTGACACATACACTTACTGATTTAGAAATCCTGTGGCATATCACTGAATTCCAAAAATGGTTGTGTTTGACTGGTCAGAGGAAGTTACAAACCACAGGAAGAGCAGGTGATGTTTAAGAGAGTGTCTCAAAGACCATCTCTTCACTTTATACAGCTTCTGAAAACAAGAGAGAGATTTTTCATTATGGCAGCAAACAGATGGACATCTCTGCTTGAGTTCACAATCCAAACATTCCTTCTTCTGACAGGTAATGAAGAATGGTGTGAAAGTATTGGTTGTTAGTTGTTGGTGATAGTGTGTGTGTGTGTGTGTGTGTGTGTGTGTGTGTGTTTGGCTTTGTTTGTTGAGACTGGTGAAGTGTGGTTAGTTAATAAATTGATTTAGCGTTGAGTAATGTTGACTGTTTGTTAATGGAGTGCAGTTTAAATTTCCTCTCAAGATGGATTGAGGTTGAATGTGAGTCTGAAGTTTTTACTGCTTTCCTGCTTTTTTTATTTTATTATTTCTTTTAAACCTCAAATGCACCTCATGTTTGTACATAGTTCTTAAAAGGCAGTGAACTTGCGGAGTTATCTGAGCAATGATTAACTCAGAGTGGTCCCACTGGGCAACTTTATATAAAAAGTCTGAGAATATTCGTACTAGTCCACCACTGTCACAGAGTTTCCAGCTCTTGCAGTAGTTGTGTTGATGTTGATCTAGGGCGTGAATGGACTCAACCTCTGATCTCCATTTGTTATATGTTTTATCTTGTGCTTTGATCTGTATCATTGCTGGTTTACATGGATTAATTTGTCTTAAGAGTTTAGAGTGGATCTATATTAGTTAGAAGTCACAATGCCTAACATCTCACATTAAGTACGATTATAAGGGTACAGAGTTGAATTGAAAATTATGGAGTTATATAGTATTAGAGTATATGTGAGATACATGACAGCCTTTCACTGAATTGGTATTTCAGGAAACATGCAGAGTATTCACACTGGACTCATTTACTGCTTTACTTTTCACATTGCTTTCAGCTGTTTCAAATCTATATTTATAGTAATCAGTTACTCCTCTCTCACACTTCTCACATTTCAGCGTTTTTTTTTTTTTTATGTCATCTTTCCGGTCTATTATCTGAGGAGGAAAAGGACTTGTATTTCATCAGCAGATGATTTATATAACAAAACAGACGGTTCATTTCTTAAATTATTTCAATAAGTCCAAAGGCCTTTGGATTATGTACAGCATTTTATGGACCAAAATATAGACAACAATACTGCAGTTTCATGAAATGCCAGTTTGTTCCTTTGGATACATGTGTTCAGCGTGACTGCACTTCTGCATCACACACGGTGTGTAAAAAAGCAAAATAAATTACTGCAGAATACCACTGAGAGTTCTAAAGTTATATAGTTGTAAAGCACAGTCAGGTCAATAATCCACCAACAATCATCATGTTCAATCATATTCAATTACACACCATAATTTCAGCATCTACTTATAAAACATTTCTATGCCGTGCATTTGAAAGCTCATAATTGAAAAAAACAACAACCAACAAACAGAAAAACAAACACAAGAAACCTTCAATTCCTTTATACTGAGTACAGCAATAAAAGCCACAGCTTGCATGTCACCTCCTTTACTTCTGTATATTAATCAATGTGTGAACTGATGTTGGTGAAGAACATGCATCACAGAAACATGGTAAGATATAAATATAGAGACTGAAAGAATGAGATCATAACCACATCATCTCCACTTCCCTTTACCACACAAAGTTTTCTCATGCTATCTTTCTATTTATGTATGTATGTGTGTATGTATGTATGTATGTATGTATGTATGTATCTATCTATCTATCTATCTATCTATCTATCTATCTATCTATCTATCGATCGATCGATCTAGCTGGTATTATTAGTGTAACCAATCAGATTCCATCTTGTCATAGACCAGTGTGTTACCCAAATAACATCAGGACCCCACTCTGTCTCACTTCTCTGTCTGTGTGGTTTTTTGTATTGTCTGTTACTCCACTGACCAGCAGTGGACAAAAAGTCAAATCTGACACCACTAACTTTAAACATCCTGTTACTCACAGTTGTCTGTAAAACACGTCACAGTGAAGAGAACAAAACACAGTCTAAATAACACAGAGCGGTTAATGTCAGGATCCAGTGTTTTAGTTGAAGGCTCTGAGAGGAGCCAGTGCTGTAGCTGAGAGTCTTAACTTGGAATTTATTTACATTTTTTTAACCTCAAGTCTGTTCAGTGTGAGATTTTTGGTGAATATACTGAGCCATCAAACACTGTAAAACATGCACATCCACATCCGCATACAAATACACACAAAGCCATTTACAGCTGGAAAAAAAACGACATGTATTGAGAAGACGTTGTGATTTTCCTGTCTTTTTAGCCTATGTGTGTGTATATATACAGAAACATTTTAGCCATATATATCACATTTGCAGTTCTGTTTTTGCTTTTTTTAAAACAGCACAAGCATTTAAAATGCAAAATTACGATAAATGTGGCTGTTCTTACATAATCAGGTGAAAAGGTTGATTTTACCAAATACCTGATAAGTATTAATCTTCCAAAATGATTTACATGAATCTACAAAAGAAATGTTCAAAGGCTGTACATGCCACAGCCATCCAATATGATCTCTTTGATAACCACACAATATATTTGGCTATATCTATCTATCTAACTATCTATCTATCTATCTTTCTATCTATCTATCTCTCTCTCTCTCTCTCTCTCTCTCTCTCTCTCTCTCTCTCTCTCTCTCTCTGTATATATATATATATATATATATATATATATATATATATAGGCAAAATGTGTTATCTCTAACTCTGCTGTAAGGTGCATTTACATTGTGTTATGTAGTCTCTTCTATTAGCAGCCACCTTCCTGGTTATTTTTTTTCCCCAAATGTTTTCTTTTTTTTGTGATTGTTTATAATCAACTCTAACAACCCTAACCCTAACCCTAACCCTAATTAGTAAATATAGACTTTTAAGTCCTCTGAGATTTAATGCTTGTGATTCATTATACAGTCAGAGACTTTTACAGATCAGTCCTCTTTTTCTTTCTTTTTTTTTTTTTTGCATACTTTAACTTGAAATCGTTCCAGTCAATACTTGTTGTTGGTTATACTAGCGCCCTCTCTGGCCAAGAAGGGTAGTTTTCCGGATTTGGTCAAAACACACGGGCACTAAACTGTTTAACTGTCTCATTAAAATGGTTGTGTATTACTGCTCAGAGCACTACACTGTTTAACTGTTTCATTAAAATGGTTGTGTATTACTGCTCAGAGGAGGTTACATATAAGAGAGAACAAGAGAAATTAATTAACTAAGATGCTCTGGTTGAGATAAAAATGTCAGTGGTACATGAGAGGAGTGACACTGAGTATTTCTTTACTCATAAATAACAGTGTCCATGAGCATAATCTGGTATATTTAGCAGGAGAACCTCTTCAGACATAACCAAACACCTACAAACAGAGGCTTGTACTGTAACCAAACAGTTATCACTGTTTTCCACTGGCATGGAGGGCTTTCTTTTTGTTCAGTTCACACTCAGTGTAGCTGTAAACAGACAGAATTCTCTGCTCAGGCTGATAGATGACTCCCTTTTCTGACAGCTTAAACTGTTAAAAAACAAATAAATAAACAAACAAACAGATAAATAAATGAGAATGATATGAACTTGTTTCCTATACTCTGATGTTATTGTTGTGTGTACTCTGCTGTTACTTGTAGAAACAGATGAATTGGGTTCTTTAGTCATTAACCACTGATATGAGAATACAGACGGTTTGGGTTCTGTGACATCTCTGTGAAGCAAATTAGCGTAAAGGGAGGGGTGGAGTTAAATGTTAAGCATCAATGACTTGGATCTGGGTTTGATATCATGTTCTCACTGTTATGAATTTCTGCTTATTTGATATCATAGTTTAGTTTGAAGGTTACACCTTTATTTAAGTCATAAATCAACACTTAATCACCAGTTAAAACGTAAAACAAAAACAGTGGAACAGAACAGACTAGTGTCTATATTGATTCAGTTACACTTCATATTTCTGTAAACAGTCATTATCTGTTATGATTTTCTCCCAGGTGTCAGTGGACAGACCCCCACTGTGTACTCCAGAGATGGAGATGATGTCACTCTGACCTGTCATAATGTGGCTTATACTGACTGTTCCTCAATTACATGGGAATTTCACACGAGATCTACAGGTGTTGAACTGGTCACACGGGGGAAGATCAGTGCAGAGAACAGAGAGAGAGCTGACAGACTGAGTCTGGGGTCTAACTGTTCTCTGAACATTAATAATGTCAGACCTCAGGATGCTGGATTCTACACATGTCGACAGTATCTGAGTGATAATCAGTCACTTCTTAAACCTGAAGCCTGTGTGCATCTGTATGTTCTACAGAGTGAGTGTTTCCTCTGTAATTAATGTGATTATAATGCTGTTAGTGTAAATATACATCATCATTATCTAAACTCACACAGCACTTTTAAATCACTTATCATAAAACTAATAGAATGATACAAACTTTTACATCATTTGTGTCTCCCATCTCTGCTGTAGTATCTCCAAACATACAAAACACTGAGATGAAGTTGGGCAGCACTGTGACTCTCTACTGTCTCCTGTTCACTGAGAATTCAAAGTGTATATCTGAGTTACTGTCTAATGGACTGAATCTGATCTGGGTGAATGAGGCAGGAACTGATCTCAGTTTAACAGACTCAATATCACACATCTCACCCTCAAATTACTGCCCCAGTGCTCTGATTGTGAGACTCCAGGACCAAGACAACAACAGGAAGTGGACATGTCAACTGACTGATAGAGGAGAAGTTAAAACCTCAGTCAGTTACATCACCACATGGACAGGTAGGAAATGACACATCAAAATCATTTTATTTACCATTTCAATACCGTTATTTCATTCCACAAACAACACGACTTTTTCTTTTCTTATTCACTTTGTTGGTTTCACTCCAAATGTACTTAGGACATCTCCCTTAGAGCTACATAATAGCTATGGAATAGTCTATGGAATAGAGTTCAGAGTTCAGACACCGTCACATGCCACTGCTTATCTCTGTCTGCTATCTCAGATTGTTTTCCATGATTAATAACATTTTAGTGTTTTAAGAAAGAAGACTTTCACAGACCTTTTGTTTTCTGTGGTCATTTATGAAATAATTTCCGAACTTATCTAACTCTTCTGATTATATTATCAAATATATGACATTTTTAGTATTTAGGGACACTAACTTTTATAGATCTTTTTGTTCTCTTCCCAATATTCTATCAGTTAATCTAGCCAGCCCAGAATGTCTAGAGGAGGATGGGCTCTCCCTGCTCAGTCTTGGTTCTTCCCAAAGACTTTTTCCTGTCTAAGTCTGAGGGAGTTTTTTTTCATTGCCGTTGTCACTTTGGGCCTCTTAACTGGGTGTATCAGGTCCTGGATCCTGTAAGGCTGCTTTGTGAGAAGCGAAACACAAATCAAATTGAATTGAAATAGAACTGAATGATATAACTCACTGTGATCCTCAAGATCATAGTGATGGTATGAAAAATGGACTATATACACAGTGGATGTGAGTGTGTCTTAGTCTTTTATTTTAAATGTGTCAAATGAAGCAGATCACAATTAGTGTTAAAGAAAAGACAGAGCAGTTAGAGAAAAGTGAATTCAAATCTGAGCCTTTATGGTAAAGCCATGACATTTTTTTTTTTCATTTAATCAAAAACAACTTAGAATTAGAGACAGATATTGATAGTACAATGTTAGCACTGTGTTTTTTGTTTGTCAAACTGTTTCTTTATTAGGGTTCAACTTTGTATAGAGACCTTCAGTTTCATTCACGCAATATATGTCTGTTTATTTTTGGAGTGGTTGAGAGACTTTATCAGGGATTTTATAGGGAAATGCTTGAATACTTAATCTGAAGTACATTTTAACTTTCTTTCTGATCTATAAATTATTTATCAGCCCCTCCAGTTCCACCACCAGGGATCCCAGTAACCACCAATTTACCTGAGATAACTACCCAAAGTAAGACCTCAGCTGTCCCTGTATCACCAACACAGCCAGGTACATGACCAGTAAGACCACTCTCACCTCAGTGTTAAACACAGTCTTTCACTGATGATAGTGATCTGAATCACTCTGATGCTGCTCTTTAGAGTAAAGTGTGTAGAATTGAGTTTCTCAAAGAGACCAGTCAGGACTGTTCTACAGTTCTGCTTTGTTTTACATGAAATCAATGTTTAATCTCAGTAATAGACTCGGATTTAGATAAGAATGAATCTCATATGTACTGTGTTTCAGTATAGGTATTATATTCAACATTTGAATTGTTTCATGTTAATTTATGGGGTTTTTTTCCCTCATTTCATTATGATTTAAAATATAAAGTCCCAAAAAGACAGAGTCACAGTAATGATGGTGTTATTTATGAGAAAATCTTAACATTCATCTTTTACAGTTTCCACCAGTCCTCTACATGGAAACACCAGTATCACCAGTGCCTCCAGTAAGACCAAGAGCACAGTTCAGCAGAAGACCACACATTTCCCATAATCATCAACACCAAAACTAAATACATTACATAGTCACTGAAGTGTTAAGCACAGTCTGTAGAATAAAATAAAGTATTACAATATAATAGTGTTTTACAACAGTGAGGTAGTGTTATAGACTTAAAGTGTTTAATAACAGTAATGTAGCATTATAGAGTCGTAGCATTTAATGACAGTAAGGTAGTGTTACAGTGTTATATTGTTTAACAATGTACTGTTATACAATTGTGTTTGATAACAATAAGGTAATGTAATAGAGATGCTTTTTAATAACAGTAAGGTAGTGTTACAGGGTTGTATTTAATGAGAGTGACAAAGTGTAACAGAGATGTGATTAATAACAGTAAGATATGTAATGCAGATTGCATATGAGTTAGTGTTATGGAAATGTGTTTAATAACAGTAAGCGACTTCTACCTCATAGAGTTCTAGATGCTTTATTGTTTCATTGTTTTATCCTAATGTATCTTTGATCTCAAAAGCAAACAGTGGAAATGTTCCTTATGGAACCATGAACATGCGGACCAGTGGACAAAATAATTCATCTCCAGACTCTTCAGGCAACAGATCATCACTGAGTAAGAACTGTTTCTAAGAACTGCAGTTTTCTATGGTGCTCTTAAAAAAAAAAAATCCTTATCTTTCTTTCTCTTTGTCCATCAGAATTTGTCGTCTATGGTGTGACTGCTGGATTTGCTGTTTTAATCATTGTTGTTCTCCTGTTTTTCATTTGTAGATTCAGTGAGTATAATGATCTCTTTTCATGAGTGAATGACTGATCGTTAGTCAGGAACTCCAACAAGACTCATCCCACAATTACAATACACAAGATATATAAATGATCTGAATATCTTTTTATATTAAAAAAATAAATAAATAAATGAAATAAATATATAAGTAAATAAATAAATACGATGCTCTGTGTAAATCTTAATGTTTCAATGTAATGCACATTCATAATTACTCTTGTTACATGTACACTTCATTCAAAATGTTACTTGTAACACAGTTAAACACACTGCATCTGGGATAGACTGTTGTAATGTGAAAGTACAGATTTTTTTTTGTCCTGTACATTTGCACTTGAATTATGTTAATCTAAAAGATCAGTAAAGTGTTGTATACAATTATATTTCAGAGAACAGAAAGAGAAATCAGAGACCCACAGTGAGTAATGTTCATGTTATAGTTTTTTTACACCTCATATTAATACAACACTTCACACAATATTTTAACTCTCATCTCAAAGACACACTGAAAAGGTTTATGATGACATTTCACTTTAAGCCTGTAATTTAAAAGAATGAAATAATTTCTTTACGAGATATGGCACAAAAGTCCATAAACTCAAAGATAAACACACACGTCAATGAATTGTTGTTCTAATGTGTCCCACATGTTAAAAAAGAGTAAAGGTTTGTAGTGATGTTGTTGTGTTGTAAGACTCTGTGTTTCCTCCTCTCTGTGGTTTGTGTGTAGAGTGAAAGTATAGATGCTGTGACCTATGAAACCATCAATCATTCTCTTCACATTTCCTCTACTGACATCAACGTGAGTGCAGAAAATATGTGATTAAACACTTTACACATTTATTATTGTCTTCATCCTTTTCATTTTAATCACATTCACATTAACACTAGTTAACTGGCATTTATATAACAGAATCAAACAAAATCTATCCACATATTTGTGTCTGCTTTACATTAAGGAACAGAAGATTCCAGAAACCCTGACCTATGCTGAAGTTTCTCCTCTCAGCAGAATTCCTGCCAGAACAGACAATGTGAGTGAAAACCAAGACTCCTCATGTTCACTTCCATCCAAGATAAACATTTGAATCATTTCTCTCATGTTCATTCAGAGCCAGCCTGTGGACACAGTGACCTACTCCACTGTAAGAACAACAGGACAACAACAGCAGGATCACCACGACAACCCCTGTGACACAGACTCTCGTAATCTGTACACTGTTGTCAATAAGAAGAAATGAAGCCAAGTGGAAACATCAGTCATGTTTAGCATTCCTAGTATTCTAAATCTCTTCACGCCAGGGTCCACAAACAAATTATTGATTTATTTGTTACCTGAAAATCAGATTTAAGTATAAATGCATTAACGCAAACAAATAAACACATAAACTTACAGATAAATGACAAGTCCATAATGAAGATTTAGCCAAATTTTAAGTTATTTTCAGTTTGTAGCACACCAGAAAATGTCAGGCTACTGATAAAACAGTTGCAGTATCAAGCTTAGACCACAAGCTGTTGAGTGCAAACAGCAACTCATTCTGCACTGACATCAATAAGAGATCAAATGCAGATCATGACTCAGTCTGCAGACTTCTAGTGATGATCTCCAAAATCAAAACCCAGAACAGAGTTGATTATGCTCAATAAAGCAACAAGTGAACCCAGTTTATTAAATCAAATAAGTTGCTCATTCTTAGTTTAGCCATTCTTAGCTTGGAACACTTTATTGACATTTCAAGTCGCAGGCTTTTTTAAATTATATAAATTGCACTATTTTTCAAAACATATTTTCAGATGTGCTATCTAAATACCTTGATTTCTTGCTAGACTTGCTTTGTTTTTTTTAAATTTAACTAATAAACTTATCAATTTGCAAATATTCTCTCTTAATTGAGCCACATGAATATCTGCACACATTTAGAAATAGATTCTATATGACAAGAAGAATACTTTGGAGAAAAACTTTTTCTGTATGCTTGCATTAAAGTTTGTTCCATCATTATGTCACACTGTTTGAAAAAAAAAAAGTAACTGCATTTGGTCTAGGGGTCTGTTTTCAAGGTGGAGGTGAGGGGGGTATTAACTACAAACTCTTTTATTTCATAATTCACTCTAGTTTAGAGCAACCCCTGCTGGTACATGAACTTACTGTGTATTTTGTGACTTAAGTTTGGTCACAAAACAAGCCGTGTTTAAATTAAACAAGCCGTGCTTAAATACGCGTACCTACTGTACTGTTCCCCTAAACCACTACAAAGCTGAGTACTGTGTACTCAGTGGACAGCAGGTGCATGCTCAATGGGCAGCAGCATGGAACAATTTTAACTTACTTTAGGTGGAGAGCTGCCCCACAGATAGTAATAATAGTAATCCATACTATATATACCCTAATAGTTGCTTGGCTGAAAATAAACATAGGACAACTTTGTTTCCTGTTGTTGGAAATGAACTTTTTTTTTTTCCCCTGTAGGCTAATATGTAAGCATACATTTTAGCACAGTAGAGCTACAGGTGTTGTATATTATATAGCCTTTCTGCACATCCTTATCAAGAGGACCCTTAGCCTAATAATTTTACTAATATTATGATGATACGATATGAAATAACATTAGCTAGTTGACGTTAGAACAGTCAGCCGAAATTGTGACTGCACTGGGGCAGGGGTCTTCAACGTTATTCAGGCGAAGGATCTCTTAGCTTATAGAGACACAGCGGAGGGACCCCCTATTACATGTTGTGTAAAACTGTGTTGTTTATTAAATCAGGCCAACAGTAATGTGTATGGCGGCCTATAGTGCAATGTATAAACGTACTTTGTGGTATCTTAAATGTTGTCTTTTTTTTTTTTTTTAAGGAACGGGAAGATTCGTCTTTGCTTATCATAGGTTGTATTTATGTTAATGTGTATTTTCGGACATATTACAGTTTTTGGAAGAAAAAAACCTTTGGGATCAAATCATTCGGCGGACCCCCTGCAGTAACTCTGAGGACCTCCTGAGGGTCACAGACCCCCCTGTTGAAGATCTCTGCATTGTAATGCTAGCTACAAAAACGATGCCAAATAGCTTAGACCGCACTATCTGACACTAACTGACTGAGTGACGGACTCACTTTATGATGGCATTACTAAGCTCAATTTATTAAGAATACAGGGTTATTTACAATTTACAACAATTTACAATCTGGCATTTAGCAGACGCTTTTAGCCAAAGCCACTTACAATCAGTGCATCAGTCGGATTCCTAATACCTCATAAGCAGACATCGCAATAAGACTGAGCGTCAATTTACTCCTTCGTATTACACCCCTGGAATTCTTTGACAAGCATAGATACAAGACAAGTTTTTTATTGTTGTTGTTTTTGGTGGTTTTTTAGGAAGGGAGGTTAGGCATTGGGGGATAGGTGGGTTCTGGGGAGGTTATAAAAGACTCAGAAAACAATTATCAGCCAAGATGGACATGCAGTGTAAGGAGTGTGATCCAGGGGAGGGCCAGGTCAGCTGTAAGGGAGGACACCTGCAGCTGGGACAGAAGGGAGCCACTCACCAACACCCACACCAACATCCACGCTCGTGTTAGACCACATACAGCAAGAGAAGATGTCTGAAACATCGTCTGTTGTAAAGGAGCAATCCCTACTTTCACAAAAGTCCGTGAAAAATATTGAACTGAAGAGGGCAGGGAACTGAACTGAAGAGAGAACATGCTCTGTTTTGGTGAGAGTGATATGAGATTAAGGTACTGTAGAACCATAGAGCAGCTGAGAGTGCCCTCTGCTGTATTTAATTGGTATTGCATAAGTTTTACAGCATGATACTTAAGATTGTCCATAGTCTGAATGATTTATCCAGTAATAAAACACTAACATCAGTAGGATTTTTCATAACACTTTCCCTGTTATAAGGACGTTCAGAGATCAATTTGTAATGAAAACAGACAGTTCAGCCTAAACCCACCCTCCTGGCTTATGACTTATCTGGTCTCAATCAGTGTAAAAATCAAAATTGAGCATAATAAATCACGTGCTATAGCTTTTATTGTTTTTTGTTTTTATTTATTTATTTATTTATTTATTTATTTATTTATTTTTGTAAACATGTATGTCATATTGCTTTATTTAATTTAAACTAAAATTGATCTGAGTGAGAGATGACTCAGATACTCATATGGGGTGTTATCTCATATGGGCTGTCATTGTTATAAATATTGATATTATTCTCTTTAACACAAAGACATTTCTGTGTTTACTACACTGAGTGCTAAATGGGGAACGGGTGGTGGTGCAAAATATGATGGTTCCCCTGACAGCACATATTTCTTTGAGACGTCTATATATGATACTTGCACATCCATCTCGATGCCATCTACAACATGCTGTTTGCTCTCTACTGAGTGTAAAACAAACAAACAAACAAACAAACAAAAAAGAACGTGTCAGATAATGGCTGACCTGAACTTAGATTGACCACACCGTTTACCCCGATAACCCTCTCAGCACAAACACCCACACCCACACCCACACCCAAACGCACACACACGCACACACACGCACACACACGCACACACACACACACACACACACAGAGTCATGGTTGGCATCGCTTTCAAATGGTTCAATCTGACATGGCATGGTCACAGTAATTTACCCTCATTCAGAGTCAAAATTCTTTAGCATAGCCACAGAGTCTGTCACTCACTCACTCACTCACTCAAAAAAAAATAAAATAAAATAAAAAAAATAATACGAACTTCCTTTGGCGGTCTTCAGCAAACAATGCTCCTGTTGAAATAACGTTACAAGCTACAACAACCTGTGAGTGTAGCATACTCACCTTCAGAGGCCAAAAAGGCTACATTTAAAGCATATAATTCGCAAAGGGCCACAACTTCTTATTCACATATTTTTATAGTTTTATTCACTGTATCTACTACTGCTGTTTAATATGATGCACAGTCCTCCTTGTCCCTTTTAAGCATCATGGAATATGAAAAATAAATTTTTTCTCCATTTGAGTAAAAAAAAACAAACAAACAAAACAACAACAACAACAACAACAACAAAACAAAACAAAAAAAAATCTGTGGGTAAATAGTTTGATTCCCTACTCTGTTTTATTGCATCCCAAAGTATCATGGCCTAACCCTAACCCTAACCCTAACAACTTTTGGTGATTAATTATAATAATTGTACATTCATAACTAGATCTATTGGGGGCAACAAAGTAAAGGCTTAATAATAAAAGCCAAGTAAGTCTGGTGTAGCATATAGCTAGACACAACTGAACTTTCATCATTTACCAGTTGTAATGTCAGTAGCAAGATAAGATGACCTTGACAATATGTCTATGCTCAGTATTGCATTAGCAGTACCCGATATTGTGAAGGAAGAATGATGGTTATAAAAGTAAACATCCAGATGTTATTCTCAGTGAAGAAGCCATGCAAGTCAGCTAAGAGCTGTGAGACAGAACTAGGTCAAAATATTAGGTCAAGGTCAGCAAGATGGTCCACCATCAGTTCAGAACACAAAACCATGACGGTCACACATAGATATTTAGTAGTCCTGATTATTTATTCCTGACCTAAGTTCTCTTTTAAAATCACACTTCTTTATAATAGTGCACAATGTGTTACCTCTTTGAGACTGTGCTGTGTGTAAAATCCATATCTTCCGTATATTGATTTATTAATTTACTTACTTTCTCTTTTTGCAATAATGCGCAAATTACCACAGGGGGCGTCAGTGTAAGTTTGTAAGTATAAGCTTGATTTACTTTTTCCACTCAGTCTCCCAGTCTTGTTTCACGATGAAAGTGCATGAAACCTCTTTAAAATTAATATCGCCAGACAAGGGCCCTGCCATAATTGGTTATTTCAGGATCTTGGGTAACAGTGTCACATTTTAGTTGAGATTTTCTTTAAATTATTACTTTATCATATTACCCTCATTTAGCTTGTCCCTATTGGATATGACTAGTCATGTAAGGCTGGGCTTATTCTTTGAAATGATATATGATATTTAACGATTCTTATGTACATTGATTGTTCATTGCGAAACTTTTTTTTTTTTTTGGAGATGTAACTTTGGTTGTCATGGGATACTTGCCTTTCTAGCCACCTCAGCTACCCCATAAAAAGTCAAAGAACTGTTCCTGCCTATGAATGTTAACACAGACAAGTCTGAACTCTGTTATTCATCTGTATAGTTAATGACAGTTTCACACTCTACATTTTTGCACAACACAACACAACACAACACAACACAACACAAAAGGGTTTCACTTAGAGAGGAGACAATGTAAGATGTTAACCATAAAATTTTCCATTTACACACACACACACACACACACACACACACAGAGAGAGAGAGAGAGAGAGAGAGAGAGAGTGTCTTTTTTTAGTGATATATCCATGGCAATCATACAAAAACACAATATTATGTTAACGGGCTGGCTAGCTAATATTACTGGATTAATCAGTTCCCGCGGCCTCTGTCATAGCTGGAGTCACATTCATGCGTATGTGCACTGTAACGGATACTGACAACATAAAGAAATGTTATGGAATTTATATGTACACCACTGGTTACCGTAAGGTACTGGAATTAAGCAAGAGTGGTTACCCTTGTTGTGTGTTTTGAAGAGGACTGAAATTAAAATTTGATTGGGCACTGAATTGTGTTCTTACCGGACCTTCTGTGAATCTTTTCCAGCGGACAATACTAGAAATTTAATGAACAGTTTACAGTTCTTTACACTCGTAATATTATGACTTTTTTCTTGTAAAATTATAACATCATTGATAATATTATGACCTTATCCTCGAAATCTCAGGATTTTTTCCCCTCGGTTTGACCCTAATATTCCATCATAAAAACAACAATCGACTACAATTAATATCAAATAAGTGAGATATACAGAAGGACATATCATTTTTGTGACATTATTTCTCTGCTGCTTATCCATCAACGCAGAGGACTGTAACCCAAGGTCAGTGTGCCTGACTATGCTCGCATTAAAGTGCAAAGAGGATGAATAAAACAATACTGATCAGAGATATATCCTGAGCATATGAAATTTAACACCAGCAGTTGTTAACAGATACAGACAGTTTCTGAAGGAATAGCTATTTATCATTAATATAACTGCACATAAATGGCCTCTTGTACAACGAGAATGAGGTCATAATTCTCTGAGAAAAAAAATCATAGTATTACAAGAATAAAGTCAAAAGGTCAAGTCATTAGGCTACATATATTATTTTAGAGGGTAAATATCAGAATAGCAGCCTGCCGCCTGTGTTAAAATGAGGAACGAAACTGCAAACCTGAGTTTGCTCAGCGAGCAGAACAGCATTTATCAAACATTTGATGATAAGATGATTAACTTGTTTACAGTAAATGCATTCTCTGCTGGTTTATTTTGCTACTTTCCAGTACACCATGTTCAGTATGCCACTTAGTACTGTATCACTTTGAATATTAATTGTGCAAATTAACACCTGACCACACTTGTGAGTTTGCTACCTTTTAAGCAGTAGGTCATTTGTAGGGGGATGAGGGGGGATGCCATCCCTGTTGTTAGCAAAAATGACCAAAATGCATCCCCTTTGTTAACCTGCCATCTCCATAAATACTCTATAGAGTAGTGTCAGTGACAATCGGGCCATGCCCCCTGTTAAAAAATAACAAATCACCTACTGCTTTTAAGATTAAAAACCACAGAAGGGTAAAAACATGCCAAGCTGACATTGGTATGATGTAAGCAACATAGCTAGAACTAACAAAACTGAGAATGGGTGTGTTAGACTTAATAGTCAATAGTATTCACAGCGCTGAGGTGGTGGGGGGAGCCCAAACAAATTCTGCTTAGGGCCCCATAAAGGTTTGGGCCGGTCCTGGTTAAGGGTTATAGGGTTCAGGAAGCAATGTCAGCTCAAGAAAAGGGGAATGTTCTAGATGTTGCTTTAGAAGAAGAGAGAGCATTGAGTGATCTGTCAGATGTGAATTATTCTGGGTGAGAAATTACAATTTACAATTTAGCATTTAGCAGACGCTTTTAGCCAAAGCGACTTACAGTCAGTGCATCAGTCAGATTCCTAATACCTCATAAGCATACATCGCTAAAAAGACTGAGCGTCGATTTACTCCTTCGTATTGCGCCCTGGAATTCTTAGACAAACATAGATACAAGACAAGGTTTTTTTTTTTGTTTGTTTTTTTTTTTTGTTTTTTTTTTTAAGGAAGGGGGGGGTAGGCTTAGTGGGATAGGTGGGTTCTGAAGAGGTGGGTTTTCGGTCTCTTGCAGAAGATGGTGAGGGATTCCGCAGTCCTAACTGTATGAGGGAGGTCGTTCTACCACCTCGGGGCAATGGCAGAGAAGAGGCGTGGTCGGGAGGAGCGGCTGCCGAGTTCCCGAAGTGAGGGGACCATCAGCTGACCAGAGGTCGTAGAGCAGAGGGTTCTAGTAGTGGTATATGGAGTTATTAGGGACTGAGGCATGATGGGGCGGAGCCTCTTGTTGCCTGGTAGGCCAGTACCAGTGTCTTGAATTGGATGCGGGCAGCTACCGGAAGCCAGTGGAGCGCAGTAAGGAGTGGAGTGACATGAGAAATTGACTTAGATACTCAGATGGGATGTCATATTGTCGTTACTTCCTTTTACACTGATCTCTGTGTTTACTATACTGATTCCCAAATGAGGGAATTTTGTTTGTGGTACATGAGAATTTTTATGTTGAGATGTTCAGTAACTGGCTGAGAAATGATGTGTTTGATGAGCTGTAGGCCTGAAATAAAGAAAACACATTACTCTCCAACAGCTACCACAGAGGTGTCAGTGACACATACACTTACTGATTTAGAAATCCTGTCGCATTTCACTGAATACCAAAAATGGTTTGTTTTTGACTGGTCAAAGGAAGTTACAAACCACAGGAAGAGCAGGTGATGTTTAAGAGAGTGTCTCAAAGACCATCTCTTCACTTTATACAGCCTCTGAAAACAAGAGATAGAGATTTTTAATTATGGCAGTAAACAGATGGACATCTCTGCTTGAATTCACAATCCAAACATTTCTTCTTCTGACAGGTAAAGATGAATGGTGTGAGTTTGTTTGCCGTTATTTATGGCTGATGGTGTGTGTGTATGTGTGTGTGTGTGTGTGTGTGTGTATTTGTCATAGTTTGTTGGGACTGGTGAAGTGTGTTTAGTTAATAAAGTGATTTAGCGTCGGGTATTATCGGTAGTTTTCGATGGAGAACAGTTTAAATTTCCTCTGAAGATGGATTGAGGTTGAATGTGAGTCTGAAGTTCTTACTGCTTGCCTCTTTTTTTATTTTATTATTTGTTTTAAACCTCAAATGAACCTCATGTTTGTACATAGTTCTTAAAAGGTAGTGATCTTGCACAGTTATCTGAGCAATGATTAACTCAGACTGGTCCCACTGGGCAACTTTATATAAAAAGTCTGAGAATATTCGTACTAGTCCACCACTGTCACACAGTTTCCAGCTCTTGCAGTAGTTGTGGTTGATGTTGATCTAGGGCGTGAATGGACTCAACCTCTGATCTCCAGTTGTTATATATTTTATCTTGTGCTTTGATCTGCATTATTGCTGGTTTACATGGATTCATTTGTCTTCAGAGTTTAGAGTGGATCTATATCAGTTAGAAAACACAATGCCTAACATCTTACATTAAGTACGACTATAAGGGTACAGAACTGAATTGAAACTTATGGAGTTAAATAATATCAAAGAATATGTGAGATACATGACAGCATTTCACAGAATTGGCATTTCAGGAAACACAGAAGTTTTCACACTGGACTGATTTACTGCTTTACTTCTCACACTGCTTTAAACTGTTTCAAATCTACATTCATATTAATCAGTTACTCCTCTCCCACACTGCAAAGTGAGGACTCCTCACACTTCAGCAATATTTTTGTATTTTATGTTTCCAGTCTATTTTCTGTGGAGGAAAAGGACTTGCATTTCATGAGCTAATGATTTATTTAACAAAACAGACGGTTCATTTCTTAAAATATTTCAAAGTACAAAGCCCTTTTGATTATTTACAGCATTTTATGGACCAAAATATAGACAACAATACAGCAGTTTCATGAAATGCCAGTTTGTTCCTTGAGTAACATATGTTCTGCGTGACTGCACTTCCCCATCACACACGGTGTGTAAAAAAGCAAAATAAATTACTGCAGAATACCACTGAGAGTTAAAAAGTTATATAGTTGTAAAGCACAATCAGGTGAATAATCCACCAACAATCATCATATTCAATCATTTCACCCATAATTACACACTATGACTTCATCTTCTACTTATAAAGCATTTATATGTTGTGAATTTGAAAGTTCATACTTGAAAAAAAAACAACAACAAACAAACAAACAACAGAAACCTTGAATTCCTTTACACTCAGTATAGCAATAAAAGCCACTAGCTTGCATGTCACCTCCTTTACTTCTGTATATTAATAAATGTGTGAACTGATGTTGGTGAAGATCATGCATCACAGAAACATGGTAAGATATAAATATAGAGACTGAAAGAATGAGATCATAACCACAGTATCTCCACTTCCCTTTACCACAGCAGGTCTCCTCATCTATCTGTCACAAGATTCTATCTATCTATCTATCTATCTATCTATCTATCTATCTATCTATCTATCTATCTATCTATCTATCTATCTATCTATCTATCTATTGTACCAGTAGATATTAGAATAGTGATTGTGGTGATACCAGTGCAGCCAATCAGATTCCATCTTGTCATAGACCAGTGTGTCACCCAAATAACATCAGGACCCCACTGTGTCTCATTTCTCTGTCTGTGTGGTTTCCTGTCTTCTCTGTTATTCCACTCACCAGCAGTGGACACCAAGTCAAACATGTCATATTAATTTAAATATCCTGTTACCCACAGTTGTCTGTAAAACATATCATAGTGAAGAGAACATAACACAGTCTAAATAACACAGAGCAGTTAATGTCAGGATCCAGTGCTTTAGTTGAAGTCTCTGAGATGACCAAGTGCTGCAGTTGAGGGTTTTAACTGGGAATGTATTTACATTTTTTAGTCTCAAGTGTGTTTCCTAAGAATGTACTGAGTCATCAAACAATGACATGTAACAACACGCATGTACACATACACATACTGATAGACTTATACATATACGCAAAAATGCAAACAAAATAATTTACAATTGGAGGTGCTATAAAATATATACATATTACTGACAATAAAGACCAGGTCTTGAACACTGAGGGAGATCTGCCATATTTTTAAATCTTTCATAAATGAGTGAAACTGATAAATGCAGAATTGAGAAAATGCATGTCTCTCACCTCAGAAATGTGTTAAAACATAAACATACCCATCACCATGGAGACCTAAACACTGAACTCTGACCCCAGCCTCTCATCTTCTCTAAATGAGACAAAATGTTTTCACTCTATCAGTGGAGGTTCCTCTCCAACAGACATTTCTCACACACCTGTTTTCTTTTCTGTCTTGAGAAGCAATTTTACTGAGTAATCTTTGTGCTTGTGTCAAATTTCTGTGTAGGAAATTTTCCAACCCCTCCAATCCCTGTCACCCCCTGCTAATGTGGAAGTGAGCTGATAAAGTAGATAAGTGGAGTAGAGTATGACACTGACAGATGGGACAGTGGTATGTAAAGGTAGCACAGGGACCCCTTTGTGCCCCAGGGCAGCAATGTTGCGTTAACCTTGATTTTTGTGTTGAGTAACTCTAGTATTTCATTGTGTCAGTTGTGTGTTATTTTAGCTACCACTCATACCTGTCATTTTATTTATATTTATTTATTTATTTATGTTTATTCAGAAACTTCACTGTGAGTGCCTCACAGCTTTTGCAATGGTTGATTTATGTGTTCATCCCTATTGATGGTCCATGTGTTTTGTTCATTTGTTTGTGTGGTGTTGATGGATTTTTTGTTTGGTGTGTTATTTTAATGTCAGTTTATCTGGACACATTTTGCTGTTGCTGTCATGACCTGCACTTGTGGTGTTATCTCTAACTCTGTTGTATGGTTTACCCCGTGTAAGTTGATCTCTTCTATTAGTAGCCACCTTCAAATATTTTTAGTTTGTTTGTTTGTTTTTTATTTACTGATTGTTTAGTTGGTACATTTCAATGAATTTCCCAACCACAGGCTTTAACGGACCTGCTTCTTTACCTGGTGTAATTCAGTGTCATTTCACTCAATATAAAAAGGAACTGCCATAGTCAAAAACACTAGCGCCCTCTCTGGCTAGGAAGGGTACATACAACAGAGCAGACTGAGGATGCCAAAAAGAGGAACTACATTTTCTCTTCCCGTAGAAGAGAGGAGAGAGAAAAAGAACAGGGATAGAGAGAGAGAGAGCAAGAAAGAGAAAGAGAGAAAGAAAAAAGTAAATGACTAATATGTTCTGGCTGAGGTACACATGTCAGTAGAATATGAAAGCAGCAAAAAGTGAACATTTATATTTCTTTACTCCAAAGTAACATTGTCCATTTACAGAATATGATACATTTAGTATGAGGATCTCTTCAGACATAACCAACACACACACAGACAATGACAATTTTGCTTTCTAACTAAACAGCAATAACCGTTTGTTTTCCACTTGTCCTTTTGTCAGTTCACATTCAGCGTGACTATAAACAGACAGACTTCTCTGCTCAAACTGATAGATGACTCCCTTCTTCTCTTCTAAAAAGGAAGAAAAAAGACTTGTTGTTTATAGTTTGTTGTTATTGTGTGTGTGTGTGTGTGTACAGAGACAGATGATTTGGGTAATCATTAAAACACTGATGTATGAATACAGACAGTTTGATTTTTGAGACATTTCTGTGATGTGTTGTAGAGTGAGAGGAGTACTGGGGTTAGAGACTGAGTAAATAAATGTGTGACTGTGATGTTGGGTTTGCTCTAAATGTTATTCATTTCTGCTTATTTTATTTTATAGCTTAATTTGGAACTAACACCAATATTTCTGTCATAAAATACGAATTGATCAGTTTACCCTGAATTATTAGGACAATAAACAAAACAAAACAAAACAAAACAAAGCACAACACAACACAACACAACAAAACAAAACAAAACAAAACAAAACAAAACAAAACAAAACAAAACAAAACAAATAACAGTGAAACAAAACTAATTAGTGTCTTTTGTAGATCCAGCTTCAGTTCAGATTTCAGTAAGCGCTCATTATCTATCATGACTTTCTCCCAGGTGTCAGTGGACAGATCCCCACTGTATACTCCAGAGATGGAGATGATGTCACTCTGCCCTGTCATAATGTGGTTTATACTGACTGCTCCTCAACCACATGGATGTTCTACAATCATAAAACTCCATGGGTCACAGTGATCACTGATGGGAAGATCAGTGCAGAGAACAGAGAGAGAGCTGACAGACTGAGTCTGGGGTCCGGCTGCTCTCTGAACATTAATAAAGTCAGACCTCAGGATGCTGGAGTCTACTCCTGTCGACAGTATATGAGTGTTAATCAATCATTTCTTCAAGATGATGCCCCTGTGCTTCTGCGTGTTCTACAGAGTGAGTGTTTCCCGTGTGATTAATGTCATCATAATTCTTTCAGTGTGAATACAGATCATCAGCATTATATAAACTCACACAGCACTTTTAAATCACTTATCATAAAACTAAGACAGTGATACAAGCTTTTACATCATTTGTGTCTCTCATCTCTGCTGTAGTATCTCCAAACATACTGAACACTGAGATGAAGTCAGGCAGCACTGTGACTCTCTACTGTCTCCTGTACACTGAGAATTCAGAGTGTAAATCTGAACCACTATTTTTTGGAATGAATCTGATCTGGGTGAATGAAGCAGGAACTCTCAGAGCTCTCAGTGTAACAGACTCCATATTATACATCTCTTCCCCAATTTACTGCCCCAGCACTCTGACTGTCAGAGTCCAGAACAACAACAGGAAGTGGACATGCCAACTGATTGAGAGAGGAGAAGTTAAAATCTCAGTCAGTTACATCACTAAATGGACAGGTAGGAATTTGCCAATCAAAACCATTCCATTAACCATTTCAAAACCATTATTACACTCTACAAACAACACACACATGACAGGAGACTTTAACATTCACATGAATGACACGCTTTTGCTTCTCTTACTGACTCCGTTGGCTCTCCCTGTTCTATCTGGGTTCTTCCCAAAGATTTTTTCCCGTCTAAGTTTAGAGGAGTTTTTTCATTGCCACTGTCACTTTGGGCCTCTTGACTGGTTGTTTCAGGTCCAGCATCCTGTAAGGCCGCTTTGTGACTATGTCCATTGTGAAAAGTGAAATACAAATAAAATTGAATTTAACTGAATTGAAATGGAACTGAATCGTATAACTCACTGTAATCCTCAAGTTCATGGTGCTGATATGCAAAATGAACTGTATACACAGTGGATGTGAGTGTGTCTGCTTTATTTTAAATGCATAAAATGAAGCAGAGTATAGTCAGTGTTAAACACAAGACAGTAGTTAGAGAAAACTGAATTGAAATCGAAGATTTTATGGTAAAGTCATGACATTTTTTTTTTTTCTTTTAATTTCATCAAAAACAAATTAGAGACAGATAATGAAACTATAACATTAAATCTGTATTTTTTGTTTGTTAAACTCTCTTTATTGGGGTTCAACTTTGTACAGAGACCTTCAGTTTCATTCACGCAATGCATGTGTGTTTATTTTTGGAATGGTTGAGAGACTTTATCAGGGATTTTATGGGGAAATACTTGAATACATTAACGGAAGAGCAATTTAACTTCCGTTCTGATCTGTAAATTATTTAACAAACCCTCCAGTTCCATTACCAGTGATCCCAGTGACCACCAGTCCAACTGAAAGGAGACTTACTGGAGTTAATATCTCATTACGACCAGTATCAACAACACAGCCAGGTACCTGACCAGTAAGACCACTCTCACCTCAGTGTTAAACACAGCTTTCACTGATGATAGTGATCTGAATCACGCTGATGCTGCTCGTTAGAGTAAAGTGTGTAGAACTGAGTTTCTCAAAGAGACCACTCAGGACTATTATACACTTATGCTTTATTTTATATTTAACTAATATTTAATCTTGTTACATGAACTTCCATTTAAGAATGAAACTGACGTGTATTGTGTTTTAGTATAAAGATACCATATGAAACATATGAAATTCTGCGTCTGAAATATATGTGAGATTATTTTTCTCCATGTCATGATGATGTGAAATGCAAAATCCCAAGGGATAATGTCACATTAATCGACAATGACTTAAGATACTTATGAGAAAATCTCCTCTTCTACAGTTTCCATCAGTCCCCCACGATGGAGCACCAGTATCACCAGTACCACCAGTAAGACCAAGAGCACAGTTCCTCAATACCACAGATTTCATAACAACCACAAACTCAATTTGTTTCGCCGTCACTGAAGTGTTAAACAGAGCCTGTAGAATAAAACAGAGTGTTAAAATATATATTTTTAGAGTAGGGAGGTCATGTTGTAGAGTTATAGTGTTTAATAACAGTAACGCAGTGTTATAGATATATAGTGTTTGATAGCAGTAAGTTAGTCTTATGGAATAATAATGTTTATTAACAGTAAGGTAGTGTTATAAAAAAAGTAGAATATTATTTTGTAATGTTCAGTGTAAACTGATGTATTCAGACTCAACCCTATTTTTCTCTGTCTCTTTTCTACAGTTGTCCAATCATCAGAGATGTCTGTGATAGAGATTTTGTGGTGTCGTCTGGCTGGTGCAGTCTCTGTTCTCCTGCTTGTGGTTGTTGTTGTGCTGTTGTATAACAGAAGAGTCAGTGAGTATTCAGACTGTCTGTCATGTTTTAATGAGTATTTAGGGGTTTTTTTTCTGTTACAAGTTTAAATATACTTAATTCAGTCAGAATCCTTCCAGCAATCAGGAAGAAATACAAGACATGTTAGACAACTCAAGTTTCTCTTAACAAACTTTCTTCTGAAAGAGTCCTGTGTGAATGAAAAGAGGGTCAATACACACGAATTAAATTTAAATATGAAAAAAAAATGCAACACACATACACCAGTATATTTACACATAAACCAGCATATTTACATCTATACCTGTATATTTACACATACACCAGTGTATTTACACATACACCAGTATATTTACACATACACCAGTATATTTACACACACACCAGTATATTTACACACACACAAGTATATTTACACACACACCAGTGTATTTACACATACACCAGTATATTTACACACACACACACACCAGTATATTTACACATACACCAGTACATTTACACCCACACACACCAGTATATTTACACATACACCAGTATATTTACACACACACCAGTATACTCACACACACGAGTATATTTACACATACACCAGTGTATTTACACACACACCAGTATATTTACACATACACCAGTGTATTTACACACACACCAGTATATTTACACATACACCAGTATATTTGCACATACACCAGTGTATTTACACATACACCAGTATATTTACACATACACCAGTATATTTGCACATACACCAGTATCTTTACACATACACCAGTATATTTGCGCATACACCAGTATATTTACACATACACCAGTATATTTACACATACACCAGTATATTTACACATACACCAGTATATTTACACATACACCAGTGTATTTACACACACACCAGTATATTTACACATACACCAGTGTATTTACACACACACCAGTATATTTACACATACACCAGTATATTTGCACATACACCAGTATCTTTACACATACACCAGTAGATTTACACATACACCAGTGTATTTACACATACACCAGTATATTTACACATACACCAGTATATTTGCACATACACCAGTATCTTTACACATACACCAGTATATTTACACATACACCAATGTATTTACAGAAGTGCCATGAACAGAGATTTGTAATGATTACTCTGAAGCTGTGAGTTTTACTAAAAGATGAAAGGAGTAATAAGACATCAGAGCATTTTCTTCTATTCTCATATGTCACAGTAATGCCATTATAATAGCATTAAACATTATACCACAGTAATGCCATTATAATAGTATTAAACATTACACCTCAGTAATGCCATTATAATAGTATTAAACATTACACCACAGTAATGCCATTATAATAGTATTAAATATTACACCACAGTAATGCCATTATAATAGTATTAAACATTACACCACAGTAATGCCATTATAATAGTATTAAACATTACACCACAGTAATGCAGTTATAATAGTATTAAACATAATACCACAGTAATGCCATTATAATAGCATTAAACATTATACCACAGTAATTCCATTATAATAGTATTAAACATTACACCACAGTAATGCCATTATAATAGTATTAAACATTACACCACAGTAATGCCATCATAATAGTATTAAACCTTATACCACAGTAATGTCATTATAATAGTATTACACATTACACCACAGTAATGCCATTATAATAGTATTAAACATTACACCACAGTAATGCCATCATAATAGTATTAAACCTTATACCACAGTAATGTCATTATAATAGTATTACACATTACACCATAGTAATGCCATTATAATAGTATTAAACATTAGACCACAGTAATGCCATTATAATAGTATTAAACATTATACCACAGCAATGCCATTATAATAGTATTAAACATTAGACCACAGTAATGCCATTATAATAGTATGAAACATCATACCACAGTAATGACATTATAATAGTATTAAA
Source organism: Chanos chanos (assembly GCF_902362185.1). Taxonomy (NCBI): domain Eukaryota; kingdom Metazoa; phylum Chordata; class Actinopteri; order Gonorynchiformes; family Chanidae; genus Chanos; species Chanos chanos. The sequence continues at coordinate 35,964,282 of NC_044503.1, read as the reverse complement.
TATTATACCACAGTAATGCCATTATAATAGTATTAAACATTACACCATAGTAATGTCATTATGATAGTATTAAACATTAGACCATAGTAATGCCATTATAATAGTATGAAACATCATACCACAGTAATGCCATTATAATAGTATTAAACATTACACCATAGTAATGCCATTATAATAGTATTAAACATTAGACCACAGTAATGTCATTATAATAGTATTAAACATTAGACCACAGTAATGATGTAATTCCTATAACTCTTGTCCTCTATCACTACTGTCTAACAAACAGAACAGCTTTTCTGTATTGACTGTGGTGTGTTGTTGGATTGTATTTCAGAGAATGGAGTGAATCCTCAGAAATGCACAGTGAGTAATTCTCCATATTGTACTGGACTTTACGTGTACCACTTCAATAATTTTATACACATAAGAATAAAATTACAGTGTAATATGTTTTCCTTATGAATGTTTATGGTGTTGTTGTGTTGTATTTCCTCCTCGTTGTGTTCTGTTTGTAGGATGAAAGTGCAGATGCTGTCACCTATGAGACTATCAGTCAGTCTGTTCATTTACCCTCCACTCACATCACTGTGACTCACTCACATTTAACATGACACAAACATATAATGATAGAAAACTATTGTTTTTTAAACTTGAAAGAAAGTCATTGGTATTCATTGCTTCACACATGAACCTCACTGACTGAGATTTAGAACTTAACTTTTTTTTTTTTTTTTTCCATTCAGGAATAAAGACAGAAAAGGAGACCCATGCTGGAGTTTAACAGACAGCCTGATAAAACAACAACATGATTTATCATTAACACTGCCTCTGTTCATTTCCATAATGTCAGAATGATTTTAATCATTTCTGTAACATACATCCTGTCATTGCTGCCTGTGTCATCAGTAATAAGATAAAGAACATATTATGATATCATGGCATAGAACACATGTCAATGAAACTGATGGTATTACATGTTAAATATTTTTTGCTTCTTGGTGACAAATTTTTTTTCTTGTAAAACATTAGAAGAACAGCAACAGTGTATCACCTGCGAGGTTTTTAAAGGGTTAACTTTTTAAGATATTGTCCTTTAATTTTTAAAAAGTGTTAATTACTTCTATTTTTTTTCCTTTTATTAAGATTCAGTCCTTTTTTTTTTCTTTTTTCTTTTTTTTTTTTTCTTTTGCACTTCTGCACTACATTGCATTTCGCTTCATTAAGTTTTTGTTAACTGTTGTAAATTTGTGTGTGAGGACGGTAAGAGTTTAAACTCAAGAGGACATTAAGAACTCACCTTCTGGTCGAGCGACAGTGATGAGTACTGAATGACTTCTGGAACACTGGTTAGAGTGCCCCCTGGTGTAAGCTGTTGGCATTGCATAAGACTGGCTGCCGCATGTTTATGGTGGAACTTCAGATCGACCGACTCAGTACCAACCATGATAACATTCAGAACAAACATTTGATATCAGTATGTCTTCTCTAATGCTGATCTGATATTAATATGAAATTAAACATGAACTTTCAAAAATAACAATTCTGACTGGTTTATGGCTTATAGCATTTGTACCAGTGTAAAAGTAAAAATTGTTAACATTTTAACATATTTTTTAATAGCATGTGTTTATTTGTAGATATTTAGGTTTGACCAATACTGACATACATGTCACATTGTTTTATTTGTTTAAACTGAAATGTACTGTCGCCTCACAGCAAGGTTTCAGGTTTGGTTCCTGGTCAGGTGGATAAACGGCTTAGATAATGAGTGAGTTAGTGAGTGAGTGTATTGGTTCGGGAGATGACTCACGTCCTCAAGTAGGGTGTACGCTGTAGGCCTGCAAAGAAGAAGACTTGTTTCCATTAAAATGCATGACTCTACAGTAGTTACCACAGTAGTGTTAGTGACACCACTGTTACTGAAACTCTTCAGTGTGTAGCTGAACAGAAAATCACAGACAGTTCTTTTCCACTGGCTAGAGAAAGTTACAAAACAAAAGAAAGGGCTAAGGATGTTAAAGAGAACATCTTTCAGAACAAGTCTTCACTTTAGACAGAATATGCATGAGAGAAGGATCAGGTTCAGTATGGCAGCAAACTGACAGATATCTCTACTTGAATTGACAATCTAAACTCTTCAAAACTCTGACAGGTAAGGAAGAATGATGTGAGCTTGATTGTTTTTATTTGTAAATACTTATTGATGCTGTGTCTGTACTTTGTATTGTTTATTGGGACTGATGGAGTGCAGTTGGTTAATAAATAGAGGCTACTACAGAAAACACAGTCAGGGTTTTCATATTGTAATTCTGTTATTAATCGCTCCAGACCTTCATCAGTATATATCCATAACTGCTTCATAGTGCATAAAGACACAAAGTGCCAAACATGATTTATGTCAGCTCCTCTTCCCATTTCAAGACAAACTCCTCTACTGTACAGCACTCACAGCATACACACAGATACAGACACACACACACACACACACACACACACACACACACACACACGTATGGAGAGAGCGAGAGAGAGAGAGAGAGAGAGAGAGAGAGAGAGAGAGAGAGAGAAAAGGAGACCGAGACAAACAGATAAACAGATAAACAGCAGTTGTGGCAGTGGAACAAAACTGAATAACTTTGCATTTCACTCTTTCACTCTTCATATCACAAATCTTATTCTTCATATCACCAGTGTCTTTTTCAAACAAACAAACAAAAAATCTTTCACAGTGAATCACTCAGCAGCAGTGCTCTGTGTTTCACAGCAGTAATACCTTACAGTATAAGTAATAAAGTGCTGTATCTGTTTCTTTGAACTCTGCTAAGGGCAGGATTAATACAATACATTCTCTTCAAACTTTCTATTCTCATTTAGCATAACTCTGTTGATAAACTATACAAAATCCTGGATTTTAGTCTCTACAGTAACTGTCAGGGTCTGAAGGAAGTTCTGGATGCATGTGCACATTTGTTTTCTTTTATTTGAATTGAAAAGGACGAAGAAAAGACTTTTGGGAACTTAACGCTGTCACAACATATTAACAACACAATACAGTTCCACACAAGCATAGAGGGGAAGACCAGTGCTGTTTATACAGAACAGAACAAGATCAGACCAAAAACAGCTGAAACAGCTAATGATAAAATTACCAAGGGGAGGCAAAGAAATCCAGGAAGTGACACAAAAATGGCCTGCAGAGAGGGAGAGAGGGCACCAGTGTGTGACAGTAACCTTCAAAACAGAAAATGAAACATTGAAAAAAATCGAATGAAACATTCCTTGTATTATCTTAATTCTGTTTAAAGGTTTACCCCGATAGACGTGATTTCTTTTCACGCACAATAAAAGAAATCCAAATGGATTTGTTATAAAGGCACAGGATTTGTCAAGAGATTTGAGGTATAGCTGCATTCAAAAAGCTAAACAAACATTTTGGTTTAGTCATGTTGACTTACATTATCAGTATAGTGGTACACAGTCATGTTACATAAATAAATTAAGTCTGGAATCTGTTTGTCCTCGTGTTTGGTGAAGAGCTGCTTCTCATTCTCTACATTTCCTCCCCTGGTCTCAACAGACGTGTCGGTTTCACCCAGAGGCCATCTTAACCATAAAACTTTCCATTCACACACACACACACACACACAAATACAGAGAGAGAGAGAGAGAGAGAGAGAGAGAGAGAGAGAGAGAGAGAAAGATTATTCACTTTCTTCTTTGTCCATTCACAAGGACACCAAGCTTCAGAAACATAAGCCTTCAAAACATGAATTTTCTTTTGATTTTCTACATATTAGCGGCCATCGTGAACTCTGGTATTCATCGCTCTTATTCTTGTTCTTGTTATTCTTAATAATAATAATAATAATAATAATAATAATAATAATAATAATAATAATAAAGTTTCATGGCTATTACCAACAAATGAGTTCAATTTGAAGTTGGAAATCTAATGTTAAAAAAATGTAAATTCCTAATGAGTCTGCGTTTCGCTGCTCCACTTTTGTAGAATAATACATTTAGATTTGATTATAATGATTTCGTTGTGTATTTGTCATTTCTCTTGTTTAGGTTTGTCCGGAGACTGGCTTCACCGTGACAGATTTGTGTTTGGAGATGTCGGAGGAAACTTGACCCTTATCAGCGAAGTAACAGGACCGTCAAAAGATTTCCCGCGTATTATCTGGTACCACGAAAGTACTGTTGGAAAAGTTGAAGTCTTGTGCTATTTGAGCAAATTCGTGCAGGAAGACCAGCAATGTTCAGGAACACTACCGAGAACTACTGGCAAAGCCGTTCTTAATATTTACCAAGTCAGACCGGGAGATTCTGGCCGTTACTTCGCGTTTCTACGGGAGGGACCGAATTTCATTGCTGGTCCAGCTCACAACGTGGTTATAACAGGTAGGATCGCCTGTCAGTTTATTCTGATCTTCATTGCCTAGAATATAATATCTTTGCATACATTCTGAAAGAAGATATAGTTAGTGTTTTATTCCAGTCGGTTAACACGTGCATACATTCCTTTGAGAACGGGTAAAATGCTATCACTCAGTATCACGTGTTTTGTCATGTTTAATGTACTTTACAGTTTGTGGAACCCTGGGTTACATGAGTAAAACAATTTAGTACTCTTTACACCTCTAATAATAATAATAATAATAATAATAATAATAATAATAATAATACTAATACTAATAATAATATAGTTAGTTTGGTGATCCCGTGTTTTCGTTGTGTACAGTAAGCAAAATTAAGTGTAACTTGTTGAAATATTTGCATTTTGCAAAAGGATCTGCGCGTGAAGCTAATTTTATTCATGCAGTCTGATTATCAAGACTTCTTGGAATGTATGTGATTTTCATCCGGCAGTCATTTTTAATGCGCATCGTTAAGCACTGCAAAATAAATCAGAATTCCCTACAACCCGGTCTTAACTCAGTTATTCAGTTCTGTTCCACTGCCTCTACTGCTGTTTATCTGTCTGTCTGTCTGTCTCTCTCTTTCTCTGTTTCTCTCTCTCACAGACTACAAGGTCCCCCCTGTTCTGCGTGTGTTTGGAGACAATCAGTCCGACAACACCGTTGTGGTTCTTTGTGAGTTGATAGGTGGAGGGCCAAGTTGGAGTGACCCAGTATGGGAAATAGGCCCAGAAGACAAGACTATGAGGATGGAGGGAGAAAAGGGGCGACGGATAAACAAAGATGGGTCCTTTGTTCGCTTGTCTGTTCTCACACTCGCCAAAATGGAGGACACACTCATGATTAAGTGTGTGTGTCATGATACCAAAACTGGCACAGTTTTGCAACGGACCAAGTCATTTGTGAATTACGGTATGTTATCTTTGTTCTTATTTCAATTTGAAACTGCCGACTCTGTATTGTTACGACCTCGTCTAGGGTGGGGTGAACATCAATGGGTGGGACGATCTCCTCTCCCCTGCCACCTGAGTAGCCGCAACACCAACACCGATATATGGCTGGTCAGCTTTTACTACTACTACTATTACTACACCTACTACTACTACTACTACTACTACTACTACTATTATTATTATTATTATTATTATTATTATTATTATTATTAGCCAGGCCAAAGAAATACAAATCAACTTCTCTGTTTCCCTAACTAACATAAACAGGAGAAAACAGGTAGACAAATAACACGGCACCCGCCCCCTACGAATGCTGACAAGCAAAATGACAGAAAAGAAATGAAGAAGACAACACGAGTATTTACAGCTATTTACAAAATACACTCGATGTGGTCACACGAGTCCACATCGTCTGCATAGAGATTAATCACTAAATGTTGTAGCAGCGGCAGGAGTATGGCAAGAGGATCAGTCCAGATGTTTGCTGCGCAGCCGTCGTCTTTTAAAATTCCCTCACCCATTTCTCAGCCAATCGCTAAACACCAGCACTCTGAAAGGAAAAATGGGGCGGGGAGCTAGAGAGAGAGAGAGAGAGAGAACGCCCAAACTGAGACACAATACGTCCAAGAATGTAACAGTATATTGTGCTTAACAAAAACCTGTACGGAGCAATGCTTTGTGAATTGTAAAGTTGGCGCTGTTATAACTTGCGTGGCAATAATGCGACTAGAAATAATACTTACCAGCAATAAAAATTCAGAAGATTATGAAATAGGCCTAATTAGCGCGTTATGCAATCTCCACCGTTTATCAGATTCTTAAGTCTGCTGTCGATTGTACATTTTATGCAGTCGTTTTATTGATACACTTCACGACTCAAATGCACTTTTGCAAATGTATTGCAGAATGGCAGGCTGTGGAAAAATGTTCATAGTTATTGCAGGTTAGAACTAAGCACAAATACTGATAAAATGTCAGAATAAGCTTAACATTAAATGACTTGACTTGTGTTCTTAATGTTGTGTGTGTGTGTGTGTGTGTGTGTGTGTGTGTGTGTGTGTGTGTGTGTGTGTGTGTGTGTGTGTGTGATTTCAGCTAAGAGTTCAGATGGTCTTTTGAGTTCCTGTAAGAGACTGATGTTTCTGGGTTCTCTGTTTGGTCTCCTGCTTCTCATCACTGGAGTCTTTACAGTGTCTGGACTCAGAGGTTCCTCAAGAGCGGATAGGATCAGACAAAGCCCTTTAGAAATTCGTTTTGATTCCCTTTAAGCCTTTCCATATTAGCTCCCTCTCTCCCTCTCTCTCCCTCTCTCTCTCTCTCTCTCTCTCTCTCTCTCTCTCTGTGTGTGTGTGTGTGTGTGTGTGTGTGCTGTATTGAGCTGAAATACTTTCATTTTCTAAAACACTTCTGCCATTAACATCAGCTAATATCAGACGAAAACTGTCACATTTCCATGAAAAAGGCATTATTGGTGTTTGTAAACCATTTTCATGTGATTTCTGAAATAAAGCACGTTAGACAATTTTTTGGGGGGAATATAACTTTTCGGAAGTCCAAAAGTGCAGAAATGTCGACACTGACTGTGTTGGTTTTTATTGCATCTTATAAATGTTCGTTGATTACGGATCTGAGGTTTGAAATCGAGCGGTCAACGTGTACAAGTCTGTGTGCGAGTGCAAGAGACAATACTGTTGAAGAGTTTGACAAGGTTTCTTCCGGACTATAGTTGACCAAAAGCTGTGGTTTTGTGTGGTGGGGTGGGGTATGTGTGTGTGAGTGACATAGAGAGAGAGAGAGAGAGAGAGAGAGAGAGAGAGAGAGAGAGAGAGAGAGAGAGAGAGAGAGAGAGGACATGTATGCAATCTATGTGGTTGTCTGGCATGCAATGGAAAGATGCACGTCTTGCGTAGATGGCGATCTGGCTAGAATGTAAGAGTGGAACATTCAAGTTACTGTTAATCGAGCCTGTTGTTGTCTGTGGTTTTAAAACGGTAAACAAATTGCTTTTTTTATGCGGTTAGAATTGTTCCACTCTGACGATGATGTAACATTACGCGCACCTTGCGCAAAAGCGCGCGATATGTGGCTCACTTGTGTATGTGCCAGGCTGCTGCCGCCAGCTAAAGTATTGCAAAATACTTACCGTGACGCTATATAACTTCATTTTCCGAAAACATTATCATTGTGGCTGTAACTCTGTCACTGTTTTGTCGACATTTTAATGGGTAAGTCCAAAGTCCTGTATATAACTTCGAATCAGCATATTTTACTGAAACTTTGGCTGAGAGTCAAACAATCATTTCTATGGGCATGGATTACTGTGAATAATTATATTGTATGTAGCCTGAAAATTGGATGTTGATCAAATTGTTAGGGTGTGTTTCCTCTTTTTTCCTTTTTGATCTCACTCAGAGTATCAATTCCTAGTCTGTTGATGTTATTTGTTTCAATTCTGCACTCGGACAAAAGTTCAATAGCTGTGCTGTGAGAAGCACAACGGCATAGTCCTGTGACGGTTAGAAACAAACTGAACGGTGCAGCGATGGACATGAAGCTGCACTGACCACCTCTCAGATTTGAACTTCTCAATTATTACAGTTAAACCCAGGAGCTGAAAATTATTACTGGACTCAAGCACCGGGATTTAGCCAGAAGCGTGCAGAGTGCTAAATGATTTTACTCGAGTAAAAGTACTGTTGCTATGGTCAAATTGTACTTAAGTAGTATTGCTCTGTAAACGTCTATTCAAATTAAAGTAAAACATAACTTACTTAAAACTGTACTGTGAGCAAAATTTACTGAGTTACTTTTTTTTCTTTCTTTCTTTCTTTTTTTTTTTTTTAATTGTGTGGTTGTCGAGGCGCAGATAGATTGTCTTCTAGGACCTTTCCCAGGCAATGCAGACAAGGCAAGAGCATATATATATATATATATATATATATATATATATATATATCATGTTATTTTTCATTTCAGATCACCTTTATAAAATAAAGTGCATTAACAAATTAAATTAAAACATTGCATAAACCTTTTAAATGGAATAAAAAATAAAAATGAGTGCATTCATAAAACCTTAAATGAAATAAATAAATATGAAATAAATTCAATTAAAAGCTGAAATTAAAAAAAAAAAATAAACATGATGTAAAATAAGGTATACTAACATTAAAATCAAACATGCCAATGTGTGACCACCTTATTTGCAAGCACTCGCAATGAAAAGCTTGGGAAAAAGCGGGAACTGAATCAAAAACAGTTTATACATGTCCTTACATAGTGGAACACTGGGTTACTTGAGTAAAACAATTTAGGATTCTTTACACCTCTGAGAATAATAATAATAATAATAATAATAATAATAATAATAATAACACAAATAATCTGAATAGTGTTTGCTTCATTGCTTTTAGTCAAGCATTGAGTCAGTCACTGGTTTGTTGCAGCCCCTAATTTCTTCTTTTTTTTTTAATCTTTTTTTATACAAACTTATCAGCTGAATCATGTTTGCCACTGAAGGACTGGAACAGAATGGATCTTTGCTGAGAATGAATAGAGAAACCAGCAGGAGAGACTGTCTGTTTTATTCTGTGCATTGCCTCTGTGCCAACATCGACACCCTCATTTTATGAGAAACAACTCTCTTCTGCGTTTGGTTCCGGTGGAAAGTCAGTGTTTAAAGTTGTGTCAGGAACACGGCCTATGAAGTCATCTTAAAGGAATGCACTGTCCAAAGCAGATGGCAACATTCACTTTGAGGTCTAATTATAATTCAACAATAGACCCATATGAAAATTACTATTCACAGTATATTAACCTTAAGGTGCTATTCACCATCAAAGGCCCAGTCACATATATATTTTATGGTACACGCTAGTAATTACTAATTCTATACAACATTTGTGCAACATTTGTGATGTTCTCAATACAGAGTAATGACACTGTCACTTATAACAGATGAAGGCGGGGCCAGCAGGAAACATGCAGCATGAAAGTACAGACCAATCAGATTAGAGGAATATACCAAATGATATGTCAGTGCTTCCTTACTGTAGTTTTGGAAACCAATTATAAAGAATTAATTTAGTTTTGCATGCAACTACATCTGTACTGCTCCAAATGACCTATGGTACAAACTGCAGCATTAAAGTAGATGACTTTTTGAGACAAGTGCTCTTACTTATTTAGCATGGGGTAAGATACACCATTGAATGAACAAGTCATAACTAACAGTTCTGTAGCATTTTGCAAAAATTCGAAAGTAGAAAGAACAATTTTTCTCCGTAATTAAATTGCATATAAATCACTATTCCCTGCAGAGAGGTGCTGCATGTTGAATCAACTAGTCCATCAAATGCAAATCAACAAAGCAACCTAGCTAAGGCTACAAAATGTAAAATTTCTATTTATGGAAATCAGAAACACAAACAAACAAACAACAACAACAACAACAAAACGTGATATTTGATAAGGTAGACTTGACACAAGTGTAATAAGATACAGATCTGATCATTTTAAAAATATGACACATTTAATCTAGGTACCCCCAGTTACCTCCAGAGTTTATGATCAACATATTATGCGTCATTATTGATGAAGCGGCAACAAGACACACACACACACACACACACACACACACACAAATACAACACAAATGAAATACAAGGTAAGTGATCATAAGATAACTTGATACAGGTGAGAAGAACAAAGCCTGAGTAGAAACCTACATTTAAAGTTATCCACATTTAACTTGGCTGTAAAGCGAGGTCTCTCTCTGTGTGCTGATGTGTGTCTCTCTGTGTCGTCTACCAGACTTTGACTTTGATGGTCGTTTGAAATGGATGTCTGCATATGTTAGTTCTGTTAGCTTGGGGCCCTGTGGAAAGAACAAACAAAAACACCTCCCCCACACCACCCCCCACACACACAACCACCACCACAAACCAAACACACAAACACACACACACACACCACACACACACAGGGAGTTACCTTGTCATCTGCCATTGACCTTCATGAACCTAAATCACAATCGCTATTTATAAGATTTTTATTTTAATTTTTATGGACAGCACCGCAATATAACACAGTAAAAAAAAGTCTCTCGCACGTTATGAACAAGAAAAAAGTATGCACTATAAACGTTAGAAACCCTGTCTGAAATTTGAATGGAATGCAACGTTCAGTTTCCATCTATGAAACCACTTGTTAAAGTGTTATGTGCTTACCAATGTCTCGTTTCATTCTAAATTCGTTGTGGGCGAGCCTCACACTCCTATATTACATTAAACATTCCTTCAGTGGATATTGGACCCCCCCCGCCATATTTTTATCCGACACATTGACACATTGTCCTTATTTATGTATTTATTTATGGTAATGGAACATATAGGTAAGTCCACTGAATAATTAGGCTGTGGTGAGTAACCTGTCGTGTAACCTCACCAAACACAAAACGCTCACGATGAAACAAACAGGCCCTTGTGTGAAGATAAATAATAAAGATATAATCATATTTATTGACATTATGTAAAGGTATGTAATCTGAAAATGATAAAGACACAGGGGCACTTTTTCGTTAATGACACTATTTTTCATGTGGAGTTTGACTGTCATCAGTGTTCATGGTAACTTTAAAAAATGACCAACACGACGGACTGCAATTATATTTATGCCGTCTAGAGGGCAACGTTTTAAAGCAACTCAAGCAACAGGACGAACAGGCGCGCATACACTGGAACTCAAAGTTAGTTCTTTTACTCAACCTCAACCCATCAGAGAACAGATGTCCCGGCCAGCACTGAACTTGACCTTCTTGGGAAATTAAAAACACCTCAGTAGAAATCAAAGGGCCGAGCGTAAAGAGTATTCACCAACCTGTTCATACAATGAGCTGTAATAGTCTAATAGTCCAGATTGCAGGACGCTAGGTGGCAGGACATTTCTCTTATCTTCTGAAACGATACTAAACTGACCTCCAGATGATTGAAAACAGAATAAAATAGTATTTTGTTGTGAAACACGGAAGTGAATAACTGAATGACTTCTCCTGCACTTCACTCTGCGTAGGACCAGGGTCACAAAAATTACATCTACATGCTTTGTTTTTAAGATGAATGATAATGCTTTTCAGTACTTTCCAATAAAATAAAGATGAAGATTTTTTTTTTCATTATTGTGTATCTTTAAACCGTTTTGTCAGTTGTAAGAAGAAAACTGTGACAGATCACGAAAAAAAAAAAAAAAATATATATATATATATATGTATGTGTGTGTGTGTGTGTGTGTGTGTGTATATATATATATACATATACATATATATAAACAGCATTAGTGGCATCAGTTAACTGATCATTAGTTTGAATTTTGTGAAAGTGTTCAATCAGAATCCCAATCAGTAAATGTTTTGCTGTACTGGGATATGACTGAGAACTCACACAACACTGGATAAATAAAGGTGGGCCCAGTTTTATGCCTCGAACTACCAGCAGGCCCCAGTGATATTTAAATATGTCTAAATTACCATTAAAGTTCAAACTGTTTCTCAGCTATTTTCCTCAGTTCATTTGCAGGCCTGTGCATTTTAACTCTTGACCAGTGTAAATCTGATTTATAACATCCCTATCACCCATGGACTGGCTCAACATTGCACATCAGAACAGCTCTGGATCAAGTCAGAGCTGAAGTGGAAGGAAGAATGGAGGGAGTTTAATACTTTCCTGAATAACACTGGTAAAAAAAAAAAAAAAAGCTTATTGGATTTAGCTGAAAAAATACAAATATCTGCTCCATGTGATTTAAGTGTGCTCTGTCAATATAAACGATTTTCTTCAGCTTAAATCAGCTGGTATTTCCTAAACCAATATTCTTTGTCCTCATAAACTGAAAGTAATGCTTTCACATTCAGTCAGCCTGATATATATATGCAAGTACATCTGTCACCAATGAATAGCTTCTTATATAAAATGAAAAAAAAAAAAGTTTATGTGCTGAAGAACAAGGTTTGTTTTGTTTTGTTTTTTTTAAGAAAAGGGCTACATTTGAAAAAAGATAGAATTCCATATCCTGAAACAACAAGAATCCAAGCACACAATTTCAGATATATATCTAAACCTTAAGCTGCAGAGTCTTAAAAATGTTTATTTTTTTCTTCTGTTATAACAAAGAGATGTTAACTACATCATTTTTGTTAATATAGCAATCATTAAGACAACAAACCATCAGAAACACATGGCCAAAAATGAAGAGAATATGCACTTTAAAAGGGATTACACATAAGCCTAAACCAGTTCAAATGACACTGCTTATAACATATTTGAACATCTTTATATGCAAAATTATAACGCACATAGCAAACATTTTCCTAAACTATTCTTTTAAATATAAATTATAAAAGAAAGACCAAAAAGAAAAGCCAAAAATAGGTAACCTGTGTAAGTAATTTCTCTGCATTCATAAGTGATTTATTTTGATCTTAACTGTTCCTTAATTCAGTGCAAGGATTCACATTTCACTTGACTGTAAAGTGAGGATTCCTCCTGAGTGCTGATGCGTCTCTCTCGGTGTCGTCTACCAGACTTCGATTTTGGTGGTTGTTTCAAATCAAGCTTTGTGTATGTCACTTCTGGCTGTATGCTGTCCTAAGAAGTAAAAGATATAAAATCAAATTTCAAAATCATTTCTTTGTATCATTCCTCTCTTTGTAAATGTCTCTTGCTAACATCTTCCAAACCCCACCCCCCCTCCCCCCGCACACACACACACACACACACACACACACACACACACACACACACACATGCGTGCGCACACGTATATCTGCATTTTGTCCTCTTAAATAAAACTTACTTCTGTATCTGTTACAGATGAGCTATTTGCTGATGACAATCCTGAACCTGAAAAACACAGTCACTGTTTGTAAGATTCTCATCACTATTGACTCTCTCAATTGAAGCTCTTCTAAATACTTTTAATTCATGTATACCACTCATTCCTGTGTTTCTCTCAAGTGTAACCAACCTGTGCAATGAAGGTAACAATACCAATGAGAGATGAGTATAAGGAGGAGAATCACACACACTGTACTGAGTGCTATGGCTGCATAGGACAGAGTAACACACCACTCTGAAAATAGAGGAAATACAGAATTGTGTTATAATATAGTATATCACTATGAAACTACATTGCACATCAACAGTTACACATTAAATGTTATACATATACATTTACAACAGTATGCGTACATTTAACAGTTGTTACACATCAGTAGTTATACATTATGTGTTATATCAGTATGTATACATTACATACTACAGGAATAACTGACATAACTTCAGCCTCAGCTCCCGTCTCAGGAACAAAGTTTAATTTGACTTAAAATCAAGTAAATGTTTCTGCCATTAACTTATATGAAGACAGAACTGTTTGGCATTACCTGGAAAAAAAAAGAGTAAATAAATGATAATACCATCATGGAATAAATAAAAATTTAACTCTTACCGGGCATTTTTGTTGGTGTGTGTTTTCTGCCAAGATATTCTAGACTCCTGTTGTTTAACATGGACATGTTGCTCTTATAAACTTCACTGACTCCAACATGAACCTCACACCACCATTCATCCACCTCCAGTTCTTCTTTATCCCAGAACTCATACCAGAGAGCATTGGTGGAGTTTATGAATGAGTAATGATCCAGTTTATTGTAGTAGAACTGGTAACTGAGGGGAACTGAGACTTGTAACTGGCTCATGACTCGGAATCTGTTAAAAACAGGAGTGTTGTTTAGTATTTACATTCAAATAATGGATGCAATGTGAAAGACTCTCAGAAAATCATATACTAGTTTTGATGATGGACATCACTTTGTTGCTGTCATTGTTGTTGTTGTTGATGTTGTTGTTCTTCTTCTTGTTGGGATGGACCACAGCAAAGTAAAATAAAATAAATATTAATACTACGTGAATCAGAATACTCCATAAATGCAGTATTTAATGGTATGACTGCAGTGACTCTTGGTGTTAGATAGAAAACAAATCAACAAACAAACAAACAAACAACAAACAGACAAACAGACAAACATACAAAATCAATCAATCAATCAATCAATCAATCAATAGAGTTTTGTTGTTCTGTCCTCTCTTCTTTAATATGTGTGGTGTGAGTGTTGTGTTGTTTATCATCCTGTCTCTTTTTAGGGGACTTGGGGTAATGGTGTGGTGTGAATAAGAAGTATAAATATGGGATATTGTCCGACGGTTGTTATTAGGCATTTCACTGTATTATTGTCAATGTGAGTATAACCGCTGTTTGACCTGTCTGCTCCCTCAACCCAGTTTCTAAAGGCAGTTTCACCATTATGCTCTGACAATATGACCATTCTGAACATTTAAAATGAATTCATGGATGTGGGATGTACTCTTAAATGGATGTATGACACCGTGTGAAGTCTCACTGAAACTCGTCGAGTTAAGCTACAAGTATGACACCCGGCAACAATGAAAGTTAATAAAGGGGGAAAAAGCATATCTCTGTCAACCACTCACCCACTGCTGGTCTCCCTCGTTTCCAAAATCTGACCAGTTCGCTTCTCTCCACCACTTGACTTCCAAATGATTTCTGTCACTGGAACACCCAGACCGGTTACTAAGCAACGTAGCTCAGCTTTGAGTCTCGGGTTTCTCCATTGCTGCTTGAATGAATCACTGAACCACTCAAAAGTCAACTGCACTTTACTGCTATGCGTCCAGACATGTCCCTCTGAAACAGAGCACAAAATGATATAATGACAGTCTTAACACACTCTCAGGACTATTTTGGGATACTACACCTAAGGCGAACATGAACATCACTTCCCACGAGAACTGTGTAACATCAACCATTGCAAAGCCAAAAATGTGAAAACGTATAGGCCTAGAGATAAATCAGATATTCTTCTTGTTTTCATCCTCACAATAATTTCTTATTATTAACACTACTACTACTACTACAACCAGAGTGTGAATTATACAATGACAATTGGGGGGTTCACCTTTTTTTCCTAGGGCTTTATAGCATAGGATACATAAATGTTTCGACTCCCCCGAACTGTTGTACCTCTTTTCCGGGGGTTCAAGTCTTAATTAGGGGAGACAGACCCCCCCAATCCCCCCCCTTAATTCGAACCCTGACTACAACTACTACCAATGCTACTACTTAGGCTATACATGGCCGCCGTCTTTGCCATTGCTGGTGCTGTTAAAGGACGACATTCTGAGACCAGCAAATTAAAAACGGTCTTCAATGCGTCAACACTTTTTAATGAATGCTCACCTCCGATGTGCACAATAGCTGCAGATTTTATTTCCATATATCCACTGTCTTCACGGCAGTAGTAGTGGCCGGAGTAGCGTCGTATAACGCGCAACAAAGTCAATTGGACTGCAGTGTTATTGGACGTTTCAGAAAACCGACACGGTGACTCCTTACAATCTGTGTCAATGAACTCTACCATTCCATTCGTGTCTACCCTAATCCATTGCATCAGTGAGCTATGGCACAATTTATTAGAACAAGGGCACGTTAATGGGACGTTGTCACCTGTCTTAGAAACAATTAATGGTCCTGCGTCTGTGGAGAGATAGGAGACAATCCAGATCATGTCACATTTATTCAGACTTCATTCTAAGAACCGATTCAACAATCAGACACCACTGTTTAATCCATTACATATGTACAAGTGTTACTCTAACATGTTTTAGGATAGAACTGTGAATAATGGTACGGAGCATGCGCCGTACAAAAACTGGAAAACAGGGGTCAGTTATGCTAAAATGTATCTACTGTAAAAATGCATTACCTGAATACAACTCACCCACAAGACAAACAAAGACGAGAAGAATGGTAGATTTAGCCATGTCCCTTGGAGAGCAGTTGTTGTTTCAAGTGTAAGCGCTAAAGTTGAAACGGTAAAACAATTCCCTCTAGTGTGCTTGGACGCGCCTGGTGTGAGGCGCTTCAGCGCGCGGTGTATAGCAAACATCTTTCCGGGTAAAATAGAACGACTGTTACTCTGAAAACAAGCGCGAGTGATAAAAACCACAAACCAAAGCATTTCCAAATGCAAAACATTCAGTCCTCAGTTCCACATAAAATCACCTTTTACGTACGAAGCGCACTTTTGGAGACATGTGGTTACAACAGTTTAACCGCAGGGGGGTTTGTTTTCTATTTGTGTGGTGTGTTCAAACGTGAGAACAATCTCCTAAAACTACTGACCTTAAGGTCATCCTCTCTAACTTAGCAATGCTCTCGGCCCTCCAAAGACAACAACTGCATTTATAAAGTAATAAACATTCTTGCAAACAAGATTGTGTCAATTATGTTAATTATTTAGATATTAATTCTGTTGTGCAGAAAGGGGGGGGGGGCTACAAATAATAAATAATAAAAAAAAACTCCCAACATATAAAACCCTGCTCTACTATAGGTTTCAATATATTTCAAATACAGTGGAAAGCAACCTCATTAAATATGTTTCATCATTAATGCTTCTGCTTTAAGTTCACTATATCATAACACAGAATAAATTAAAGTTAAGTGTAATGCCTTGACTAACAGAGATATGTGACTATTCATGAAGGGACTAACTCATTTTTTCTGAGTGTGTATATTCTATATGTGAAAACTGTCTACATTCCCACTGTCTGCTGTTTGTAAAAATATGTACACCTTTCCACTGTGACTGTTTACCTTAAAAAGACAAACAAACAAACAAACAAACAAACAAAAAATCCATACAAATGGTCAAATCATACTTAAAATTAAATAGGTAACATTTGTAAATTTTTATCTGTAAAGATGAAATACTTAACTGTCAAATTAATCAGCTAAAAGAGATCATTTATGAACTTTCACATTTACTAATAACATTTGTCCTTGATGAAAATTGTTCATACTTTTCAACATCTGAGGAGGGCACTGTCTGGTGATAGATTTAATATCCTTAACTGAATAGACTCAACAGATATAGCATGCACTGACCAAGTCTGTGCAACGGAAAGTTTACTGTTGTGTTGTGGAGATTATGACCCCTCTAACCACAGTGGAAAAAAGTGGTCTAGGTTTTGAGGTTTTGAGAAACGAACAAGGTGCATCTTTTCTCACTGTGAGTGTTTCTTTTTTTTTTTTTTTTGAAATGATAAACAGATCTTGAATATCACTAAAGAAGTAAAGAAAAACACAAAAGGCTTATGATCAAACACATGTGCTGTGTTTTACATTCATATTTCTTTATTTTAAAGAAAGTCTGCTCCACAAAGCAAGCATGAATAAAACGTATTTGTGAATAAATGTCCTTTTCTGCCCTTGACGAATTTCTGAAGGTAGAACATTTTGTTTGTTGTGAATGAAATTTTTTAAACAGAAAAAAAACTGACAGAAACTCAAAAAAAAACCTTTTTAGACATTTTAAAGGGGTAACTGATGAAAAAAGAAGAGAGGTCAGTCAGTGCTTTTTGGAGAAAGAAAGAAAGAAAAAAAGAAAGAAAGAAAGAAAGAAAGAAAGAAAGAAAGAAAGAAAGAAAGAAAGAAAGAAAGATCTACATTGCATTCCATGAAGAAAATATTAGTTCTCTGTTCGGGAAGGTTTCAAAATGTTTCATGAGGAGTTTGTAACTGGCTTTGTCTGGTTCTGTCTGCTCTTGTAGAGCCTCTGAGCCCAGAACACTGTAAATACTCCAGTGATGAGAAGCAGGAGACCACACAGAGAACCCAGAAACATCAGCCTCTTACAGGAACTCACAGGAGGTTCTGAAGTCTCAGCTGAAATCATACAAAAACACAAATAGCGTGTACTGAATGTGGATTCATCAGAACTATCGATGCCAAATGGTTGAGCTGATTCTCATACAAGACTGCTGAAATGTAAAACAATGGTTAACTGTAGTAGTGGATATTGTATAAATACAGATTTTACTGCTATTAAAGAGGGGAATCAATAAGTCAGTATCATACCAGTGTATGTGTGTGTTTTGCCCAATTGAGCGAGGACACTTGTCTCGTTGTGACATACACACTTCACTGTGAGTGTGTTCTCTGCTTTGGGAAGTGTGATGACAGACCATCGAATAAATGATCCATCCTCATCCAGCCTTCTCCCGGTTTCTCTTTCTACATTTTCCCACTTCATGTTTTCATTTTCCTCCATTTCCCAGGATGGATCATTCCAACCTGATCCCCCTCCCTTCAGCTCACATACAAACACACTGGAGTCGTCCACCTCAGGACCACCAAACACACGCAGGACAGGGGGGACCCTGGGGTCTTAGAAGGACAGAGAGAGAGAGAGCGAGAGAGAGAGCAAGGGAGAGCAATTACACAATTGTACAATGATACTGTTATCTAATTTTAGCATTATAAAGCAATATTAGCCAAAATACGGAAACACCAAAGGCATCAGTACTCGCTCTGCATAAAACAGGACAACATATATGACTGAAGGCACACGTACAAATTTCAAGCTGGATTGTGCTTTTAATCGTTCGGGCAAGGTTGAATGGATGATAAGAACAAAATTAAAAAGGGAAAAGGGTGCAGAATGAAGCATGTATTAAGCAGGTCGACGGTACCTGTAACGACCAAGTAAGGAGCGGGACCAGTAGTCGTTTTCGCTCCGTTCGACAGAAGTGGGAAATAGCGGCCGGAGTCTGTCACCGTAAGGTTGAGAATAATGAGCGAAGTGTCGCCCGAATTTTCCGGTACGGCGTAACGCTGATGTTTGGTGACAAACTGTGTAAATAAACCTACGAGTCGAATTTTCCCAGCAACCGTCTGGTGGTACCAGCGTGACTGGGTATCAGAGGTAGACCGAGAAGCGTGGCTTTGGATAGTAACGCTTCTTCCGACTTCTCCCAACACGAGATTGTCGTCATGGAGCGAACAATCGATTTCGCCTGAAAAGGACACATAGATATATGAACACGTTTAGTTTTAAATTCTCAGACTCCAGCACAAATCTCTCTAAAATACTTGCTTCTTTAAAATATGTTATTTTTGTATATTTTATAGCCTACAAATAGCCTACGTGTATATTTATTTTTCAAAAGACAAAAAATGTCACTCACAAATGTTGATGATGATGAAACAAGCCCAAAACAGATACATGTCGACAGGGCAAAGACAGGTGAATGTGCCTTGCAAGAGCTCTCAGAGCGGCAGTCTTAGTTACAAGAGAATGGAAAGATCTCTCTCTCTCTCTCTCTCTCTCTCTCTCTCTGTATTTGCGCGCGTGTTTGTGCGAGCGTGCGCGTCTGTAGGCCTAGGCGGCTGATAACTTTGACCGTTTCGGAAACGTACTACTAGAGCACAAACCTCTTGGCTATTCGAAAGTAGGACTCCTTCACTCAAGTAAATTAAATCACACCTTTATCCCCTTTTTTTGTCAACTGCAGCAAAAAGAATGCGTTAAGAGGACACTAAACTGTGAATTCAAAATCCTGTCATATCCTTATATATGCTGGAGCAGTTAAACCCCTGGCTTGTGCGATTTCTTTTAACTTCACTGGTCTGTCATTTCAGATTGACAACATAGGGGTTTTACTCCCGAAGACTCCCATGTATTTTATTCAACTTACCGTCTTGCACAGTTGTCTCATACAGTTAAGCAATCAGCAAGATTTTTTTTTTTTTGCCTCTTTCAAGTACGAGCAATTTCAGAAAAACGAGGCCTGGGATATTCACGCAGGTCTAGGAAACACTGCTCAAAGGAATATGAGTTAACACATAGTCAAATAGTTCAAGGTAACGCATTATAAAGTTATTGTGGCGCCCTGTAAGATCATATTCACAAATTTAGAACTTTACAAATTTAGGTTAAGCCTAATTTTGGGGTACGAAAATCACCACGAGCTAGAATGAGTGCACGTGCACCGCTAGGTGGTGCTAGGGTCGGTTCATTCATAGAAAGTCTCTCTGTTTCTTCTGCCAGAAAAGCACAGGAAAGCATAGCCTACGTTAAAAAGAGGTATGATTAATAATATTTGAACGATATTAAAAATATCTCAAGTTTGTAATGTGTACTTGGTCAAGCGAGGAACCCACACTGAGAAAGTGCCTGTCTACGCTTCTGAAATGTTATGAGGTAGTTTGTTGGAGTGTATTTAAAGGTGTTAATAACGTATGAAAACGTCAATAAAACAAGTAATGATCGATGTTAGCGCGCTAATTACCGTTAATTATGTGGGCATGAGTTAAAGTAGCAATATGTCAGTGAGGTGCAGTGCACTACCAATTCACTAACAAGTGATATCAAAGCCTTTATGGGTCCCTAAGCAAAATTTCAGTCACGTATATTTGCAAAAGTGGAAAGGTGTGACGGAATATCAGGACCACATCGCGGAAAAAATCTGAGATTTCGAGAATAAGGGAATAATATTAAGAGACTGAGGTTGTAATATTACGATAAAAAACATGATATTTTTCATGTATATGTTTGCTTCATTATATTTATCATAATAAAATGTCGTAAAATTTCGAGGAAAAAAAAACCCATAATTTTTAGAGATAATATATTCCCAACAACCAACAAAACGAACGGGAAAGAGGACAGTCAATGGCCGCCTGAGCCTGCTTCTGGCAACTACTGTTTGTCTCAGGCTTCGTGCCTGCCACACACATCAGTCAACAGTTAACTTTACTTAATCATCTTAACATTAAACGTTTCAGAGTTTCAATATTGCCCTAATAACCTGTTATAATAATAACGATCAACTATAATAAAATCAGGTAAGTTAGGATGCGTCCTCTATGCGACGTTACTGTTTTTTGCTGTTTTTTCCGTCGACGCAGAGGAGAGAACTGTAGAGGATTTATCACCAAAAAAAAAAAAAAAAAAGAAACCGCAACCAACCAAACAAACAAAAAACCACATTCAAACTCTCTTGTGGGACATTTCAAGAGCTCATGGGGGCCCTCTGGTGGCCATGTAGGCCCAAAGCAGCCTCTTAGCTCGTTTATGCGACGGACCGGCTCTGAGTGACACACACACACACATACACACAAACAACATGCAAAATTTACAAACATAATAACAGTACAGTAAATAATTAAAATACATAGAATAAAATAAATAAAGAAGACTAAGAGTAATCCCTGCTGGAACAAAACTATTTCTATGTTTCTATGTTCTGCACTTTGGGACTATAAGCGTTCGTCCAGAAGGAAGGAGCTGAAATTCAGTGAGCAACGGGTGGGAGTTGTCATTTAAAATCGAGCCAGTCATCCGCTTTAACTCTCTGGAGTACAGGGACAGTAGGTTAAGCTGGAACTCACCAATTAGAATACTGGACCATTTAACAATTTGATTTAGAGAGTTTAACTTCTTTAAAGATAGGTTTGACACCAAAGAAAAGGATAAAATCGATTCCACAAAAGCATAATAAAAAAAGTTCATCGCAGTTTTGTCAGTGTGGAAATAGGACAGTTTCCTAAAACAAACCAAACACTGATGCCCCTTTTTGCGCACAGCTTCTCAAATAAAGGAATAACACTTCAGACAAATGGGAACGAGACCCCGGTGTCATGGTAAAACAAAGTCATGAGGCACCACCCATGTTTACTGTTAGGCCTTAGACCAGGGAGACCCACTAAATTAACCCATGTTTACTGTTAGGCCTTAGGCCAGGGAGACCCACTAAAGTAACCCATGTTTACTGTTAGGCCTTAAGCCAGGGAGCCCTACTAAATTAACCCATGTTTACTGTTAGGCCTTAGGCCAGGGAGACCCACTAAAGTAACCCATGTTTACTGTTAGGCCTTAGGCCAGGGAGACCCACTAAAGTAACCCATGTTTACTGTTAGGCCAGGGAGACCCACTAAAGTAACCCATGTTTATTGTTAGGCCAGGGAGATCTACTAAATTAACTCATGTTTACTCTTAGGCCTTAGGCCAGGGAGACCTACTAAAGTAACCCATGTTTACTGTTAGGCCAGGGAGATCTACTAAAGTAACCCATGTTTACTGTTAGGCCTTAGGCCAGGGAGACCCACTAAAGTAACCCATGTTTACTGTTAGGCCAGGAAGACCTACTAAATTAACCCATGTTTACTGTTAGGCCTTAGGCCAGGGAGACCTACTAAAGTAACCCATGTTTACTGTTAGGCCAGGGAGACCTACTAAAGTAACCTATGTTTACTGTTAGGCCTTAGGCCAGGGAGACCTACTAAAGTAACCCACGTTTACTGCTAGGTCTTAGGCAAGGGAGACCAACTAAAGTAACCCATGTTTACTGCTAGGTCTTAGGCAAGGGAGACTCACTAAAGTAAGCCATGATTACTACCTTACGCCAGGGAGACTTACTAAAGTAACCCATGTTTATTGTTAGGCCAGGGAGACCTACTAAAGTAACCCATGTTTACTGTTAGGCCTTAGGCCAGGGAGACCCACTATAGTAGCGTGTGGATTCGGCTCTCAGATGCTTCAGATGTTGCGTACATTTCACACAGTTTACAGTACCACACAGCTACGCAGGTCAAGGGTCGCGGGGTTAAGGGTTAAAGGTTACAGGAAGCAGTGCTAGCACAAGGAGAGGGGAAGGTTTTAGATGTTGTTTTAGAGGAGGAGAGAGCATTGAGTGATCTGTTAGACGTGAATTACTCTGGGTGAGAAACTGACTCAGATATTTAAACAGGACGTCCTATTATCAATACTTCCTTTTACGCTGATCACCGTGTTTACTATACTGAGGCCTGAATGAGAACCTTTTGTTTTGTGGTAAATGAAAATTTTCAAACTCATGTTGAGATATGATGTAGCTGGCTAGGAAATGATGTGGTTTATGAGCTGTAGGCCTGAATTAAAGAAAACACATTACTCTCCAACAGCTACCACAGTGGTGTCAGTGACACATACACTTACTGATTTAGAAACTCAGCAGTGTGTGGTTAAACTGAATTCCAAAAATGGTTGTGTTTGACTGGTCAGAGGAAGTTACAAACCACAGGAAGAGCAGGTGATGTTTAAGAGAGTGTCTCAAAGACCATCTCTTCACTTTATACAGCCTCTGAATACAAGAGAGAGAGAGATTTTTAATTATGGCAGCAAACAGATGGACATCTCTGCTTGAGTTCACAACCCAAACATTCCTTCTTCTGACAGGTAATGAAAAATGGTGTGAGTGCATCTAGGGCTTATTGCTTATTGCTTATTGTTGGTGATGGTGTGTGTGTGTGTGTGTGTGTGTGTGTGTGTGTTTGGTTTTGTTTGCTGAGACTGGTGAAGTGTGGTTAGTTAATAAATAGATTTAGTGTCGAGTAATGTTGACTGTTTGTCAGTTGAGTACAGTTTAAATTTCCTCTCAAGATGAACTGAGGTTGAATGTATTAGAGAATATGTGAGATACATGACAGCCTTTCACGGAATTGGTATTTCAGCAAACACATGCAGAGTTTTCACAGTGGACTCATTTACTGCTTTACTTTTCACACTGTTTAAATTGTTTCAAATCTACATTCATATTAATCAGTTACTCCTGTCTCACACTGCAAAGTGAGGACTCCTCACACTTCAGCATTTTTTCTTTTTTTGTATTTTATGTTTCCAGTCGATTTTCTGTGGAGGAAAAAGACTTGCATTTCATCAGCTGATGATTTATAAAACAAAACAGTTGGTTCATTTCTTAAAATATTTCAAAGTGCAAAGCCCTTTTGATTATTTACAGCATTTTATGGACCAAAATATAGACGACAATACTGCAGTTTCGTGAAATGCCAGTTTGTTCCTTGAGAAGAATGTGCTCTGAAATATACGTTCAGTGTGAATGCAAGTTCTGTGCTAAATGGTCTTCACTACACTCTACTTCCGCATCACAGACAGTGTGTAAAAAGACAGAATGAACTACTGCACAATACCACTGATAGATCTAAAGTTATATAGTTATAAGGCACAATCAGGGGAATTATCCACCAACAATTATCATATTCAATCATTTCACCAGTAATTAAATACCATAATTTCAGCAGCATCATTTGTATGCAGTGCATTTGAAAGTTCATACTTAAAAACAACAAACAAACAAACAAACAAACAAACAAATAAGCAAATAAACAAAAGAAACCTTCAGTTCCTTTATACTAAGTATAACAATAAAAGCCACAAGGTTGCATCTCACCTCCTTTATTTTTGCATATTAATAAATGTGTGAATTGATCTATCTATCTACCTATTGTGTCAGTAGTTATTAGAATAGTGACTGTGGTGATACAAGTGCAGCCAATCAGATTCCATCTTGTCATAGTCCAGTGTGTTACCCAAATAAGATCAGGACCCCACTCTGTCTCACTTCTCTGTCTGTGTGGTTTTCTGTCTTCTCTGTTACTCCACTGACCAGCAGTGGACAAAAAGTCAAATGTGTCATATTAATTTTAAATATCCTGTTATACACAGTTGTCTGTAAAACATGCCAAAGAGAGGAGAACAAAATACAATCTAAATAACACAGAGCAGTTAATATCAGGATCCAGTGCTTTAGTTGAAGGCTCTGAGAGAAGCCAGTGCTGTAGCTGAGGGTTTCAAATGGGAATTTATTTACATTTTGTTTAGCCTCAAGTGTGCACTCAGCCAGTTCATGAATGTAATTGAAATTCATTTGATTCACTGTGAGATTTTTGGTGTTTCCAGCGCAATGTACTGAGTCATCAAACACTAACATGTAACAATACGCATGTACACACAAACATACAGATAGACTTATATACATATACACAGAAGAGCACACAAAATAATTTACAACTGGAGGTGCTATAAAATACATATATATTACTGACAGTAAAGACCAGGTCTTGAACACTGAGGGAAGTCTGTTATATTTCTAAATCTTTCATAAATGAGTGAAACCGTTAAATGCAGAAATGAGAAAATGCATGTCTCTCACCTCAGAAATGTGTTAAAACATAAACTTACCCATCACCATGGAGACCTAAACACTGAACTCTGACCCCAGCCTCTCATCTTCTCTAAATGAGACAAAATGTTTTCACTCCATCAATGGAGGTTCCTCTCCAATAGACATTTCTCACACACCTGTTTTCCTCTCTGTCTTGAGAAGCAATTTTACTGAGTAATCTTTGTGCTTATGTCAAATATATATATTTACCATTTGGTGTTTGTTAAATATCTCTGTTCAAGATTCTTTGCCTCCCCGCTCGTTTTCCAACCCCTCCAATTCCTGTCACCCCCTGATAATGTGGAGGTGGGCTGATAAAGTAGATAAGTGGAGTGGAGTATGTCACTGACAGATGGGACAGTGGTATGTAAAGGTAACACAGGGACCCTTTGTGTCCTAGGACAGCAGTTATTGGTTTTAAGCTTGATTTTTGTGTTGGGTAACTCCAGTATTTCATTGTGTCAGTTGTGTGGTACTAACTCACTGGGTATGTGGATCTCTCTGCTCCCTCGACTTTTTGTAGATGGTGGTTGCAGTAAAAGTAAAATGTTTAGAACTAAAATTAATGTTTAAAACCATGTATATGGTAAAAGTAGCGTTCATCAACATCGATTTGTGTGTTATTTTCGCTACCACTTTTACATGTCATTTTATTTATATATGTTTATTCAGAAACTTCACCGTGAGTGCCTCACAGCTATTAAGATGGTTGATTCATGTGTTCATCCCTATTGATGGTCCATGTGTTTTGTTCATTTGTTTGTGTGGTGTTGATGGATTTTTGGTTTGGTGTGTTACTTTAATGCCAGTTTATTTGTTTATCTGGACACATTTTGCTGCTGCTGTCATGACCTGCACTTGTGATGTTATGTGTAACTCTGTTGTATGGTGCATTTACCCTGTGGAAGTTGATCTCTTCTATTAGTAGCCACCTTCTTCAAATGTTTTTTGTTTGTTTGTTTGTGTGTTTGTTTGTTTGCTTTTCTTTACTGATTATTTAGTTAGTACATTTGAATGAATTTTCCAAACATGGATCCGCTTCTTTATGTGGTATAATTTAGTGTCGTTTCACTCAATATAAAAAGGAACTGCCATAGTCGAAACCTCTAGCGCCCTCTCTGGCCAAGAAGGGTAGTGTTCTGGACTTGGTCATGTCACACATGTGATTTAAACGATACTGTTCCACTGGTCTGAGGGACACTATATACAACAGAGCAGACTGAGGATACCAAAAAGAAGAACTACATTTTCTCTTCCCGTAGAAGAGAGGAGAGAGACGAAGAACAGGGATGGAGAGAGAGAGAAAGAAAAAAGTAAATAATTATATGTTCTGGCTGAGGTACACATGTCAGAAGAACATGAGAGCAGCAAAATGTGAACATTTATATTTCTTTACTCCAAAGTAACATTGTCCATTTACAGAATATGATGCATTTAGTATGAGGGTCTCTTCAGATGTAACCAACACACACACAGACAATGACAATTTGGCTTTCTAACTAAACAGCAATAACTGTTTGTTTTCCACTTGTCCTTTTGTGAATTCACATGCAGTGTGACTGTAAACAGACAGACTTCTCTGATCAAACTGATAGATGACTCCCTGTTTGTTAAGGTTTAAAAAGGGAGAAAAAGAGTTGTTGTTTATAGTTTGTTGTTATTGTTGTGTGTGTACAGAGACAGATGATTTGGGTAATCATTAAAACACTAACGTGTGAATACAGACAGTTTGATTTTTGAGACATTTCTGTGATGTGCTGTAGAGTGAGAGGAGTATTGGGGTTAGACACTGAAAAGTCAATAAATGTGTGACTGTGATGTAGGTTTGATATCGGGTTTGTTCTAACTATTATTCATTTCTGCTTATTCGATTTTACAGCTTAATTTGGAACTTACACTTTTATTTCTGTCATAAAGTACAATTTGATCTCTTTACGCTGAATTATTAGGACAATATACAATACATAACAAGACATAACATGACAAAACAAAACAAATAACAGTAAAATAAAACTAATTAGTGTCTATAGTAGATTCAGCTTCAGTTCAGATTTCAGTAAACACTCATTATCTGCCATGATTTTCTTCCAGGTGTCTGTGGACAGGAGGCCACTGTGTACTCCAGAGATAGAGATGATGTCACTCTGTTCTGTCATAATCTGGTTAATCCTGACTGCTCCTCAACTACATGGATATTCAGAAAACATGAAGCT
This sequence comes from Chanos chanos, assembly GCF_902362185.1. NCBI lineage: Eukaryota > Metazoa > Chordata > Actinopteri > Gonorynchiformes > Chanidae > Chanos > Chanos chanos. Next base: position 35,936,776 of record NC_044503.1, on the reverse strand, counting down.
ACATCGGTTACAGTGCTCACTGATGGGAAGATCAGTGTAGAGAACAGAGAGAGAGCTGACAGACTGAGTCTGGGGTCTAACTGCTCTCTGAACATTAATAAAGTCAGACCTCAGGATGCTGGAGTCTACGGCTGTCGACAGTATCTGAGTGATAATCGATCATTTCTTAAAGATGTTGCCCATGTGTTTCTCCTTGTTCTACAGAGTGAGTGTTTCATGTCTGATTAATGTAATTATAATGCTTTAAGTGTGAATACAGATCATCATCATCTAAACACACACAGCACTTTTAAATCACTTATCATGAAACTAATACAATGACACAACCTTTACATCATTTGTGTCTCTCATCTCTGCTGTAGTATCTCCAAACATACAAAACACTGAGATGAAGTTGGGCAGCACTGTGACTCTCTACTGTCTCCTGTTCACTGAGAATTCAGAGTGTAAATCTGAATCACTGTCTAAAGGACTGAATCTGACCTGGGTGAATGAAGCAGGAACTGATCTCAGTTTAACAGACTCCAGATTACACATCTCACCCTCATATCACTGCTTCAGCAATCTGACTGTGAGACTCCAGGACCAAGATAACAACAGGAAGTGGACATGTCAACTGACTCAGAGAGGAAAAGTTAAAATCTCAGTCACTTACATCACTAAATGGACAGGTTGGAAATGACACCTCAAAACCATTTCATTAACCATTTCAAAACCATGATTTTGTTTTACATTCATATGGCTGAAGAACATGAGTCTTTGAGAATAGCTTTTTCTTCTCTTATTGACTCTGTTGGCTTCTCTCAGAATGTACTTAGGACCCACACGTCTCCCTGAGAGCTGTGAAATAGCATTGGAATAGTCTTCCATTTTGAGAGTTCAGACACACTTGTTATTTTAAAATCCATGTTAAAGACATGTTTGTTTAGTCTGGCCTAGAGCTAAATATGCTTAAGCCAGGTATTCCTCACCACTCATCCACATAGTCAAGTAACAGAGGTGGAGGAGGGCGAGTTACAGAGAGGTTTTTTTGTTGTTGTTGTTTTTTTTCAGTGATCTAGGTTGTCAGTGCTGTCACCGTTCCATCACAAGCAGTCTCTCCTGTTAGTTTGTTAGTTAAGTAAATAGGGACACTAACCTTTCTAGTTTTTTTGTTCTCTATACAATATCCTGTCCACTAATTTAACCAGCCAGGGCCAGTCAGAGGAGGATGGGCTCTCCCTGTTCAGTCTTGGATCTTCCCAAGGGTTTTCCTGTCTAAGTCTGAGGGAATTTTTCATTGTAACTGTCACTTTGGGCCTCTTGACTGGGTGAATCATGTCCTGCATCCTGTAAGGCTGCTTTGTGACAATGTCCATTGTGAAAAGTGAAATACAAATAAAATTGAATTTAATTTAACTGAACTGAAGTTAAATTGAACAGTATAACACACTGTAGCCCTCAAGGCCGCAGTGTTAATATCAGAAATGGACTGTATACATAGTGGATGTGAGTGTGTCATAGTCCTTTATTTCAAATGTGTAAAATAGAGTTCAGAGCTCAAATCAGAGTTAAACAATAGACAGCAGTTAGAGAGAATTGAATTTAAATGTAAATTTGTATGGTGACATCATCCCATGTTCTTTTTCATTTCATTAAAAAAAACCTGATAATTACTGACAGATATTGAGATATTGATAGGGCTGTATTTTTTGTTTGTTAAATTGTCTTTTTATTTTTACAGTCTTTAGAGTTATCGTGTTTGATAATAGCAAGGTATTGCTATAGATTTATAGTGTTTAATAATATTAAGATAGTGTTATAGATTTATAGTGTTTAATAGCAGCATGGTATTAAAAGTATTCTCTTGAAATGTTCAGTGTAAATTGATGTGTACGGATTCAGCTGTAATTTTTCTCTGTCTCATTTCTGCAGTTGTGCAATCATCAGAGATGTCTGTGATAGAGATGTTGTTGTGTCGTCTGGCTGGTGCAGTCTCTGTTCTCCTGCTTGTGGTTGTTGTTCTGCTGTTGTATAACAGAAGAGCCAGTGAGTATTCAGGCTGTCTGTCATGTTTTAATGAATATTTGGTTCCTGTTTTTTTTCTGTTAGAAGTTTAAATATATTTAATTCAGTCAAAATCCTTCCACCAGACAGCAAGAAATAAAACACACGTTAGACAACTAGAGTTTCACTAAGTAAACATTCTTCTAAAGATGTCATATGTGAATGAAAAGAGACAATACACAAGAATCAGATTTTAAAATGAAAATAACTGCAATACACAGACACCAGAATATTTACACATACACCAGTATATTTACACATAAACCAGAATATTTACACATACACCAGTATATTTACACACACACTAATATATTCACACACACACACCAGTGTATTTACACACACACCAGTGTATTTACTGAAGTGCCATGAACAGAGGTTTGTAATTAGTGACTTATCTGAAGCTGACAGATTTGCTAAAAGATGAAAGGAGTAATAAGACATCAGAGCATTGTCTTCTATTCTCATATGCCACAGTAATGTCATTATAATAGTATTGAACATTATACCACAGTAATGCCATTATAATAGTATTAAACATTATACCACAGTAATGCCATTATAATAGTATTAAATATTACACCACAGTAATGCCATTATAATAGTATTAAACCTTATACCACAGTAATGTCATTATAATAGTATTAAATATTACACCACAGTAATGACATTATAATAGTATTAAACATTACACCACAGTAATGCCATTATAATAGTATTAAATATTACACCACAGTAATGATACAGTTCCTATAACTCTTCTCCTCTATCACTACTGTCTAACAAACAGAACAGCTTTTCTCTAATGACTGTAGTGTGTTGTTGAACTATATTTCAGAGAACAGAGTGAGAACTCAGAAACCCACAGTGAGTAATTCTCCATATTTTACTGGACTTCACACATATTACTTTAATAATTATATACACATCAGACTGAAGTAACAATCTAACATGTTTTCCTTGTGAATGTATGTGGGGTTGTTGTGTTGTAAAAGAGTGTATTTCCTCCTCTCTGTGGTTTGTTTGTAGGATGAAAGTGCAGATGCTGTCACCTATGAGACTATCAGTCAGTCTGTTCATTTACCCTCCACTCACATCACTGTGAGTCACTCACATTTAACATGACACAAACATATAATGATACAAAAAATATTGTTTTTTTGTTTTTCTTCTTCTTTTGAACCTTGAAAAACAGTCGATGGTATTCATTCTACATCTACAAGTGAATCCCAGTGATTCTCATTTTGAATCTGACATAACTTTTCAATTTTTTTTCCTGTGTTGTTTTTTCAGATAGCCTGAAAAAGCAACAACATTATTTATCATCAACACTGCTCCTGTCACTGCAGCCTGTGACATCAGTAATGAACATGATATCATATCATGACATAGAGAACATCTGGTCAATGAAACAGGCGTTGGAGCGCCCTCTGGTGCACTTTTGTGGTTATACATGTTAAATGTTTGTTGCCTCTTGGTGGCTATTTTGTTTGTTTGTTTATTTTTTGTTTCTTTTTCGGTCAAACATTAGATGAGAAACAACAATGTATCACCTCTGAGGTTTTTTCTAAAAAAGTTAAACTTTAAGATACCTCTAAACACTTTTATTTTTACATTTATTTTTAAAAACTGGAAATTACTACTATTTTGTTCTTTTATTGAGATTCAGTCCTTTTTTCACTTCCGTACTATGTTGCATTTCATGTCATTACATTTTTATTAATTGTTGTAAATTTGTATGTGAGGATGGTAAGAGTTCAAATACAAGAGAACATTAATAACTCAACTTCTGGTAGAGTGACAGTGATGAGTAATGAAAGACTTCAGGAGTGAGAGTGCCCTCTGGTGTAAGATGTTGGTATTGCATAAGACCGGCAGCATCATGCTTATGGTGAAACTTCAGAATTTGACTGACTGCACGGGCGCCTGCAGCTGACTCAGCAGCACCATGATAACGTTCATAACAAATTTTGGCATCGGTTTGTTTTGTCTAATGCTGATCTGTAATTAATATGAAATTATACATTATATTTCAAACAGAAGTCTTCTGACTGGTTTATGGCTTGTAGTGTTTGTACCAGTATAAAAGTCAGAAATAAATATTATGCATTGTAAGTTGCAGTTAGTATTGTTTCCTTTCATAACGTGTTTATTTGTAGATATTTAGGTTTGACACAATATTGACATGCATTTTATATCACTTTATTCGTTTAAACTGAAATTTGTTTGAGAGATGACTCATATACGGTGTAAGCTGTAGGCCTGAAATGAAGAAAACTTGATTCAGTTAAAATACTCGAGTCTATTTCAGTTGCCACAATAGGCTCGGTGACACATACATTGCTGAATTAGAAACTCTGCAGTGTGTAGTTGAACAGAAAATCATAAACAGTTCTTTTCCACTGTCCAGAGGACGTTACAAAACAAAAGAAAGGGTTTAGGATGTTAAAGAGAACATCTTTCAGAACAAGTCTTCACTTTAGACAGAATATGCATGAGAGAAAGATCAAGTTCAGTATGGCAGTGTGGGGAATCCGCTGCTGGCCTGAAGACAGTAACCAATCTAATGACTAAATGTTTAATGTGCGATTGTTTTATCCGGCTGCCTGCTGAGAATGCTTATAGGATTGAAATGACATCTTAACTAATCTGACTCCGTTTATTATTTATATGCTGAAATTTACCAAAGTGATATTAATAATGTTATGCCTTTCTGTGAATTGACTATTTATTCGCCAAGGACTTGCCTGCATTTACGCAACCTTCCAGCCGTTTGTTTAGTTCAGAGGCTGACGGATGACCACTCAGTTTAGGTACCAACTGCACTAGTTTTGTTCAGGGACTGAAGGATGACTGCTAAGTTTAGTTCAGCGACTGAAGGATGACCACTCAGTTTAGGTCACAATTGCACTAGTTTAGTTCAGGGACTGAAGGATGACTGCTAAGTTTAGTTCAGGGACTGAAGGATGACTGCTAAGTTTAGTTCAGGGACTGGTGGATGACCACTAAGTTTAGTTTAGGGACTGAAGGATGACCACTAAGTTTAGCTTAGGGACAGAGGGAATAACCTGTTCAATATAACTGGAGTGATTAGTCGAGCACAGCCAGTAGCTTGTGTGTTTTAGACTATCACCCAACTCTCATGCCTGGGTTGCCTCTCTGTTTCCTGAATCCAGAAAGCACAAGAAAGCATAAGGGAATAAGACAAACGATTAACGGAATTTTACCAATATTAAAAATATGACAGCTTTGTAGTGTGTACTTGGTCAAACGAGGAACCAATATTAAGAATATACTTGTCTAAGCCTCTTAAATGTTATTAAGAAGTTAGTTGGAGTATGTATAAAAGCGTTTATGAAGTATGAAAACGGCAATAATATAAACAGTCCAAAAAAAAAAAAATGCTACAATGGCTGCCTTTAGCAAATGTGAAACAGTTGGCATGAGTGGAAATAACAATATTCCAGTGAAGTTATATTTTATGTTACATTCGCTTACAGGTGTGTTTTGGAAGCTGAAATATTATTTTATGTTGACTGTTTTGATGCAATGACAGTATTGATGAACGTGTCAACGATGAAACAATGCAGGGTTGATGTCTAGCGCTAAAATGGACGGACCAAGTGATTTACAATCATTTTAACTGAGGTTAAGATTCGAGACAAACAACAGCGAGGCCCTTATGAGCTGGTTAAGCAAAATTGTGAAACTCCACCCATGTTTACAGTTAGGCCTGAGGCAGGGGAGACCAACTAAAGTAGTCCACAGATTCTTCAGATGTGGCGTACATCCCACACAGTGTACAGTACTACACAGCTATGCAGGGCAAAGGTTACAGGGTTAAAGGTTACAGGATTTACGGTTCAGGAAGCAGTGTTAGGTCAAGGAAAGGGGAAGATTCTAGATGTTGCTTTAGAGGAAGAGAGAGCATTGAGTGCTCTGTCACGTGTGAATTGCTGTGGGTGAGAAATCGACTTAGATACTTAAAGGGGACGTCATATTATTACTTCCTTTTACACAGGTCTCTGTGTTTACTATACTGAGTCCAGAATGAGAAACTTTTGTGGCGATATGTGCGAATGTTCATACACATGTTGAGATATGATGTAGCTGGCAGAGAAATGATGTGTTTAATGAGATGTAGGCCTGAAATAAAGAAAACACATTACTCTCCAGCAGCTACTGCAGTGGTGTCAGCGACACATACACTTACTGATTTAGAAACTCTACAGCATTTAGCCGAATGCCAAAAATGGTTATGTTTTACTGGTCAGAGGAAGTTACAAACCACAGGAAGAGCTGGTGATATTTAAGAGAATGTCTCAAAGACCATTTCTTCACTTTATACAACATCTGAAAACAAGAGAGAGAGATTTTTACTTATGGCAGCAAAAAGATGCACATCTCTGCTTGAGTTCACAATCCAAACATTCCTTCTTCTGACAGGTAAAGATGAATGGTGTGAGTGTGTTTGTTGTCATTTGTGGCTGATGGTGTATATGTGTGTTTGTTGTTGTTTGTCAGGACTGCTGAAGTGTGGTTAAGAAATTCAGTGTGGGGTAACATCACACTTTGTCAATGAAGTGCAGTTTAATTTTTCTCTGTACATGTTCACCTGATGCTCTTTCTGCCCTCTTTTTCTTCTTCTTCTTCTTCTTCCTCTTCTTCTTCTTCTTCTTCTTCTTTTTTTCTTCTTCTTCTTCCTCTGCTTAACCTCAAATACACTTGAGGTTTGTGCATAATTTGTAAAAGGCAATGATCTTGCTGAGTTATTTAAGAAATGGTTAACTCAGACTGGTCCCACTGGACAGCTTTATATAAAAAGTCCAAGAATATTCATGCTAGTCCACCACTGTCACACAGTTTCCAGCTCTTGCAGCAGTTGTGGTTGATGTTGATCTAGGGCGTGAATGGACTCAATGTCTGATCTCCATTTGTTATATGTTTTATCTTGTGCTTTGATCTGCATCATTGCTGGTTTGCATGGGCTCATTTGTCTTCAGAGTTTAGAATGGGTGACTTTCTGTTAGAAGACACAGTATCTAACATCTCACATGAAGTATGTCTATAAGGGTAGAGAACTGAACTGAAGCATAGGGAGTTACATAATATCAGAGAATATGTGAGATACATGACAGCCTTACACAGATTTGGTGTTTGAGGTAACACATGCAGAGTTTTCACACTGGGCTGCTTTAAACTGTGTCAAATCTACATTTATATTAATCAGTTATTCCTCTCACTCTGCAAAGTGAGGACTTGTCACACTTCAGCAATTTCTTAGGTTTCCAGTCTATTTTCTGTGGAGGACAAGGACTTGTATTTCATCAGCTGATGGTATATATAACAAAACATGCACTTAATTTGTAAAAGTATTTAAAAGTGCAAAGCCTTTTTGATTGTTTATAGCATTTTAAAGACAAAAATATCGACAAATTGATGCGATTTCATGAAATACCAGTTTGTTCCCTGAGAAACAATGCATTATTAAAAATGTGTTCAGTGTGAATACAAGTTATGTACTAAATGGTATTGACTGCATTCAATTTCCATGTCACATAAAGTGTGAAAAAAGGCAAAATAAACTACTGCAGAATAACGCTGAGAGCTGTAAAGCATATTAAGGGGAATTATCCACCAACAATCATCATATTCAGTAATTTCACTAATAATTACATACCACAATTTCGGCACTTCAGCATTCATATGTCATGCATTTGAAAGATCATAAAAAAATATAACAAAAAACAAAAGACAACACACACAAAAAAAAAACGTATGAAATGATGATGGCGAAGAGATGGGTCATTTGTACTGAGCATAACAATTTACTTTTGCTTATTAACAAATGTGTGAACTGATGACTGTGAAGAACATGCAGCACAGAAACATGGTAAGATATAAATACAGAGACTGAGAGAATGAGATCATCACCACATAATCTCCACTTCTCTTCACACCCTCCTGCCACACAGAGTTTTCTCACACTATCTATCTATCTATCTATCTATCTATGTAGCTATCTATCTGGTGATACCAGTGCAGCCTATCAGATTCCATCTTGTCATAGACCAGTGTGTTACCCAAATGAAATCAAGACCCCACTCTGTCTCACTTCTCTGTCTGTGTGGTTTCCTGTCCTGTCTGCTATTCCACTCACCGGCAGGGGACACCAAGTCAAATATGACATATTAACTTTAAACATCGTTATACACAATTGTCTGTAAAAGACACTGTACTGAGGGGAACAAAACAGAGTCTAAATAACACAGAGTGGTTAATGTCAGGATCCAGTGCTTTAGTTGAAGACTCTGAGAGAAGCCAATGCCATAGTCAAAGGTTTAAGTGGGAGTTTGTTTCCATTTCGTTTAGCCTCAAGTGTGCACCTAGCCATTTTAGGAATGTAACTGAAATTCATTTGATTCAGTGTGAGATTTCTGGTGTTTTCTGTGAATTATGCTAAGTCATGAAACACTGACATGTAAAAACACACAGGAACACATACACATACGGATAGACTTATGCATATACACAGAGACACACACAAAATAATTTACAACTGGAAGCGCTGTAAAAATGTATACACATTACTGACAGTACAGACCAGGCCCTGAACACTGAGGGAGATGTGCGATATTTTTAAATATTTTTTAAGAGACGAGAAAATGCTTGCCTTTCTACTCAGAAATGTGTTAACACATAAACACGTCCATCACCATGGAAACCTAAATACTAAATTCTGATCCCAACCTCTCATCTTCTCTAAACGAGACAACATGTTTTTACACCATTAGTGGAGGTTCATCTCAACTGGACATGTAACACAATTGATCACACCTATGTTCCTCTCTGTCTTGAGGAGTAATCTTGTGTTTAAGTCAAATTTCTGTTTAGGAGATTGGAGAGATCACATAGTTTTCTCGGACTGCGCCTAGGAGATATATAATAATCGCTGCATGTGAGCCATTTAGTGTTTGTTAAATACCTCTGTTCAAGATTCATTGCCTTCCTGCATGTCTTCAGGCTCCAGAACCACCAATCCCTGTCACCCCCTGCTAATGTGGAAGTGGGTTGATAAAGTAGATCAGTGGAGTAGAGTATGACACTAACAGATAGTACAGTGGTATGTAAAGGTAGCACAGGGACCCCTTTGTGTCCCAGGGCAGCAGTTATTGGTGATAACCTTGATTTTTGTGTTGGGTAACTCTAGTATTTCATTGTGTCAGTTGTGTGGTACTTTAACTCACTGGGTATGTGGATCTCTCTGCTCCCTCGACTTTTTGTAGGTGGTGTTTGCAGTAAAAGTAAAATGTTTAAAAGGAAAGATAATGGTTACAGCCATGTATGTGATAAAAGTAGTGTTCATCAACATTTTTTTGTGTGTTATTTTACCTACCACTTTTACCTGTCATTTTATTTATATATGTTTATTCAGAAAGTTCACTGTGAGTGCCTCATAGCTTTTACAATGGTTGATTTATGTATTCATCCCTATTGATGGTCCATGTGGTTTGTTCATTTGTTTTTGCAGTGTTTTTTGTTTGGTGTGTTACTTTAATATCAGATTATCTGGACACATTTTGCTGTTGCTGTCATGAACTGCACTTGTGGTGTTATGTGTAACTCTGTTGTACGGTGCATTTACCCTGTGAAAGTTGATCTCTTCTATTAGAAGCCACCTTCTTCAAATGTTTCCTGTTTGTTTGTTTGCTTTTTATTTACTGATTGTTTAGTTAGTACATTTGAATGAATTTCCCAAACATGGACCTGTTTCTTTACCTGGTGTAATTCAGTGTCATTTCACTCAATATAAAAAGGAACTGCCATAGTCAAAAACACTAGCGCCCTCTCTGGCCAAGAAGGGTACATACATAGAGGAGACTGAGGATGCCAAAAAGAGGAACTACATTTTCTCTTCCTGCAGAAGAGAGGAGAGAGACAAAGAACAGGGATGGAGAGAGAGAGAACAAGAAAGAGAAAGAGAGGAAGAAAAAAGTAAATGATTATATGTTCTGGCTGAGGTACACATGTCAGAAGAACATGAGAGCAGCAAAAAGTGAACATTTATATTTCTTTACTCCAAAGTAACATTGTCCATTTACAGAGTATGGTGCATTTAGTATGAGGGTCTCTTCAGATATAACCAACACACACACAGACAATGACAATTTTGCTTTCTAACCAAACAGCAATAACTGTTTGTTTTCCACTTGCATGGAGGGCTGTCCTTTTATGAATTCACATTCAGTGTGACTGTAAACAGACTCCTCTGATCAAACTGATAGATGACTCCCTTTTTCTTACAGTTTAAAAAGGGAGAAAAAAGACTGCTGTTTATAGATTGCTGTTATTGTTGTGTGAATGCAGAGACAGATGATTTTGGTAATCATTAAAACGCTAATGTGTGAATACAGACAGTTTGATTTCTGAGACATTTCTGTGATGTGCTGTAGAGTGAGAGGAGTATTGGGGTTAGACACTGAAAAGTCAATAAATGTGTGACTGTGATGTAGATTTGATATCAAATTTGTTCTGTTCTGTTATTAATTTTTACTTATTTGACTTTATATCTTAATTTGAGAGTTACAACTTTAAGTCATAAAGTACAATTGAATCAATCTACACTGAATTGTTAAAACAAAGAAAAAACAAACAAACAAAAGTAGTGTCTAAAGTAGATTCAGTTCAGATTTCAGTTAACAGTCATTATCTGTCATGACTTTCTCCCAGGTGTCAGTGGACAGGAGACCACTGTGTACTCAAGAGATGGAGATGATGTCACTCTGCCCTGTGCTAATATGGTTAATCCTGACTGCTCCTCAACTACATGGATATTCAACTACGTGAATTCTCCCACTGTTGACGTGGTTACACTGGGGAAGATCAATACAAATAGAGAAGGAGCTGACAGACTGAGTCTGGGGCCTGACTGTTCTCTTAACATTCATAAAGTCAGGACTCAGGATGTTGGACATTACACATGTCAACAGCACCAGAGTGAACATAAATCGACATATAAGGATACACTTGTGTTTCTCCGTGTTCTACAGAGTGAGTGTTTCCTGTGTGATTAATGTAATTGTAATGCTTTCAGTGTGAATACAGATCATCTAAACACACACAGCACTTTTAAATCACTTATCATAAAACTAATACAATGATACAAGCTTTTATATCATTTGTGTCTCCCATTTCTGCTGTAGTATCTCCAAACATATCAAACACTGAGATGAAGTCAGGCAGCACTGTGATTCTCTACTGTCTCCTGTACACTGAGAATTCAGAGTGTAAATCTGAACCACTGTCTAATGGACTGAATCTGATCTGGGTGAATGAAACAGAAACTGATCTCAGTTTAACAGACTCCATATTACACATCTCACCCTCAACTCACTGCTCCAGAGCTCTGACTGTGAGTCTCAAGGACCAAGACAACAACAGGAAGTGGACATGTCAACTGACTGATAAAGGAGAATTTAAAATCTCAGTCAGTTACATCACCAAATGGACAGGTAGGAATTTGCCAATTGAAACCATTTCATTAACTAGTTCAAAACCATGATTACAATGTACAGACAACACAGATATGACAGGGTATTTTTACATTCATATGGATGAAGAGCATGAGTCTTTGAGAATAGCTTTTGTTTCTCTTATTCACTCTGTTAGCTTCTCTGAGAATGTACTTAGGATCCACACATCTCCTTGAGAGCTGTGGATTAACTATAGAACACTTCCATTTTGAGAGTTCAGACACACTTTCATTTTTAAAATCCAGGTTAAAGACATGTTTGTTTCGTCTGGCCTAGAGCTAAATATGCTTAAGTCAGGTATTCCTCACCACTCATCCACATAGCCAAGGAACAGAGGTGGAGGAGGGCGAGTCACAAAGAGGTTTTTTTTTGGTTTGTTTGTTTTTTTTTCAGTGATCTAGGTTGTCAGTGCTGTCACTGTTCCAACACAAGCAGTCTCTCCTGTTAGTTTGTTAGTTTAGTACATAGGGACATTAACTTTTATAGGCTTTTTTGTCCTCTTTACAGTATTCTGTCCATTAATTTAACCAGCCAGAGCCAGTCAGAGGAGAACGGGCTCTCCCTGTTCAGTCTTGGATCTTCCCAAGTGTTTTCCTGTCTAATTCTGAGGGAATTTTTCATTGTAACTGTCACTTTGGGCCTCCTCACTGGGTCTATCAGGTCCTGCATCCTGTAAGGCTGTTTGAGAAAATGTCCATTGTGAAAAGTGAAATACAAATAAAATTGAATTTAATTGAACTGAAGTTAAATTGAACAGTATAACACATTGCAGCCCTCAAGGCCGCAGTGTTAATATTAGAAATGGACTGTATACATAGTGGATGTGAGTGTGTCATAGTCCTTTATTCCAAATGTGTAAAATAGAGTTCAGAGCTCAAATCAGTGTTGAACAATAGACAGCAGTTAGAGAGAATTGACTTTAAATCTAAATTTTCATTTCATTAAAAAACAACTGATAATTACTGACAGATACTGAAATATTGATAGGGCTGTATTTTTTGTTTGTTAAATTGTCTTTTTATTAGGGTTCAAATTTGTATAAAGACCTTCAGTTTCATTGGGACAATACATTTGTTTATTTTTGGAGTGGTTGAGACATTTTATCAGGAATTTTATGAGGAAATATTTCAATACACAAAGTGCCTTTTAATTTAGTTTACTTTCTTTCTGATCTGTAAATTATTAATCTGCCTCTCCAGTTCCATCACCAGTGATCCCAGTGACCACCAGTTCACTTAAAAGAAGAGTTACTGGAGACTTTTATGAGGAATTTTATAAGGAGATACTTGAATACTGAATAACTGAAGTGCATTTTAACTTCTTTCTGATCTGTAAATTATTTCTCAACCCCTCCAGTTCCATCACCAGGGATCCCAGTGACCACTGGTTCACCTGAAAGAACTACCCAAAGCAAGATCTCAACACCCCCAGTATCACCGACACAGCCAGGTACATGAGCAGTAAGACCACTCTCACCTCAGTGTTAAACACAATCTTTCACTGATGATAGTGATCTGAATCACTCTGATGCTGCTCTGTAAAGTGTGTAAACCTGAATTTCTGAAAGAGACCAGTCAGGAGTGGTCTACAGTTCTGCTTTATTTTATATTAGAAATATATTTAATTTTGTTAAATAAACTTGCTTTTAAGTAAGGATGAAACTGACGTTTACTGTGTTTTAGTATAAAGACACTGTGTGAAACATAGGACATGCTTCCCCTGCAATATATGAAAGTTTTTTTGTTTTTTTTTTTTCCATTTCGTGATCATGCCAAATGCCAAATCCCAAGGTATAATGTCACAATAAACAATAATTATTTCAAATATTTATGAGAAAATCTTCTCTTCTACAGTTTTCAGGGGTCCCCCACAGGGGAGCACCAGTGTCACTAGCACCACCAGGAACAGTCACTGAAGTGTTAAACAGAGTCTGTAGAATAAAATGGAGCATTAAAAAATAGATAGTTTTAGAGTAAGGAGGTAGTGCTTTAGATTTATAGTGTTTAGTAACAGTAAGATAGTGTTTTTGAGTTTTAGCATTTAATAAAAGTAAGGTAGTCTTTAGAGTTATCGTGTTTAATAACAATAAGGTAGTGTTATAGATTTATAGTGTTTAATAACAGTAAGGTGGTGTTATATTGTCATAATGTTTAATAGCAGTATGGTATTAAAAGTATTCTCTTGTAACGTTCAGTGTAAATTGATGTCTACAGACCTTGCCCTAATTTGTCTCTGTCTCAATTTTGCAGTTGTCCAATCATCAGAGATGTCTGTGATAGAGATTTTGTTGTGTCGTCTGGCTGGTTCAGTCTCTGTTCTCCTGCTTGTGGTTGTTGTTGTGCTGTTGTATAACAGAAGAGTCAGTGAGTATTCAGACTGTCTGTCATGTTTTAATGAGCATTTGGTTCCTTTTTTTCTGTGTTAGAAGTTTAAATACATTTAATTCAGTCAAAATCCTTCCACCAACCAGCAAGAAATAAAACGCACATTAGACAACTAGAGTTTCTCTAAGTAAACATTCTTCCCAAGGTGTCCTATGTGAATGAAAAGAGGGTCAGTACACAAGAATCAGATTTTAAAATGAAAAGAACTGCAATACACAAACACCAGTATATGTACACACACACCAGTATATTTACACACACACACACCAGTATATTTACACACACCAGTATATTTACACACACACCAGTATATTTACACATACACCAGTATATTCACACACACCAGTATATCTACACATACACCAGTATATTTACACACACACACACCAGTATATCTACACACACACCGGTATATTTACACACACACCAGTATATTCACACACACCAGTATATTTACACACACACCAGTATATTTACACACACACCAGTATATTTACACACACACCAGTATATTCACACACACACCAGTATATTTACACACACACCAGTGTATTTACTGAAGTGCCATGAAGAGAGGTTTGTAATTAGTGACTTATCTGAAGCTGACAGTTTTACTAAAAGATGAAAGGAGTAATAAGACATCAGAGCATTTTCTTCTATTCTCATATGCCACAGTAATGCCATAATAATAGTATTAAACATTACACCACAGTAGTGTCATTATAATAGTATTAAACATTATACCACAGTAATGCCATAATAATAGTATTAAACATTACACCACAGTAGTGTCATTATAATAGTATTAAACATTACACCACAGTAATGCCATTATAATAGTATTAAACATTATACCACAGTAATGCCATTATAATAGTATTAAACATTATACCACAGTAATGCCATTATAATAGTATTAAACATTATACCACAGTAATGCCATTATAATAGTATTAAACATTATACCACAGTAATGCCATTATAATAGTATTAAACATTATACCACAGTAATGCCATTATAATAATATTAAACATTACACCACAGTAATGCCATAATAATAGTATTAAACATTACACCACAGTAGTGTCATTATAATAGTATTAAACATTACACAACAGTAATGCCATTATAATAGTATTAAACATTATACCACAGTAATGCCATTATAACAGTATTAAACATTATACCACAGTAATGCCATTATAATAGTATTAAACATTATACCGCAGTAATGTCATTATAATAGTATTACACATTATACCACAGTAATGCCATTATAATAGTATTAAACATTATACCACAGTAATGCCATTATAATAGTATTAAACATTACACCACAGTAATGTCATTATAATAGTATTAAACATTACACCACAGTAATGCCATTATAATAGTATTAAACATTACACCATAGTAATGCCATTATAATAGTATTAAACATTATACCACAGTAATGCCATTATAATAGTATTAAACATTACACCACAATAATGAAACAGTTCCTATAACTCTTCTCTTCTATCACTACTGTCTAACAAACAGAACAGCCTTTCTCTAATGACTGTAGTGTGTTGTCGAACTATATTTCAGAGAATGGAATGAGAGCTCAGAAACCCACAGTGAGTAATTCTCCATATTTTACTGGAAATTACACATATTACTTTAATAATTATATACACATCAGACTAAAATAATACTCTAATATGTTTTCCTTGTAAATTTTTATGGCGTTGTAAAAGAGTACATCTCCTCCTCTCTGTGGTTTGTTTGTAGGATGAAAGTGCAGATGCTGTCACCTATGAGAATATCAGTCAGTCTGTTCATTTACCCTCCACTCACATCACTGTGAGTCACTCATATTTAACATGACCGAAACATATAATGATACAAAAAATATTGTTTTTTTGTTTTTCTTCTTTTTTTTGAACCTTGTAAGGCATTCGTTGGTATTCATTCTACATCTATAAGTAAATCTCAGCGATTCTGATTTAGAATCTGACATAACTTTTTAATTTTTTTTTCTTTGTTGTTTTTTCAGGCAGCCTGATAAAACAACAACATGATTTATCATCAGCACTGCTCTTGTTCATTTCCATAATGTGAGAATGATTTTAGTCACTTCTGTAACGTCCATCCTGTCACTGCAGCCTGTGACATCAGTAATTAACATGTCATGATAACATGACATAGAGAACTTCTGGTCAATGAAACAGGCGTTGGAGCGCCCTCTGGTGCAATTTGGTTGTTTTGCATGTTAAGTGATTTTTGCTTCTTGGTGGCTCTTTTGTTTATTTGTTTGTTTGTTTGTTTGTTTGTTTTGTTTCTTTTTTGGTCACACATTAGGTGGGAAACAAAAGTGTATCACCTCTGAGGTTTTTTAAAAAAGTTAACCCTTAAGAATGCTCTAAATACTTTTATTTTTAAAAACTGGAAATTACTAGTATTTTGTTCTTTTATTGAGAATCAGTCCTTTTTTTCAGTTTCGTACCACGTTGCCTTTCATGTCATTACATTTTCGTTAACTGTTGTGAATTTGTGTGCGAGGACAGTAAGAGTTTAAACACAAGAAAACATTAAGAACTTACTTTTGGTTTAGTGACTGTGATGAGTAATGAAAGACTTCAGGAATGAGAGCGCCCTCTGGTGTAAACTGTTGGTATTGCATAAGACCGGCAGCATCATGCTTATGGTGAAACTTCAGAATTGGATTGACTGCAGGGGCGCCTGCAGCTGACTCAGCAGATATGACAACGTTCATAACAAATTTTGGCATCGGTATGTCTTGTCTAATGTTGATCTGATACTAATATGAAATTAAACATGATATTTCAAACAGAACACTTCTGACTGGTTTATGGCTTGTAGCATTTCTACCAGTATAAAAGTCAGAAATAAATATTATGCATTGTAAGTTGCAGTTAGTATTGTTTTCTTTCATAACTTGTTTATTTGTAGATATCTAGGTTTGACACAATATTGATGTATATTTTACATTGTTTAAACTGAAATTTGTTAGAGAGATGACTCATATAGGGTGTAAGCTGTAGGCCTGAAATGAAGAAAACTTGATTCAGTTAAAATACTCGAATCTATCTCAGTTGCCACAATAGGCTCAGTGACACATACATTACTGAATTAGAAACTCTGCAGTGTGTAGTTGAACAGAAAACCATAAAAAGTTCTTTTCCACTGGTCAGAGGAAGTGACAGAACGAAAGAAAGGTTTTAGGATGTTAAAGAGAACATCTGTCAGAACATGTCTTCACTTTAGACAGAATATGCATGAGAGAAAGATCAAGTTCAGTATGGCAGTGTGGGGAATCCGCTGCTGGCCTGAAGACAGTAACCAATCTAATGACTGAATGTTTAATGTGCGATTGTTTTATCCGGTTGCCTGCTGAGAATGCTTATAGGATTTAAATGACCTCTTAACTAATCTGACTCCGTTTATTATTTATAGGCTGAAATTTACCAAAGTGATATTAATAATGTTATGCCTTTCTGTGAATTGACTATTTATTCGCCAAGGACTTGCCTGCATTTACGCAACCTTCCAGCCGTTTGTTTAGTTCAGAGGCTGACGGATGACCACTCAGTTTAGGTACCAACTGCACTAGTTTCGTTCAGGGACTGAAGGATGACTGCTAAGTTTAGTTCAGCGACTGAAGGATGACCACTCAGTTTAGGTCACAATTGCACTAGTTTAGTTCAGGGACTGAAGGATGACCGCTAAGTTTAGTTTAGGGACTGAAGGATGACCGCTAAGTTTAGCTTAGGGACTGAGTGAATAACCTGTTCAGCATAACTAAAGTGATTAGTCGAGCACGGCCAGTAGCTTGTGTGTTTTAGACTATCACCCAACTCTCATGCCTGGGTTGCCTCTCTGTTTCCTGAATCCAGAAAGCACAAGAAAGCATAAGGGAATAAGACAAACGATTAACGGAATTTTACCAATATTAAAAATATGACAGCTTTGTAGTGTGTACTTGGTCAAACGAGGAACCAATGTTAAGAATATACTTGTCTAAGCCTCGTAAATGTTATTAAGAAGTTAGTTGGAGTATGTATAAAAGTGTTTATGAAGTATGAAAACGGCAATAATATAAATAGTCAAAAAAAAAAAAAAAAAGCTTTTAGCAAATGTGAAGCAGTTGGCATGAGTGGAAATAACAATATTCCAGTGAAGTTATCTTTTATGTTACATTCGCTTACAGGTGTGTTTTGGAAGCTGAAATATTAATTTATGTTGACTATTTTGATGCAATGACAGTATTGATGTACGTGTCAACGATGAAACGTTAATGCAGGGTTGATGTTTAGCGCTAAAATGGACGGACCAAGTGATTTACAGTCATTTTAACTGAGATTAAGATTCGAGACAAACAACAGCGAGGCCCTTATGAGCTGGTTAAGCAAAATTGTGAAACTCCACCCATGTTTACAGTTAGGCCTGAGGCTGGGGAGAGCCTCTAAAGTAGCGTACAGATTCTTCACATGTGGCGTACATCCCACACAGTGTACAGTACTACACAGCTATGCAGGGCAAAGGTTACAGGGTTAAAGGTTACAGGATTTACAGTTCAGGAAGCAGTGTTAGGTCAAGGAAAGGGGAAGATTCTAGATGTTGCTTTAGAGGAAGAGAGAGCATTGAGTGCTCTGTCTCGTGTGAATTGCTGTGGGTGAGAAATCGACTTAGATACTTAAAGGGGACGTCATATTATTACTTCCTTTTACACAGGTCTCTGTGTTTACTATACTGAGTCCCGAATGAGAAACTTTTGTGGCGATATGTGAGAATGTTCATACACATGTTGAGATATGATGTAGCTGGCAGAGAAATGATGTGTTTAATGAGATGTAGGCCTGAAATAAAGAAAACACATTACTCCCCAACAGCTACTGCAGTGGTGTCAGCGATACATACACTTACTGATTTAGAAACTCTACAGCATTTAGCCGAATGCCAAAAATGGTTATGTTTTACTGGTCAGAGGAAGTTGCAAACCACAGGAAGAACTGGTGATATTTAAGAGAGTGTCTCAAAGACCACTTCTTCACTTTATACAACATCTGAAAACAAGAGAGAGAGATTTTTACTTATGGCAGCAAAAAGATGGACATCTCTGCTTGAGTTCACAATCCAAACATTCCTTCTTCTGACAGGTAAAGAGGAATGGTGTGAGCGTATTTATTGTCATTTGTGGCTGATGGTGTATATGTGTGTTTGTTGTTGTTGGTCAGGACTGCTGAAGTGTGCTTAAGAAATTCAGTGTGGGATAACATCACACTTTGTCAATGAAGTGCAGTTTAATTTTTCTCTGTACATGAATGGAGACCAAATGTTAGCCTGACCTTCTTCCTGCCCTCTTCTTCTTCTTCTTCTTCTTCTTCTTCTTCTTCTTCTTCTTCTGCTTAACCTCAAATACACTTGAGGTTTGTGCATAATTTGTAAAAGACAATGATCTTGCTGAGTTATTTAAGAAATGGTTAACTCTGACTGGTCCCACTGGACAGCTTTATATAAAAAGTATGAGAATCTTCATGCTAGTCCACCACTGTCACACAGTTTCCAGCTCTTGCAGCAGTTGTGGTTGATGTTGATCTAGTGCGTGAATGGACTCAACCTCTGGTCTCCATTTGTTATATGCTTTATCTTGTGCTTTGATCTGCATCATTACTGGTTTGCATGGGCTCATTTGTCTTCAGAGTTTAGAATGGGTGATTTTCTGTTAGAAGACACAGTATCTAACATCTCACATGAAGTATGTCTATAAGGGTAGAGAACTGAACTGAAGCATAGGGAGTTACGTAATATCAGAGAATATGTGAGATACATGACAGCCTTACACAGATTTGGTATTTGAGGTAACACATGCAGAGTTTTCACACTGGGCTGCTTTAAACTGTGTCAAATCTACATTTATATTAATCAGTTATTCCTCTCACTCTGCAAAGTGAGGACTTGTCACACTTCAGAATTTCTTAGGTTTCCAGTCTATTTTCTGTGAAGGACAAGGACTTGTATTTCATCAGCTGATGGTGTATATAACAAAGCAGGCACTTAATTTCTAAAAGTATTTAAAAGTGCAAAAAGCCTTTTTGATTGTTTACAGCATTTTATAGACAAATATATAGACAAATTGATGCGATTTCATGAAATACCAGTTTGTTCCCTGAGAAACAATGCATTATTAAAAATGTGTTCAGTGTGAATACAAGTTATGTACTAAATGGCCTTGACTGCATTCAATTCCCATGTCACATGAAGTGTGAAATAAAGCAAAATAAATTACTGCAGAATACCGCTGAGAGCTGTAAAGCATATTAAGGGGAATTATCCACCAACAATCATCATATTCAGTAATTTCACTAATAATTACATACCACAATTTCAGCACTTCAGCATTCATATGCCATGCATTTGAAAGATCATAAAAAACAAAAAAACAAAAAACAAAACAAAACAAACAAAAAAAAAACATATGAAATGATGATGGCGAAGAGATGGGTCATTTGTACTGAGCATAACAATTTACTTTTGCTTATTAACAAATGTGTGAACTGATGACTGTGAAGAACATGCAGCACAGAAACATGGTAAGATATAAATACAGAGACTGAGAGAATGAGATCATCACCACATAATCTCCACTTCTCTTCACACCCTCCTGCCACACAGAGTTTTCTCACACTATCTATCTATCTATCTATCTATCTATCTATCTATCTATCTATCTATCTATCTATCTATCTATCTATCTATCTATCTATCTATCTATCTGTCTGGTGATACCAGTGCAGCCTATCAGATTCCATCTTGTCATAGACCAGTGTGTTACCCAAATAAAATCATGACCCCACTCTGTCTCATTTCTCTGTCTGTGTGGTTTCCTGTCCTGTCTGCTATTCCACTCACCGGCAGGGGACACCAAGTCAAATATGACATATTAACTTTAAACATCCTTATACACAATTGTCTGTAAAAGACACTGTAGTGAGGGGAACAAAACAGAGTCTAAATAACACAGAGTGGTTAATGTCAGGATCCAGTGCTTTAGTTGAAGACTCTGAGAGAAGCCAATGCCATAGTCAAAGGTTTAAGTGGGAGTTTGTTTCCATTTCGTTTAGCCTCAAGTGTGCACCTAGCCATTTTAGGAATGTAACTGAAATTCATTTGATTCAGTGTGAGATTTCTGGTGTTTTCTGTGAATTATGCTAAGTCATGAAACACGGACATGCAAAAACACACAGGAACACATACACATACGGATAGACTTATGCATATACACAGAAACGCACACAAATTAATTTACAACTGGAAGCGCTGTAAAAATGTATACACATCACTGACAGTACAGACCAGGCCCTGAACGCTGAGGGAGATGTGCTATATTTTTAAATCTTTTGTAAGAGATGAGAAAATGCATGTCTCTCACCTCAGAAATGTGTTAAAACATAAACACACCCATCACCATGGAGACCTAAACACTGAACTCTGACCCCAGCCTCTCATCTTCTCTAAACGAGACAACATGTTTTTACTCCATTAGTGGAGGTTCATCTCAACTGGACATTTAACACAATTGATCACACCTGTTTTCCTCTCTGTCTTGAGGAATAATCTTGTGATCATGTCGAATTTCTGTTTAGGAGATTAGAGAGATCACATAGTTTTCTTGGACTGCGCCTAGGAGTTATATAGTAATTGCTGTTTGTGAGCCATTTAGTGTTTCTTAAATACCTCTGTTCAAGATTCATTGCTTTCCTGCGTGTCTTCAGGCTCCAGAACCACCAATCCCTGTCACCCCCTGCTAATGTGGAAGTGGGTTGATAAAGTAGATAAGTGGAGTAGAGTATGACACTAACAGATAGTACAGTGGTATGTAAAGGCAGCACAGGGACCCTTTGTGTCCTAGGACAGCAGTTATTGGTGTTAACCTTGATTTATGTGTTGGGTAACTCTAGTATTTCATTGTGTCAGTTGTGTGGTACTTTAACTCACTGGGTATGTGGATCTCTCTGCTCCCTCGACTTTTTGTAGATGGTGGTTGCAGTAAAATTAAAATGTTTAGAAGTAAAAGTAATGGTTAAAACCATGTATGTGGTAAAAGTAGTGTTCATCAACATCGATTTGTGTGTTATTTTAGCTACCACTTTTACCTGTCATTTTATTTATATATGTTTATTCAGAAAGTTCACTGTGAGTGCCTCACAGCTTTTACAATGGTTGATTTATGTGTTCATCCCTATTGACGGTCCATGTGTTTTGTTCATTTGTTTGTGCGGTGTTGATGGATTTTTGTTTGGTGTGTTACTTTAATGTCAGTTTATCTGGACACATTTTGCTATTGCTGCTATGAACTGCACTTGTGTTGTTTTGTGCAAATCTGTTGAACAGTGCATTTACCCTGTGGAGGTTGATCTCTTCTATTAGTAGCCACTTTCTTCAAATGTTTTTGTTTGTTTGTTTGCTTTTTATTTACTGATTGTTTAGTTAGTACATTTGAATGAATCTCCCAAACATGGACCTGTTTCTTTACCTGGTGTAATTCAGTGTCATTTTTCACTCAATATAAAAAGGAACTGCCATAGTCAAAAACACTAGTGCCCTCTCTGGCCAAAAAGGGTATATACATAGAGCAGACTGAGGATGCCAAAAAGAGGAACTACATTTTCTCTTCCCATAGAAGAGAGGAGAGAGACGAAGAACAGGGATGGAGATAGAGAGAGAACAAGAAAGAGAAAGAGAGAAATAAAAAATTAAATGATTATATGTTCTGGCTGAGGTACACATGTCAGAAGAACATGAGAGCAGCAAAAAAAGAACATTTATATTTCTTTACTCCAAAGTAACATTGTCCATTTACAGAATATGATACATTTAGTATGAGGATCTCTTCAGGCATAACCAACACACACACAGACAATGACAATTTTGCTTTCTAACTAAACAGCAATAACTGTTTGTTTTCCACTTGCATGGAGGGCTGTCCTTTTGTGAATTCACATTAAGTGTGACTGTAAACAGACAGACTCCTCTGATCAAACTGATAGATGACTCCCTTTTTCTTACAGTTTAAAAAGGGAGAAAACTTGTTGTTAATAGTTTGTTGTTTTTGTTGTGTGTGTACAGAGACAGATGATTTGGGTAATCATTGAAACACTAATGTGTGAATACAGACAGTTTGATTTCTGAGACATTTCTGTGATGTGCTGTAGAGTGAGAGGAGTATTGGGGTTAGACACTGAAAAGTCAATAAATGTGTGACTGTAATGTAGGTTTGAAATTGGGTTCATTCATTTCTGCTTATTCGATTTTATAGCTTAATTTGCAACTTAAACTTTTATTTCTGTCATAAAGTACAATTTGATCAGTTTATGCTGAATTATTAGGACAATAAACAATACATAAAAAAATATAACATGACAAAACAAAACAAATAACAGTAAAATAAAACTAATTAGTGTCTATAGTAGATTCATCATCAGTTCAGATTTCATTAAACACTCATTATCTGTCATGATTTTCTCCCAGGTGTCAGTGGACAGACTCACACTGTGTACTCCAGAGCTGGAGATGATGTCACTCTGCCCTGTCATAATCTGGTTAATCCTGACTGCTCCTCAACTACATGGGAATTCAGAAAACATGAAGCTACATCGGTTACAGTGGTCACTGATAGGAAGATCAGTGTAGAGAACAGAGAGAGAGCTGACAGACTGAGTCTGGGGTCTAACTGCTCTCTGAACATTAATAAAGTCAGAGCTGAAGATGCTGGAGTCTACACCTGTCAACAGTATCTGAGTGACAATCGATCAGTTCTTAAAGATGTTGCCCATGTGTTTCTGCATGTTCTACAGAGTGAGTGTTTACTGTGTGATTACTGTGATTATAATGCTTTCAGTGTGAATACAGATCATCATCATCTAAACACACATTGTACTTTTAAATCACTTATCATAAAACTAATAGAATGATACAAGCTTTTACATCATTAGTGTCTCTCATCTCTGCTGTAGTATCTCCAAACATACCAAACACTGAGATGAAGTCGGGCAGCTCTGTGATTCTCTACTGTCTCCTGTTCACTGAGAATTCAGAGTGTAAATCTGAATCACTGTCTAAAGGACTGAATCTGACCTGGGTGAATGAGGCAGGAACTGATCTCAGTTTAACAGACTCCAGATTACACATCTCACCCTCATATCACTGCTTCAGCAATCTGACTGTGAGACTCCAGGACCAAGACAACAACAGGAAGTGGACATGTCAACTGACTCAGAGAGGAGAAGTTAAAACCTCAGTCACTTACATCACTAAATGGACAGGTAGGAAATGACCCATCAAAACCATTTCATTAACCATTTCAAAACCATGATTACAATGTACAGACAACACAGACATGACAGGGTATTTTTGCATTCATATGGATGAAGAGCATGAGTCTTTGAGAATAGCTTTTTCTTCTCTTATTGACTCTGTTGGCTTCTCTCAGAATGTACTTAGGATCCACACATCTCCTTGAGCGCTATGACGTAGCCATGGAATAGTCTTCCATTTTGAGAGTTCAGACACAATTTTCTATTTTAAAGTGCAGGTTAAAGGCATGTTTGTTTAGTCTAGCCTAGAGCTAAATATGCTTAAGTCAAGTATTCCTCACCACTCATCCACATAGCCGAGGAACAGAGGTGGAGGAGGGCGAGTTACAGAGAGGTTTTTTTTTTTTTTTTTTCAGTGATCTAGGTTGCCAGTGCTGTCACCGTTCCATCACAAGCAGTCTCTCCTGTTAGTTTGTTAGTTTAGTACATAGGGACACTAACTTTTATAGGTTTTTTTGTTCTCTATACAATATTCTGTCCATTAATCTAACCAGCCAGGGCCAGTCAGAGGAGGATGGGCTCTTCCTGTTCAGTCTTGGATCTTCCCAAATGTTTTCCTGTCTAAGTCTGAGGGAATTTTTCATTGTAACTGTCACTTTGGGCCTCCTCACTGGGTGTATCAGGTCCTGCATCCTGTACGGCTGCTTTGAGAAAATGTCCATTGTGAAAAGTGAAATACAAATGAAACTGAATTTAATGGAACTGAAGTTAAATTGAACAGTATAACACACTGCAGCCCTCAAGGCCGCAGTGTTAATATTAGAAATGGACTGTATAAATAGTGGATGTGAGTGTGTCATAGTCCTTTATTTCAAATGTGTAAAACAGAGTTCAGAGCTCAAATCAGTGTTAAACAATAGACAGCAGTTAGAGAGAACTGAATTTAAATCTAAATTTGTATGGTGACGTCATCACATTTTCTTTTACATTTCATTAAAAAACAACTGATAATTACTTACAGATATTGAGATATTGATAGGGCTGTATGTTTTGTTTGTTAAATTGTCTTTTTATTATGGTTCAAATTTGTATAAAGACCTTCAGTTTCATTGTGACAATTTATGTCTGTTTATTTTTGGAGTGGTTGAGACACTTTATCAGGAATTTTATGAGGAAATATTTCAATACATGAAGTGCATTTTAACTTAGTTTACTTTCTTTCTGATCTGTAAATTATTAATCTGCCTCTCCAGTTCGATCACCAGTGATCCCAGTGACCAGCAGTTCACTTGAAAGAAGACTTACTGGAGTTAAGATCTCACTCCCTCCAGTATCACCAACACAGCCAGGTACATGACCAGTAAGACCACTCTCACCTCAGTGTTAACACAGTCTTTCACTGATGATAGTGATCTGAATCACTCTGATGCTGCCTTTTACAGTAAAGAGTGTCGAACAGAGTCTCTGAAAGAGATGATTCAGGTCTGTTATACAGTCCTGCTTTATTTGATATTAAAATTATATTTAATCATGTCAAAAAAAAACCCCAAAAAAACCTTGCATTTTAGTAAAAATTACTTGTATTGTATTTGAGTATAAAGCTAGTACATGAAACATTTGAAATTTCATATTAACTTTATGACTTTCTTTCCCCATTTCATTATGATTTGAAATGCAAAGTCCCAAAAGACAGTGTCACAGTAATAAAGGTTTTATTAATATGAAACATATTGATAATCTTGACATTTCTCTTGTACAGCTTCCACCAGTTCTCGACAAAGAAGCACCAGTATCACCAGTATCACCAGTAAGAACAATAGCACAGGTTATCACAAGAACATAAATTTTTCAAAAAGTCAATATACCTAAGGTAGTGTTATGGAGATGTGTTTAATAACAGTAAGGTAGTGTTATAGAGATGTGTTTAATAACATTGAGGTAGTGTTACAGAGATGTGTTTAATAACAGTAAGATAGTGTTATAGAGATGTGTTTAAAAACAGTGGGGTAGTGTTATAGAGATGTGTTTAATACCAGTAATGTAGTGTTATTGAGATGTGTTTATTAACAGTAAGGTAGTGTTATAGAGATGTATTTAATACCAGTAAGGTAGTGTTATTGAGATGTGTTTAGTAACAGTAATGTAGTGTTATAGAGATGTGTTTGATAGCAGAAAGTTAGTTCTACCTCAAAGAGTTCTATATGCTTTATTGCTTTATAGTTTTTGTTTGTTTGTTTGTTTGTTTGTTTGTTTGTTTTTTTCTGAATGTGTCTTTGATTTCAATAGCAAACTGTGGGAGTGTTTCTGATGGGACCATGGACATATGGACCAATGGAAATCAGATAGCACATCATCACTGATGAAGGACTGTTTCTAAGAACTGTAGCATTCTATGGTGCTTTCGTTTTAAATATAATTCCTTATCTTTCTTTCTCTTCGTCCATCAGAGTTTGTCATCTATGCTGAGAGTGCTGGACTTGCTGTTCTACTCATTGCTGCTTTGCTGTTTTTCATCTGTAGACTCAGTGAGTATAATGATCTCTTTTACTGACTGGATGACTGATCTCCAGTCAGGAACTCGATTCAGCTAGACTCCTCCCACAATCCCACGTACAAAACACAAAATATATCTATGTTCTGAATGTATTTATCAAAAATTTAACAAAAGTGTCAGTACAATAATAACTTACATTCATATGTATATAAATGTGTTTTCATGCAATAGGGGTAGTCATGTTACTAATGTATCCACAAAAGGTTTGTAGATATTGATGACACTGTAACAGCTATGGACTCAGTGCATGATCTGTTCCTCTTTACAGATGCTCTGTATAAATATTAATGAGTTACAATGTATTTCATTCATATTTGCTATTGTTACATGCAAATATCATTGCAAAAATTTATTGTAACTCAGTTAAGCAGACTACAGAAATGTCTCGGAGAGACTGTATTGTAATCTGAAATTATATTTTTTTTGTCCTGTACATTTGCACTTGAAGTATGTTAATCTAAAAGAACAGTAAAGTGTTGTAGAAAATTCTTTTTCAGAGAATGGAAAGAGAAATCAGAGACCCACAGTGAGTACTGTGCACTATGCACTTCATTACACATCATATTAATACATTTCACACGATATTTTAATTCTCATCTCAAAGAGACACTAAAAAGGTTTATGATGACATTTCCCTTTAAGCCTGTACTTTATAACAATGAAATAATTTATTTAGACATGACACAAAATTTCCATAAACTCAAACTAAACACACACGTCAATGAATTGTTGTTGTAATGTGTCCCACATGTTAACAAAGAGAAAAAATGTTTGTGGTGATGTTGTTGTGTTGTAAGACTCTGTGTTTCCTCCTCTCTGTGGTTTGTGTGTAGAGTGAAAGTGCAGATGCTGTGACCTATGAAACCATCAATCAATCTCTTCACATTTCCTCTACTGACATCAACGTGAGTGAACAAAATATGAGATTAAACACTTTACACATTTATTATTGTCTTCATTGTTTTCATTTTAATCACATTCACATGAACACTAGTTAGGTGGCATTTATACACAGAACAAAATCAACAGAATCAAACAATGTCTGTACATGAATTTGTTTTTGCTTGACATTAAGGAACAGAAGATTCCAGAAACCGTGACCTATGCTGAAGTTTCTCCTCTCAGCAGAATTCCTGCCAAAACAGACAATGTGAGTGAAAACCAAGACTCCTCATGTTCACTTCCATCAGTGATAAACATTTGAATCATTTCTCTCATGTTCATTCAGAGCCAGGCTGTGGACACAGTGACCTACTCCACTGTCAGAACAACAGGACAACAACAGCAGGATCACCATGACAACCCCATTGACAAAGAGCCCAGTGACCTCTATGCTGTTGTCAATAAGAATAAATGAAGACAAGTAGAAACATCAGACATGTTCTGCATTCCTAGTATTCTAAATCTCTCCACATCGAGGGCCACGAAGAAATTATTGTATTAGGTGTTACCTGGAAATTATACTGTAAAAGTAATGGATAAATACAAATAAACAAACACATAAATAAACCGTTAAATGACAAATCTATAATGAAGATTTCACCAAATTTTAAAATATTCTTAGTTTGTAGTGCACCAGAAAATGACAGGCTACTGATAAATCAGTCTCAGTACCAAGCTTAGTCCACAAGCCACTCAATGCAAACAGCAACTCATTCTGCACTGACATCACTCAAACAAATGCAGATCATGACTCAGTCTGTGGTCTGATCTTCTAGTGATGATCTCTAAAGTCAAAACGCAGAACAAAGTTGATTATGCTCAATAAAGCAACAGGGGAATCCAGTTTATTAAATCATATAAGCTGCTCATTCTTAGCTTAGCTGTTCTTAGCTTGTGAAAGTTTATTGACATTTCATGTAACAGGCTTTTTTTTAATTATATAAATTTCACCTTTTTCTTAAAAAAAATATTTTCAATTATGCTGTGTAAATTCCTTGATTTCTTGCTGGATTTTCTTTGTTCTTATGAATTTAACTAATAAGCTTATCCGTTTACAGAGATCCTCCCACTGTAGCCACATTAATATCTCCACGCATTCAGAAATAGATTCTACATGTGTATAGGTTCTGTACAATAATACTTTGGATAAAAACTGTTTGTGTATGCCTGCATTAAAGTTTGTTTCATCATTATGTCACAATGTTTAAATACAATAAAAGACTGAGTTTGGTCTAAGAGTCTTTTTTCAAATTTATAAGGTGGGGGGGGGGGTAATTTTGCACAACTTGCTTTGAGAATTAACTTCAAAAACTCTTTCATTTCAAGAGTTTCATTTCATGAGTTACTCCACTTTAGAGTAACCCCTGGTGGTACATAAACATATTGTGTATTCACTGATTTAAGTTTGGTCACCAAACAAGCCATGTCTAGACGTGTGATTCCATAGTATCACAAAGCTCAATTTATTAAGAATACGAAGTTATAAAAGACTCAGATAACAATCAGCAGCCAAGATGGACATGCAGTGTAAGGAGTGTGATCCAGGGGAGGGCCAGCTCAGCTGTAGGGAGGACACCTGCAGCCGGGACAGAAGGAAGCCACTCACCAACACCCACACCAACAGCCATGCTCCTGTTAGACCACATACTACAAGAGAAGATGTCTGAAACATTGTCTGTTGTAAAGATCCCTATTGTCACAAAAGTCTGTGGAAAAGTGGAAAAATATGCCTGAACAGAAGAGGGCAGTAACAGAACATGTTAAATTGAGTGAAATTAAATTAATGAATTGTAGAACCGTATAATAGTTGAGAGTGCCCTCTGCTGTATTTAACTGGTATTGCAATTCAGGATCTTGGGTAACTGTTACCCATTTTATTTTACTCATTTATTTTTTTTTAATTATTACTTTATCATATTACCTTCATTTAGCTTGTCCCCATTGGATATGACTAGTTATGTAAGGCCAGGATCATCCCTTGAAAGTGAGAATCATATGATATTTAAGGCCTCTGATGTATATTGATTTGTTGGGTCACTCACTGTGAAACTAGCATTTTATTTGAGTCTACCGCATATGTACTATATTTTTAACTTTGGTGGTCACTGGATAATTGCCTTTATACACACCTTCACTACCCCATAAAAAAGTCCAAGAACTGTCCCTGCCCATGTATGCAAACAAGTCTGAACTCTGTTATTCATCTGTATGGTTAACGGCAGTTTCCCGCTCTCTACACTTTTGCACACTGGTCTCAACACAACAGGGTTTCACCAAGAGCAGACGATGTTAGCTATAAAACTTTCCATTCACACACTCTCTCTCACACACACAGACAGAGAGAGAGAGAGAGAGAGAGAGAGTCTTTTTTTTTGTTTTTTGGTTATGTAACATATCATTGGCAATCATACAATAACACAGTATCATGTCAATGGGCTGGCTAGCTAATATTACTAGATTAATCAGCTCGCACTGCCTCTGTAATAGCTGGTGTCATACACATGCGTATGTGCACTTTAACGGATACTGACTGCATTTTAATGCAAGCGCAGTCGGGCAGACTGTGATGAAATTGCATGTGAATTGAAAAATAGAGCAGTAAAAACGGATGTGAAATGAAAAACAGGGGAATAAATTATCAAGTGATTTGATTCATTTCAAGCCGATTTGAATAAAACAGTCGTAATATGATGAAAACAGAGCCATTTTTCATCATTTTCATTCATCGTTCATCATTCACAACACAAAATTGCCATTTCAAACATAAGGAAAGCAGCCTCAAGGGTGGAAGTAACAAATATTAACTGATGAAAATGGAGCTGATGAAAATGTATGACAAATAGAGGGGCAAAAATGTATGTGAACTGAAAAACAGCGTGATAAACTGATCAGTTGGTTTGATAAATTTACCGTTTACAGCAAGCAATTTTTGTTACTTCGGTTCACCATTTACAGCAAGCAATTTTTGTTACTTCGGTTCATCGTTTACACCAAGTAATTTTTGTTACTTCTGCCCAAAATGTCAATCACAAACCACGCCCACTGATGAACTGAACGAGTTTTTGGCTCTCAATTTGAAGGGAGCTGAGAATGGTGTGCCACTGGTAAGAAGCTGAAATTAAGGCGGCAGGTTCAGTGGGCGTGGTTTGTCACGTGGTATGTCGCAAAAATGACATATCCTTCTGTTTATTTAACTTATTTTATTCTAATTGTAGTTGATTGTTGTTCTTACGATGGAATATTAGGTCCACATTGAGGGGAAAAATTCAGAGGTTTTGAGGATTTTATGACAAAAAAGTTGTAATTTTACAAGAAAAAAAAGTGATAATGTTACGAGTGTAAAGAACTGTAAACTGTTGATTAACTTGCTAGCATTGTCCGGTGTAAAAAATTCACAGAAGGTGTAGTAAGAACGCAATTCAGTGTCCAATCAAATTTTAACACACAAGGGCAAGTACTCTTGCTTAATTCCAGTACCTCACACAGGGGTTCTAGGGGAAATGGGGGGAAGGTAATCATTAGTGTACATATAAATTCCAAAACACTTCTTTATGTGAAAAGGATGAACAATACAATGCTGATCAGAGACATATTCTGAGCATATCAAATGCAACATCAGCAGTTGTTAAGAGATACAGACAGCTTCTAAAGGAACAGCTACTTATCATTAATATAACTGCACATAAATGTTTTGAACGATTCTGAAATAATAATAGGACTGAACCTGACACTTACAATTAGATGCACGTATGTAGGTAGTGGATTATAGTGTATTTGGTTCTAATAATAAAGCACAGATGCAGAAATAGCAAGGAGACTGGCCATTAGCAATGGAGACAGGCACAACTCAGAACCTGGACATTATCCATGGAAGGACTAATCTCCTAGTCCCCGATAGCTGTCTCCCAATTGGCTGGAAGGGGTGGGATGATGTTTAATTATCAAATGATTGAATAGAGTTTGAGCTAATAGAAAACTAGGTGGATTAACCAGAATGTCCAGCAGGGGGAGCTAAACTGGCCTCTTGTATAACGAGAATGAAGTCGT
Organism: Chanos chanos; assembly: GCF_902362185.1. Lineage (NCBI taxonomy): Eukaryota > Metazoa > Chordata > Actinopteri > Gonorynchiformes > Chanidae > Chanos > Chanos chanos. The sequence continues at coordinate 35,904,950 of NC_044503.1, read as the reverse complement.
AATTCTCAGAGAAAAAAAGGTATAATATTACAAGAGTGAAGTCGTCATTTTAGGCTACATATATTACTGTAGAGGGTAAATATCAAAAGAGCAGCCTGCTGCCTGCACTAAAATGAGGAACGAAACTGCAAACCTGTGTTTGCTCAACAAGCAAAACCTCATTTATCAAACGTTTAATGATAAGATGATTGACTTGTTTACAGTAAATGCATTGTTTGCTGGTTTATTTTGTTACTTTCCAGTACACCACATTCAGTATGCCACCTACTACTGTATCACTTTGAATATTAAAAGTGCAAATTAACAACTGACCACTCTTGTGAGTTTGCTACCTTTTAAGCAGTAGGCCATTTGTAGAGGAGGGAAGGGGGATGCCATGCCTATTGTTAGCAAAATGACCATATATACTCTACAGAGTAGTGTCAATGACAATTGGGCCATGTCCCCTGTTAAAAAATAACAAATCACTCACTGCTTTTTATATTAAAAACCATAGAATGGTAAAAACACGCCAGGTTGACAGTGGTATGATGTAAGCAACACAGCTACAACTAATAAAACTGATAATGGGTGTGTTAGACTTAATAGTCAATAGTATTCATGGCACTGAGGCTGTGGGGGGAGCCCAAATCAAATTCTGCTTAGGGCCCCATAAAGGCTTCGGCCGGTCCTGGTTAAGGGTTACAGGGTTCAGGAAGCAGTGTCAGCTCAAGGAGAGGGGAAGGTTTTATATGTTGCTTTAGAAGAGGAGAGAGCATTGAGTGCTCTGTCAGATGTGAATTATTCTGGGTGAGAAATTGACTTAGATACTCAGATGGGACGTCTTATTATCATTTCTTCCTTTTACATTGATCTCTGTGTTTACAATACTGAATGAGGGAATTTTGCTTGTGATACACGAGAATCTTCACGTTGAGATGTTCAATAGCTGGCTGAGAAATGATGTGTCTGATGAGCTGTAGGCCCGAAATAAAGAAAACACATTACTCTCCAACAGCTACCACAGTGATGTCAGTGACACATACACTTACTGATTTAGAAATCCTGTGGCATTTCACTGAATTCCAAAAACGGTTGTGTTTGACTGGTCAGAGGAAGTTCCAAAACACAGGAAGAGCAGGTGATATTTAAGAGAGTGTCTCATAGACCATCTCTTCACTTTATACAGCCTCTGAATACGAGAGAGATATATATTTTTAATTATGGCAGCAAACAGATGGACATCTCTGCTTGAGTTCACAATCCAAACATTCCTTCTTCTGACAGGTAATGAAAAATGGTGTGAGTGTGTTTGTTGTTATTTGTTGCTGATGGTATATATGTGTATTTGCCGTAGTTTGTTGGAGCTGGTGAAGTGTGGTTAGTTAATAAATTGATTTAGTGTCGGGTATTATCAGTACTTTTCAATGGAGTGCAGTTTAAATTTCCTCTGAGGGTGGATTGAGGTTGAATGTTAGTCTGAAGTTCTTACTGCTCTCCTCTTTTTTTTTTGGTTCATTCTTTTAAACCTCAAATGCACCTAATGTTTGTACATAGCGCGTAAAAGGCAGTGATCTTGCTGAGACATTAAAGCAATGATTATCTCAGACTGGTCCCACTGGGCGTATCAGACGTGAGCAAATTCAGCCTTGAACCTCCATTTGTTTGTCTTTGTCTTGTCTTTTGATCATTACTGGTTTGCATGGTCTCATTTATCTATCATTTATTTAAACTGTTTGAAATATACTTTTATATTAATCACTTATTCTTCTCATACTGCAAAGTGAGGACCTCTCACCCTTCAGACTTTTCCTCGTTTCCTTTCTATTTTCTGTGGAGGAAAAGGACTAGTATTTCATCAGGTGATGGTTTATATATAAAAAAGCGCAAAACCATTTTAATTATTTACAGCATTTTATAGATAAAAATATAAAGTGATATGGTTTAATGAAATGTTAGTTTCTTTTTTGATAAAAACACATTATGAAACATGTGTTCAGTGTGAATACAAGTTCTGTGAAAAATAGAATACACTCTACTTCCGCATCACATACAGTGTGTTAAAAGACAAAATGAACTACTGCAGGATACCACTGATAGATCTAAAGTTATATAGTTATAAGGCACAATCAGGGGAATTATCCACCAACAATCATCATATTCAGTAATTTGACCAGTAATTACATAGCATGATTCCAGCCTCTACTTGTAAAGCATTGTATATTGTGCTTTTGAAAGATCATTATTGGGGAAAAAAAAGAAGAGAAAAAAAAGGAACATTAAATTCCTTTATACCAAGCATAACAATATAAACCAGGCCCTTGTATGGCACTTCCTTTACTTTTCCTTATTAATAAATGTGTGAACTGATGTTGGTGAATAACATGCATCACAGAAACATGGTAAGATATAAATATAGAGACTGAAAGAATGAGATCATAACCACAGTATCTTCACTTTTCTTCCCTACCTCCTGCCACACAGAGTTTTCTCACGCTATCTATCTATCTATCTATCTATCTATCTATCTATCTATCTATCTATCTATCTATCTATCTATCTATCTATCTATCTATCTATCTATCTATCTATTGTGTCAGTAATTATAAGAATAGTGATTGTGGTGATAATTGTGCAGCCAATAAGATTTCATCTTGTCATAGACCTGTGTTTTACCCAAATAACATCAGGACCCCACTCTGTCTCATTTCTCAGTCTGTGTGGTTTCCTGTCCTGTCACCAGCAGTGGATACCAAGTCAAATATGTCATATTAATTTTAAATATCCTGTTACACACAGTTGTCTGTAAAACACGCCATAGTGAGGAGCACAGTCTAAATAACACAGATCGGTTAATGTCAGGATCCAGTGCTTTAGTTGAAGGCTCTGAGAGGACCCAATGCTGTAGCTGAGGGTTTTGAATGGGAATTTTTTTTACATATTATTTAGTCTCAAGTGTGTACTTGTGGTGATATTTCTATTGCTCATTTGCACGTCACATAAATCATATCATGAGACTGTGTGGTTCAGTTAACTTTGTCAGAGGGGCGCCCTGATTCTAGTTTGTGAACTAGGTAGGCTACTGCCCGGGAAGGTCTCCCACTAAGTAGTACGACATTGGGAGGGGGGGAGAGGAGGAGGGGAGGAAGGGAGGGGGGGTGGGGTTCAGTTGACCACAGGTCTCCCCACTGAAAGCACAAGGTAGGGGAAGTAGGGGAATCTATCGAATAACTCCGTACAGTCACACTACGAAATGCTACCAAATAACCCACAATTCATTCATAATTTTGTGAACGTATAGTTTCACAGACATACTGCTGCATTTTTTTCTGGTTTGTCTGAAATATTTAAGATAAGATAAAACTAGTCCGCACCTGGGGCCCAAGAAGAAATGGTAACCACGGCAGCGGTGACCTACAGCCCGCTTCTAGAGTCTTGCTGATTTGTGCTGGTAGATATGTGTCATCTGCCTTTCTTTAGCTGATCTATATAAACTCTGGATGATAATAAGCAGAAATACATTCTCGCTCGTGAGCCAAGGAGCCAATAGCCAACCCAATCCACATTATTTTACGATTAATATTTGACTCCTGGTGATGATATCATTCCATACCACCAGCCAATCTCATGTTTAGATCTCAAGATACGTAATGTGATAATGTTTAAGAAGAAGGGTGAAGCCCACACTGTTGTGCAATGTATTTTGTTGATTTAGAAAATCGGAATGACCAACAGAGATTACTTGATTGTAAAGCACAGTTTCTTTGTGATTCTGTCTGAAGCAGGCTACCCTAGACACTGAAAATATGTTCCTGTCCCACTGAGGGCTCTAGCCCTCCAGATCTGGCTACTGTGTTTTGACAGTTTTGATTGCATCAGATTTGAAGGAGGGATTCGCCCAGGGCGCCATACAACCTAGAACCGCCACTGCTTATGGTGTTACCTCTAACTCTGTTGTATGGTGCATTTACCCTGTGTAAGGCTGACTACTCTATATAGAAGGGTAGTGTTCTGGATTTGCTCATAACACACATACACTACACTGTTTAACTGGGTGATTAAAATGATTCTGTTCCTCTGGTCTGAGGGAAACTATATCCAACAGAGCAGACTGCGGATGCCAAAAAGAGGAACAACATTTTCTCTTCCTGTAGAAGAGAGGAGACAACAAGAACAGAGATGGAGAGAGAGAGAGAGAGAGAGAGAGAGAGAGAGAGAGAGAGCAAGAAACAGAAAGAGAGAAAGAAAAAAGTAAATGACTAATATGTTCTGGCTGAGGCACACATGTCAGTAGAATATGAGAGCAGCACAAAATGTAATTTTATATTTCTTTACTGCAAAGTAACAATGTCCATTTACAGAATATGGTGCATTTCACATGAGAATCTCTTCAGGCATAACCAACACACACAGACAATGACAATCTTGCCATCTAACCAAACAGTAATTTTCAGTTGCAGGGAGGGCTGTCCTTTTGTGAATTTACATGCAGTGTGACTGTAAACAGACAGACTTCTCTGATCAAACTGATAGATGACTCCCTTTTTCTTACAGTTTAAAAAGGGAGAACAAAGACTTGTTATTTGTAGTTTGTTGTTATTGCTATGTGATTTCTGAGCCATTTCTGTGATGTGCCGTAGAGTGAGAGGAGTATTGGGATGAGACACTGAAAAGTAAATAAATGTGTGACTGTGACGTGGGTTTGATATCTGGGTTTGCTCTGAATGTTATTAATCTTTACTTATTTGACTTTATAGCTTATTAAGAAAGATTAAGAAATTATTAAGAAAAAATCAACAAAAAAACAAAAAACAAAAAACAACAACAACAACAAAAAAACAATACGTTAAAACTAATTACTGTCTGTAAAGGATTCAGCCTCAGTTCATATTTTGGCAAACAATCATTATCTGTCATGACTTTCTCCCAGGTGTCAGTAGAGAGGAGACCACTGTGTACTCCAGGAATGGAGATGATGTCACTCTGCCCTGTCATAATATGGTTAATCCTGACTGCTCCTCAACTACATGGATATTCAAAAAACATGAAACTCCGTGGGTTACAGTGGTCACTGATGGGAAGATCAGTGTAGAGAACAGAGAGAGAGCTGACAGACTGAGTCTGGGGTCTGACTGCTCTCTGAACATTATTAAAGTCAGACCTCAGGATGCTGGAGTCTACGGCTGTCGACAGTATCTGAGTGATAATCGATCATTTCTTAAAGATGATGCCCATGTGTTTCTCCGTGTTCTACAGAGTAAGTGTTTATTGTGTGATTAATGTGATCGGAATGCTTTAAGTGTGAATACAGATCATCATCATCATCTAAACACACACAGCACTATTAAATCACTTATCTTAAATCTAAAACAATGATACAAGCTTTTACATCATTTGTGTCTCTCATCTCTGCTGTAGTATCTCCAAACATACAGAACACTGAGATGAAGTCAGGCAGCACTGTGACTCTCTACTGTCTCCTGTACACTGAGAATTCAAAGTGTAAATCTCAAACACTGTTTAAAGGGCTGGGTCTGATCTGGGTGAATGAGGCAGGAACTGATCTCAGTTTAACAGACTCCATATTACACATTTCACCCTCAAATAACTGCCCCAGTTCTCTGACTGTGAGACTCCAGGACCAAGACAACAACAGGAAGTGGACATGTCAACTGACTGATAGAGGAGAAGTTAAAATCTCAGTCACTTACATCACCACATGGACAGGTAGGAAATGACCCATCAAAACCATTTCATTAACCATTTCAAAATCATTATTACACTCTACAAACAACACACACAGGACAAGAGATTTTTTACATTCATATGAATAAAGCAGGTGACTCTTTGACCGACCTATTCTGCTCAACTGTAAGCAACAGCAATAATGTCTCTGGGTCATATTGACCCAGTGCATGTTTAACCATTCAAAATTAGTTAGAAATATATTTTTTTCTCCATAAATGTTATCTTTAGCTCAGTTAATATTAATTTAATCAGTATTTTGAGTGATCAAGTTTTTCACCCCTTAAAAGTCATGGTTTACTTATCATAATTCACTAGATTTTCATTAAAAAAACTATTTTCAGACTGATTTTCTGTACATTGGCAAAAACGAGACATTCAATAGATTCGTTTTATCATTTCTCATTTTATTTAGCCTTTTTTTTCATTTTTTGAGATATTTCTGTCATTGGGGTATGTTGATAAATACATAAAAAAAAAAAGACAAAAAAAAAAAAAACATCTCTTTTGTTCCGGGTCTAATCGACCCTTTTAATTCAAATCACACTAAATGTGTGTGTGTGTGTGTGTGTGTGTGCACGTGCACATGTGTGTGTGTGTGTGTGTCTGTGCGTGTGCGCGTGCGCGCGTGTGTGTGTGTATGCATGTGTGTCTATGTACATGTTTTGTGCAAATGAATTTTTTGCGCTTGAATCATGTGTTGTTAATCTTGCTGTTGTCTTTGGGCTTGTAGACTTGGCATCTCTTCCTCTTTTTTCCCCAAGCAGCAACATAGATAGATGAAGATAATGATTACTTTGAGTTTGAACAGTATAGAAGTTTGTCTTTTTGCACATCTTTATCCCCTGACTCACACACACACACACACACACACACACACACACACACACAAACACACACACACACACAAACACATGAACGCACACAAGCACTTATCTCCGGCATGGTGCATCCCCGTCCTGGATCCTCTTCACCACAGCTACACCAACTTCCAAGCACCTCAAAGAAGAGTCGTCTCTTGAACAGCTTGGAAGCTTTAGAATCTTGAAACACCTCAGGCCAGATGACAAATGCATTATAGGCCGACATATCCACAATGTTGTAAAAGATGGCCAAAGGCCAGCGTGCTGTCATGTGTTTGCAGCTGTAGGACCCTGTCATTTTGTCAAGATTGTCCACCCCTCCATTGGTGGCACTGTAATCCAGGATAATCTCAGGTTTCTGGTCCTCTCTGGTGCTGACCTTGGCATCTTTATGCAGCGTTCTCATCACAGCAACATTTTTCTGTCTTTTGGGACAGTAATGCTGCTTTTCCAAAGCATAGTACCAGCTCTAATTGATTCAACTCTACATGCCTTTTTTGGTTTTCCATTAGGCAAATCTAGTACCTTGTACCTGGTTCCCGATACCATTTTTCATACCTACTCTGGCGTGGTTCCAAGCAACCTGAGTAGGTACCAAAATGTGATGTGAAAACGCTGCAGACTACTGGTCGGTCAGAGAGAATCATCACTACACACGACACGGGATATCCTTGGACATCCCGCACAAATCCGCCTTTTTTAAAAACGGCAAGCTACTATAACGACCGCAAATTTTCTATCCACTGACCAATTCTCGATTCACTAAGCTATTACAATAGCATTCTGCTATTGTGACAAAAAGCCACATACTGAGAATCAAGGACACCATCTTTTCAGTATTCTCCATTGCTACTGTGTTTGTTGCGATGACATCACAACAGTGCAGTGAAAAACATATGAGGCACGAGGTACCATAAAGTGAGTAGAGTCAAGTAGAGTTGAGTCGACCCAGTACCATGCAGTGGAAAAGCAGCGTAAGAGACCAGGGCTGTGGTGCCTGTGTGTGTGTGTGTGTGTGTGTGTTTGTGTGTTTGGGAGGGATTAAGCAATCACATTGTTCCTCCTATTTGAAAAGAAAACAAACCAGTTTTGGTCTAAATTTGATATTTTTACCCTTTGTAGCTTCTGTTCTCACTGCCGGATCAAACTGACCCAGGCAGCATGTCTGTAATGTAAGCAAATGGGGGGGGGGGGGGGGGGGGCCACAACTGGAAAATTCTACATCTTACCTCATTTGCCCATGCTGGGCTCTGACGCTCTGTTGGCGCCAAGATATCTCATTATTTATATTCAAATGTGATTGGTGCTAAATTGGATCAGTCGGAGGGACGAGAGTGACAATCTGCTCCATGTGCAAAAGCTTTTCGCATGCCTTGGACTGGCTAACCCCAGACCCCTCGCTAACCGTAACCTTAGCCATTTTAAAATGCCAAGCATCATCAGATCCCTCTGGCCGATCCAATCAAGCAAACACCATTCCGAAATCCGAAAAAATCCAAAAGCCAAAACACATCTTGTCCCAGGCATCTCAGATAAGGGATCGTCAACCTGCATTATCAAATTTACAACATTTTTAGTATTTAGTGACTCTTGTAGATCTTTTTGTTCTCTATGCAATATTCTGTCACTTAATCTAACCAGCCCGGGTCAGCCGGAGCAGGAGGATAGGCTCTCTCTGTTCAGTCCTGGTTCCTCACAAAGTTTTTTTCTGTCTAAGTCTGAGAGAGTTTTCTTCGTTCTTTAATTTAAATGTGTCAAATGAGCCAGAGCTCAATCAGTCTTAAACAAAAGACAGCAGTTAGAGAAACTGAATTCAAATCTAAGCTTTCATAGAAAAGTCATGACTTTTTTTTTTTCTTTTCACTGAAAACAACTGACAATTAGAGTCAGATAAGGAGATTATACTGTTAGCACTGTATTTTGTTATTTCTTAAACTGTCTCTTTATTGGAGTTCAACTTTCTATAGAGAAATTCAGTTCCATTCAGAGACTTTATCAGTGATTCAGAGACTTTTTCAGGAATTTTATGAGGAGATACTTGAATACTGAATAACTGAAGTGCATTTCAACTTCTTTCTGATCTGTATATTATTTATCAGCCCCTCCAGTGCCATCACCAGTGATCCCAGTGACCACCAGTCCAACTGGAAGAACTACCCAAAGCAAGATCTCAACACCCCCAGTATCACCAACACAGCCAGGTATATGACCAGTAAGAGCACTCTCACCTCAGTGTTAAACACAGCTGGTAGAGTCTTTCACTGATGACAGTGATCTGAATCACTCTGATGCTGCTCTTTAGAGTAAAGTATGCAGATCTGAAGTTCTCAAAGAGACCAGTCAGGACTGTTACACAGTTTAGCTTTTTTTTTATTTATATTTAATGTTGTAAACAGACTTGCATTTAAGTAAGAATGAAATTCACTCATATTGTGTTTCAGTATAAAGAGACCATATGAAACACCATTTAAATTGTTTCATATTGCATTCATGATCATTTTTTTTTCTTCATTTCATTGTGATTTCAAATGCAAAGTCCCAAAAGACACTGTTATTTATGAGAAATGTATTTACAAGAAAATCTTAGCAGCACTACCAGTATCACCACTGCCTACAGTAAGACCAAGTGCTTATTAACAGAAAGGTAGTGTTGTAGATTTATAGTGGTTAATAACAGTAAGGTCGTGTTATAGACTTGTGGTGTTTATTAACAGTAAGGTAGTGTTATAGAGTTATAGTGTTTAATAACAGTAAGGTAGTGTTATAGAGTTATAGTGTTTAATAACAGTAAGGTAGTGTTATAGAGTTATAGTGGTTAATAACAGTAAGTAGTGTTATAGAGTTATAGTGTTTATTAACAGTAAGGTAGTGTTATAGAGTTATAGTGTTTAATAACAGTAAGGTAGTGTTATAGAGTTATAGTGTTTGATAACAGTAAGGTAGTGTTATAGAGTTATAGTGCTTTATAACAGTAAGGTAGTGTTATAGAGTTATAGTGGTTAATAACAGTAAGGTAGTGTTATAGACTTGTGGTGTTTATTAACAGTAAGGTAGTGTTATAGAGGCATATTGTGTTTAATAACAGTAAGCTACTCCTGCCTCGTAGAGTTCTACATGCTTTATTGCTTCATTGTTTTATGCTGAATGTATCTTTGATCTCAAAAGCAGACAGTGGGACTGTTTCTGATTTGACTTTAGACATACAGACGAGTGGACAAAACGATTCATCTCCAAACCCTTCAGACAACACATCATCACTGAGTAAGAACTGTTTCTAAGAACTGCAGCAAGAACTTTATCTTTGTCTCTCTTTGTTTATCAGAATTTGTCATCTATGCTGTGAGTGCTGGACTTGCTGTTCTGTTCATTTTTATTCTGCTGTTTTTCATCAGACGACTCAGTGAGTATAATGATCTCTTTTCATGACTCAATGACTGGTCATCCATGAGGAATTCTATCCAACTAGACTCCTCCCACTATCCCAAAACACAAGACATGTAAATAATCTGAATACATCTTTTATAAAAAAAAAAGAAAGAAATAAAGGAAAAAAACCCTGTTAATACAATGATAACTTACATTCATATTTATGTAAATATATTTTTATGCAATTGAGGTAGCCACGCTACTAATGAATTCACAAAGGGCTTGTAGATATTTATGACATTGTAACAGTTATGGACTCAGTACATGATCTGCTCCTCATCAAAGATGCTCTGTGTAAATATTAGTGTTTCAATGTCATGCACATTCATAATGACTCTTGTCACATGCACATTTCATTCAAAATGTTACTTGCAACTCACTTAAACACACTGCATGTACATCTGGGATAGACTGTGTTGTAATATGAAATTATAGTTTTTTGTTTTCTGTCCTGTACATTTGGACTTGAAGTATGTTAATCTAAAAGAACAGTAAAGTGTTGTAGAAAATTATTTTTCAGAGAATGGAAAGAGAAATCAGAGACCCACAGTGAGTAATGTCCACCAAGTACTTTATTACACCTCATATTAATACAACACTTCACACGATATTTTAACTCTAACCTCAAAGAGACACTGAAAATGTCTATGATGACATTTCATTTTAAGTTTGTAATCTGTAACAATGAAATAGTTTCTTCACGAGATGTGAAACAAAAAGTCCATAAAATAAAAGATAAATACACACCGCACAGAGCTGTTGTTCAATTGGCACTACATTTTAAAAAATAGAAAATGTTTGTGATGATGTTGTTCTGTTGTAAGACTCTGTGTTTTCTCGTCTCTGTGGTTTGTGTGTAGAGTGAAAGTGCAGATGCTGTGACCTATAAAACCATCAATCATTCTCTTCACATTTCCTCTACTGACATCAACGTGAGTGCAGAAAATATGAGATTAAACACTTTAAACCTTAATTGTTGTCTTCATCCTTTTCATTTTAATCACATTCACATTAACACTAGTTAATAAATTTGTTTTTGCGTGATGTTAAGGAACAGAAGATTCCAGAAACCGTGACCTATGCTGAAGTTTCTCCTCTCAGCAGAATTCCTGCCAAAACAGACAATGTGAGTCAAAACCAAGACTCCTCATGTTTACTTCCATCCATGATAAACATTTGAATAATTTCTCTCATGTTCATTCAGAGCCAGCCTGTGGACACAGTGACCTACTCCACTGTAAGAACAACAGGACAGCAACAGCAAGATCACCATGTCATTCTGCACTGACATCAATCAGACAAATGCAGATCATGACTCAGTCTGCAGTCTGATCTTCTAGCGGTGATCTCTGAAGTCAAAACCCAGAAAAAAAGTTGAATATGCTCAATAAAGCAACAGAGGAATCCAGTTTATTAAATCATATATGCTGCTTAGCTGTTCTTAGCTTGGGAAAGTTTATTGACATTTCATGTAACAGGCTTATTTTTTTAATCATATAAATTTCACCTTTTTCTTAAAAAAATATTTTCAATTACACTGTGTAAATTGTTTGATTCCTTCCTGGATTTTGTTTGTTCTTATGAATTTAACTAATAAACTTATTATTTTTCAAAGATCCTGTCTTAATGAAGCCACATAAATATCTCCACACATTCATAAATAGATTCTATATGACAAGAAGAATATTTTAAAGAAAAACTGTTTGTGTATGCTTGCGTTAAAGTTTGTTTCGTTATTATGTCACAATGTCAAAAATAAAACAAGAGACTGTATTTGGTCTAGGAGTCTGTTTTCAAATCTTTAAGGTGTGTGTTTGGGGTGGGGGGGGGCATTTTTCACAGCTTACTTTGAGGATTAACCTCAAAAAGAGTAGAGTAACCCCTGGTGGCACATAAATGTATTGTGTATTCTCTGACTTAAGTTTGGTCACCAAACAAGCCATGTCTGGCAGTGTGATTCTACAGGCCAATGCTAATGAGGCCCAGAATGTATTTAGCGATGCATCACTGGGGAGCTACATTGTTTTCCCACTAAGATAATTAATTAAATAACAGAAACGTGCACTCCACAATCTCAGTTCAGTTTGTTAAGAACACTTATTAATAAAAGTCTAAGAGAGAGATGAGAAAGCAGCTTTCCAGAAAACAATCAGCAGCCAAGATGGACATGCAGTGTAAGCAGTGTGATCCAGGGGAGGGCCAGGTCAGCTGTAGGGAGGACACCTGCAGCTGGGACAGAAGGGAGCCACTCACCAACACCCACACCAACATCCATGCTCCTGTTAGATCACATACTGCAAGAGAAGATGTCTTAAACACTGTCTGTTGTAAAGAACCAGTCCTTATTGTCACAAAAGTCTGTGGAAAAGCAAAAAATATGTCTGAACAGAAGAGGGCCATGAGAGAACACGCTCTGCCATAGAGTGGCTGAGAGGGCCCCCTGCTGTATTTAATTGGTATTGCATACGTTTTACAGCATGATGCTTAAGGTGATAACGTCAGTCGCTAGATATGATGACCTTGACCATATGTCTCCTGCTCAGTATTGCATTGGCAGTGCCTGATATTGTGAAGGAAGAATGATGGATATAAAAGTAAACTAGACAGGTGTTATTCTCAGTGAAGAAGCCATGTAGTCAGCTAAGAGCTGTGACATGGAACAAGGTCAAAATATTAGGTCAAGGTCAACAAATTATTCCACCATCAGTTCAGAATATACAACCGTGACAGTCACACACATACATTTATTAGTCCTGATTATTTATTCCTGACCTAAGTTCTTTTTTAAAAGTTCTCTTTTAAAATCCACTTTTTAATAATGCATAATGTGTTACCTCATTGAGACTCTGCTGTGAGTAAAATCCATATCATTCATATATTGATTTATTAATTTACTTACTTTCTCTTTTGTAATAATGCCCAAATTACCACAGGGGACATTGATATAAGTGTGTAAGTATAAGCTTGATTTACTTTTTCCACTCAGTCTCCCAATCTTGTTTCATGATGAAAGTGTATGAAACCTCTTTAAAATTAGCATTGCCAGGCAAGGGCCCTGCCATAATTGGTTATTTCAGGATCTTGGGTAAGGGTTACACATTTAATTAAAAAAAAAATGTAATTATCACTTTATCATATTACCTTCATTTAGCTTGTCCCTATTGGATATGACTAGTCATGTAAGGCCAGGATCATTCATTGAAAGTGAGAATCATATGACTTTTAACAATTCTTCTGTACATTGATTTGTTGCGTTGCTCATACTGGAACTTGCATTTTGTTGGAGTCTACTGCATATGTACTATATTTTTAACTTTGGTGGTCACTGGATAATTGCCTTTCTACCCATCTCAACTACCCCATAATAAAGTCCAAGAGCTGTCCCTGCCCATGTATGCAGATGCAAACAAGTCTGAACTCTGTTATTCATCTGTATAGTTAACGACAGTTTCCCACTCTACATTTTTGCACACTGGTCTCAACACAACAGAGTCTCACATAGAGATGAGAGATGATGTTAACTATAAAACTTTCCATTCACATGCACGCACGCGCGCGCACACACACACACACACACACAGAAAGGAGAGAAAGGTCAGAGCCAGATCAAGGCATAAGTGAACTAAACACTTGAAATGTCCCAGAGGAGCGCTTGGGTTACAGTCCTCTGCGTCGATGGAAAAAGCAGCAGAGAAGTAATGTTGCAAAAAGGACACATCCTTCTGTTTCTCTCTCTTATTTGATTTTAACTGTAGTTCATTATTGTTCTTACGACGGAATATTAGGGCCACATTGAGGGGAGAATAATTCTGAAATTTCGAGAATAAGGTCGTAATATTAAAAGTTGTAATTTTGCAAGAAAAAGTCCTAATATTATGAGAATAAAGTTGTAATTTTACGAGAAAAAACATCATAATATTACTAGAATAAAGTCATAATTTTGTTAACTGATGTGTGTGGCATGGCACTACGCCTGAGACAAACAGATGCTGCCAGGAGCAGGTTCAGGTTGCTACTGACTGTCCTCTTTTCCTGTTTTGTTCATTGCTGGTAATATGTTTTCCTAAAAATCATGTCATTTTTTTCTCGAAATGTTATGATTTTTTTCTCGTAATATTATGTTTTTTCTCGTGATATTACGACTTCTTCTCTTGAAACATTATGACATTATTCTCGTAATATAATGACTTTCTCAATTACAACTTCATTCTCGTAATATTAAGACCTCATTCTCGAAATCTCTCTCCTTTTTTTTCCCCTCAGTGTGGCCCTAGTACTCCATCTTGTGTTCTGCTATTTTGCACGTTGCAAATATTTTATACCAACAGCAATTAGTGGTTAACATGTTTACAGAAAATGCATTATTTGCTGGTTTATATTGTTATTTTTCAGTACACCACGTTCAGTATGCCACTGAGTACTGTATCACCTTTTAAGCAGTAGGCCGTTTGTTGGGGGATGAGGGGGCAAGCCTTCCCCATTGTTAGCAAAATGACCAAAATGCATCCCCCTTGTTAACCTGCCATCTCCATATATACTTTACAGAGTAGTCTCAGTGATGATTGGGCCATGCCCCCTGTTGGCCATTGGGCCATCTCCCCTGTTAAAAAATAAAAAATCACCCACCGCTTTTAAGATTAAAATCCACAGAAGGGTAAAAACATGCCAGGCTGACATTGGTATGATGTAAGCAACACAGCTACGACAAATAAAATTGATAATGGATGTGTTAGATTTACGGAACGTGACCGAAAGATCAATTATTGAAAGTAGTCAGTAGTATTCACGGCGCTGAGGCGGTAAGGGGAGCCCAAATCAAATTCTGCTTAGGGCCCCATAAAGGCTTGGGCCGGTCCTGGTTAAGGGTTACAGGGTTCAGGAAGCAGTGTGAGCTCAAGGAGAGGGGAAGGTTTTACATGTTGCTTTAGAGGAGGAGAGAGCTTGGAGTTATCTATCAGCAGATGTGAATGATTCTGAGTGAGAAATTGACTCAGATACTCGGATGGGATGTCATATCATTGTTACTTACTTTTATACAG
Source organism: Chanos chanos (assembly GCF_902362185.1). NCBI lineage: Eukaryota > Metazoa > Chordata > Actinopteri > Gonorynchiformes > Chanidae > Chanos > Chanos chanos. The sequence goes on along the minus strand of NC_044503.1, from coordinate 35,889,898 downwards.
GTCTTTATGTTTACTATACTGAGTTGCAGAGGAATTTTTATGTGTGGTACATGAGAAGCTTTATATAACTGTTGACGTGTGATGTAGCTGGTGGAGAAATGACATGTGTTTTATGAGCTGTAGGCCTGAAATAAAGAAAACATTACTCTCCAACAGCTACCACAGAGGTGTCAGTGACACATACACTTACTGATTTAGAAATCCTGCAGCATTTAACCAAATGCCAAAAATGGTTGTGTTTGACTGGTCAGAGGAAGTTACAAACCACAGGAAGAGCAGGTGATATTTAAGAGAGTGTCTCAAAGACCATCTCTTCACTTTATACGGCCTCTGAACACAAAAGAGAGAGATCTTTAATTATGGCAGCAAACAGATGGACATTTCTGCTTGAGTTCACAATCCAAACATTCCTTCTTCTGACAGGTAATGAAAAATGGTGTGAGTGTATTTATTGTTATTTATAGCTGATGGTGTGTGTGTGTGCGTGTGTGTGTGTGCGTGTGTGTTTGGTGTTGTTTGTTGGGACTGGTGAAGTGTGCTTAAGATATTGATTTAGTGTGGGGTAACATCACACTTTGTCAATGGAGTGCAGTTTAATTTTTCTCTCTACATGGATGACGGTTGAATGTTAGTCTGACTTTCTTACTGCCCTCTTCTTCTTCTTCTTCTTCTTCTTCTTCTTCTTCTTCTTCTTCTTCTTCTTCTTCCTCTTAACCTCAAAAAGCTTGATGATCATGAATGATTTGTAAAAGGCAGTGATCTTGCGGAGTTATCTGAGCAATGATTAACTCAGACTTGGTCCCACTAAGCGACTTTATATAAACAGTTTGAGAATATTCGTACTAGTCCACTACCCTCAAACAATTTCCAGCTCTTGTAGGAGTTGTGGTTGATGTTGATCTAGGGTGTGAATGGACTCAGCCTCTGATCTCCATTTGTTATATGTTTTATCTTGTGCTTTGATCTGCATTATTGCTGGTTTGCCTGGTCCCATTTGTCTCAGAGTTTAGAGTCGGTCTTTTTCAGTCAGAAGACACAATACCTAACATCTTACACTAAGTACGACTTAAGTACAGATCTGAATTGAAACATATGGAGTTGAATAATATCAGAGATTATGTGAGATACTTGGCCACCTTTCACAGAATTGGTATTTCAGAAAACACATGCAGAGTTTTCACACCGGACTGCTTTAAACTGTGTCATATCTGTTTTTATAATAATCAGTTACTTCTCTCTCTCACATGGCAAAGTGAGGACTTCTTACACTTCAGACTTTATGATTCCAATCTATTTTCTATGGATGAAAGGGACTTGTATTTCATCTGCTGATGGTTTATGCAACAAGTTCTAACAATATCTAAAAGTGCAAAGCCATTTTGATTATTTACAGCATTTTATGGGCAAAAGTATAGACAAGAATAATGCAGTTTCATGAAATGCCAGTATGTTCCTTGAGTAAAAATACGTTCTGAAACATGCGTTCAATGTTAATACAAGACTGCATTCTGTTTCCCCATCACACACGGTGTGAAAAAGGCAAAATAAATTACTGCAGAATACCACTGAGAGTTATAAAACACCGTCAGGGGAATTATAAACCAGTCCCTTGCATGACACTTCCTTTACTTCTGCATATTAATAAACTTGAGAATTGATGATAGTGAAGAAAGTGCACCACAGAAACGTGTTAAGATATCAATATAGAGACTGAAAGAATGAGATCATAATCACCTCCACTTCCTTTCCCACCTTCCTGACACACAGAGTTTTCTTACGCTATCTATCTATCTACCTGGGGCAGCCGTGGTCTAAAGGGTAGAGAACCGGGCTTGTGACTGGAGGGTTGCCAGTTCGATTCCCAGGCCCAACATCCATGGCTGTGTGCCCCCCAATGCTCCCCAGGCGCTCACCAAGGAAGGCTGCTCACTGCTCCTGCGTCTGGTGTGTGTATTGGATGGGTTAAATGCAGACGACAAATTCACTGCTCACTTCACAGTGTGTGTGCAATCACTGAAACTTAACTTAACTTAACTTAACCTGTCTGTCTGTATGTATGGCTATTTGTCTGTCTGCATCTCTGCCTGTCTGTCTCTCTAGAGTACTTGTAGTAGCAGACTAGCAGTTGTAGCCTAGTGGCAGTATTAGTGCTAGTTTGGCTAGTAGTGTAGCCAGTCAGATTCCATCTTGTCATAGACCAGTTTGTTGCCCAAATAACATCAGGACCCCACTCTGTCTGTTTGTTTTCTGTCCTGACTGTTGCTCCACTGACCAACCGTGGGCATCCTGGTTGATACAATTGTCTGTAAAAAACACACTGTAGTGAAGAGAACAAAATACAGTATAAACTGAACAGAGCAGGTAATATCCAGATCTAGTGCTTTAGTTGAAGACTCTGAGAGGAGCAAATGGTTTATCCAAGGGCTTTAACTGGGAATTTGTTTCTGTTTCGCTTAGCCTCAAGTGTGAACTTCGTCATTTCAGTAATTTAACTGAAATTAATTTGATTCACTGTGAGATTTTTGGTGTTTCCTGTGGATATACTAAGTCATCAAACACTGACATGTAAAAACACACATGTACACATACACATATGGATAGACTAATGTATATACACAGAAACACACACAAAATCATTTACAAGGGGAGGTGCTGTAAAAATACATACATATTACTGACAGTACAGATCAGGCCCTGGACACTGAGGGAGATCTGCTATAATTAAACCTTTTGTAAGAAATGAGAAAATGCATGTCTCTCAACTCAGAAACATGTTCAGACATAAACTCGTCCATCACCATGGAGACCTAAGTACTGACCACAACCCCTCATCTTCTCCCAAGGCAACATGTTTCACTGCATCAGTGGAGGTTCATCTCTCTGTGACCAGAGGGGGAGGGTAGAAGGGTAGGTAAAGGGTCCCCCTAGAACAGGGGTGGGCAAATCCGGTCCTTGAGGGGCAATGTCTTGCCGGTTTTTGTCTTCACCTCTTAGTTACCTGTTGATTTTCACCTTGAAAACAGGTGCGCCCTCTCTTCAGCTAATCACTGATTGTATTTAGAGTGTTGATAAGAAAAACAACAACACCATGGCCCTTCAGGACCGGATTTGCCTGCTCCTGTCCTAGAAAAATGTGTATATACATGTATATGTATATATTTCGCCCAAAGAGATTAATAGTTTTATACCTAACCCCTCAGTAAACAGCAAGTAATGCACAGGTCCCCTATTGTAAAACAAGAGCAGAGACATGGTTTTCAAATGTCATAAGAGTAAAGTTTACTTCAATTTGCTGTAGTGGGAGAAAAGGAGCCGCAAGAGAGTGTTTGATGCACAAGAAACAGCACTTTATTTAAATACTAAAGAGAGATATAAGGCGTTTCTGCACCTACGACTACCACTAGGATTACTAGGATCAGGAAGGAGTGAGACAGGCTAACCACAGAGGGAACAAATGGGGGGCTTACCGAGTTTGGGAATACTTACCACCGGCCCATGTGATTGTGAACATACACGCACGTGCACGCGCACACACACACATACATGCACACACACACACACACACTGCAAAAGAGGTGCAAGAAGGGGTTAGGTGCAAGAAAAACACATCAATTAAGCATGCAGTGGCAAGGGTTAATAGTAGAGAACTCGGCGATGAGACCCCCCCACCCTCCCCTAAGTACGACCGCCAGACACATCACTGACCACTTCTATTGGAGAGGAAGCAACTAATACTGAAAGAAAGTGCAGCTGAATTACCAAACAAGCAGGTTTACAGCAGAGCACAAGCAAAACAATAAACAGTAAAGCATGCAAGATAATAAACAGTAAAGCAAACAAAATAATAAACAGCAAAACTAGCAAAGCAATAAACCCAAGCTGGACGATACCAGCTGGACAAACTCGGGCAAGCAAATTGATCAGGCTGCCTACCTGACTAGGTAAAACAATACACCGTCAGCCAAACATAACAAAAAAAGAGTAAACTGGAGACAAAACAGGAAAAATACATAAAGAAACAAATAAACTCAGACAACACAGGAAGCTAAGATGAAACAGTAAGTAAACTAGATGCAAAACAACCAACAGGCAGAACAGTGAACAATTAATCAGTCCCTCCAGTATATCGAAGGCGTTTTTTGTGATTCTTGTGGCCTAAAATGGCTGATTTCGCGACAGCTTTTCTGAAAAATTGCGATGCAAGTTACAATGTTCTTAGGTGTTTTTTGTTTGTTTGTTTGTTTGTTTGTTTTTTCAATGAAATTATGGAAGTAAGTGAAAATTGCAAAAATAACTCAAAAATAGTTGATATTTTGAAAGGCTTTCACACCATGTTATTTGAGACTTTTCTATTCCCCGACTGTGCACACACAGACACACAGTTTGTCACACAAACAGAAAAGCAAGCACCTCTGTCACTCTGTGATTAACTACACTAACATTGCCACTAACCATGCATAGGTAAACCACTAACGTTGCATGTGTAATCCATGCATATGTCAAAAGTAAATGACTGTCGTGTTCTTGTGATGTACAAATGTCAGAGGAATATGAGAGCAGCACAAAATGTACTTTTATATTTCTTTAGTAACACTGTCCATTTACATAGTAGGGTGCATTTAGTATAAGAATCACTTCTGACTTAACCAGCACACATAGGGCAGCTTGTTGTAACTAAGTAGTAATAAATGTTTGTTTTCCACTTGCATGGGGGGCTGTCCTTTTGTGAATTCACATCCAGTGTGACTGTAAACAGACAGACTTCTCTGATCAAACTGATAGATGACTCCCTGTTTGTTAAGGTTTAAAAAGGAAGAAAAAAGATTTGTTGTTTATAGTTTGTTGTTATTGTTGTGTGTGTACAGAGACAGATGATTTGGGTAATCATTAAAACACTAATGTGTGAATACAGACAGTTTGATTTTTGGGACATTTCTGTGATGTGCTGTAGAGTGAGAGGAGTAATGGGATTAGACACTGAAAAGTAAATAAATGTGTGACTGTAATGTAGGTTAAGCTTGTTCTGTTATTAATTTTTACTTATCTGACTTTATATCTTAATTTGAAAGTTACAATTTTAGGTCATGAAGTACAATTTAATCAGTCTACACTGAATTATTAAAACAAAAGTAGCATCTATAGTAGATTCATCCTCAGTTCAGGTTTCAGTAAACAGTTATTATCTGTCATGACTTCCTCCCAGGTGTCAGTGGACAGATCATCACTGTGTACTCCAGAGATGGAGATGATGTCACTCTGCCCTGTCATAATGTGGTTTATACTGACTGCTCCTCAACTACATGGATATTCAACTACAAGAATTTTCCAACTCTTGATGTGGTTACAATGGGGAAGATCAATACAGAGAAGAGAGGAAGACTTGACAGACTGAATCTGGGGTCTGACTGTTCTCTGAACATTAATAAAGTCAGACCTCAGGATGCTGGACGTTACACATGTCGACAGCACCAGAGTGAAGATAAATCGAGATATAAGGATACACTCGTGTTTCTCCGTGTTCTACAGAGTGAGTGTTTCCTGTCTGATTAATGTAATTGTAATGCTTTCAGTGTGAATACAGATCATCTAAACACACACAGCACTTTTATATCACTTATCATAAAACTAATACAATGATACAAGCTTTTACATCATTTGTGTCTCTCATCTCTGCTGTAGTATCTCCAAACATACCAAACACTGAGATGAAGTCAGGCAGCACTGTGACTCTCTACTGTCTCCTGTACACTGAGAATTCAGAGTGTAGATCTGAGACACTGTCTAATGGACTGAATCTGATCTGGGTGAATGAGGCAGGAACTGATCTCAGTTTAACAGACTCCATATTACACATCTCACCCTCAAATTACTGCCCCAGCACTCTGACTGTGAGTCTCCAGGACCAAGACAACAACAGGAAGTGGACATGTCAACTGACTTATAGAGGAGAAGTTAAAACCTCAGTCACTTACATCACCAAATGGACAGGTAGGAAATGACCCATCAAAACCATTTCATTAACCATTTCAAAACCATGATTACAATATACCGACAACACAGACATGACAGGGTATTTTTACATTCATTTGGATGAAGAGCATGAGTCTTTGAGAATAGCTTTTGCTTCTCTTATTCACTCTGTTGGCTTCTCTCAGAATGTACTTAGGACCCACACATCTTCTTGAGAGCTATGAAATAGCTATGGTCTTTTCATTGTCACTGTCACTTTGGGCCTCTTGACTGGGTGTATCAGGTCCTGTATCCTGTAAGCCTGCTTTGTAACACTGTGAAAGAGAAATATTAATGTGGCCAAGTGATAATTCTGTATAATAATTACCACAGAATATTTAGATTTCAGTTATTGTATTCCAAAATGCAAAGTTTTTGTTGTGTGTTTTGGCCACTAGGGGTGGTGTAGCGTATTCAGATACAGGCATGCCTAGTAGAAGTTGTTTTTTGTGGATTGCATTAGTTGTGAAGCAGTGTGCAGTTTGGGGGTTTCTTCGAGTATGAGTGGAAAGCTAACCCAAGCTCAATAAAGCACACTGCTGTACTTTGGTTGTGGAATTTTTTCTTTTATTTTACTCAATTAGCCTGACAGATAAAACCCTTCGTCATCTGAAGTAAAACCCAAACCAGAGCACAAAGGTTTTGCCATTGCTACATCCGAACCAAAATAAAGAAGCCAGAAAAAAAGTATTGTGTGCTGTGTGTTCCTAAAATTCACAGGTTATATTAATAAAACTGAATCTAACCGAATTGAAATAGAATATAATGGTACAATATGCTGTAATCCTCAAGATCATAGTGCTGGTATGATGAATTGACTGTATACACAGTGGATGCAAGTGTGTCTTAGTCTTTTTTAGCCTTTTTTAGTCTTTTTTTTAGTTATTGTTCACACATTCGTCAAGTATCACCACAATTACTGAAACGTTCTGTACTCTGGCCTGTCTGCCTCTAGTACCAAAAGTCTTCAGCTGGTCCAGAATACTGCTGCCAGAATCCTGAGCAGAACAAGGAAGTTTGATCACATTACACCTGTCCTGGCTTGCTACTCATTGGCTTCATGCAAGGGCAGATTTTAAGTCCCTCTTATTAACATATAAAATTCTACATGGGCTTGCGCCGGTCTACCTATCTGACTTACCCTATAACCCACCTCGCACCCTGTGCTCTCAAGATTGTGGACTATTAGTCGTTCCAAGAGTCAAAAAGAAGTCCATTGGCAATCGAGCCTTTTCCTACCGCTCTCCCTTCCTCTGGAATGGTTTACCTACAGAAATTAGGGAGTCAAACTCCCCTCATACCTTTAAAACCAGATTAAATACTTATCTATTTCCTCTAACTTATGGAAAATATCATTTTGATTAGACTTTGTTATAGACATGTAAAGCCCTTTGAGACTATAAATAGTGATACTGCGCTCTAAGTAAACTTGCATTATTATTATTATTATCATTATTATTATTATTATTATTATTATTATTTTTATTATTATTATTATTATTATTATTATTATTATTATTATTATTATTATTATTATTATTATTTTATTTTAAAAGCGTCAAATGAACCAGAGTACAATCAGTGTTAAACAAAGGTTAGAGTAAATTTAATTCAAATCTAAGCTGTAAATTATTTATCTGCCCCTCCAGTTCCATCACCAGTGATCCCAGTGACAACCACTTCACTTAAAAGAAAAGTTACTGGAGATAAGATCTCACTCCCTCCACTATCACCAACACAGCCAGGTACATGACCAGTAAGACCACTCTCACATCAGTGTTAACACAGTCTTTCACTGATGATAGTGATCTGAATCACTCTGATGCTGCTCTGTAGAGTAAAGTGTGTAAACCTGAATTTCTGAAAGAGACCAGTCAGGAGTGGTCTACAGTTCTGCTTTATTTTATATTAAAATTATATTTAATTGTGTTAAATAAAATTGCATTTAAGTAAAGATGAAATTGGTGTTTATTGTGTTTTAGTATAAAGACACTGTGTGAAACATAGGACATGCTTCCCCTGAAATATATGAAAGTTCTTTGGGGTTTTTTTTCCATTTCATGATGATGCCAAATGCCAAATCTCAAGGGTATAAAGTCACAATAAATGACAATGATTTCAGATATTTATGAGAAAATCTCCTCTTCTACAGTTTTCAGGAGTCCCCCACAAGGGAGCACCAGGGTCACTAGCACCACCAGGAAGACTAAGAGTACAGTTCAACTCAAGATCACAGATTTCATTAATACCGCAAACTAAATTTACTCCACAGTCACTGAAGTGTTAAACAGAGCCTGCAGAATAAAGTGGAGTGTTCAAAAAAAAAAAAAAGATAGTTTTAGAGTAAGGAGGTAGTGCTATAAATTTATAAGGTTTATTAACAGTAAGGTAGTGTTATGTTATAGGGTTATAATGTTTAATAACAGTAAGATAGTGTTTTTGAGTTTTAGCATTTAATAAAAGTAAGGTAGTCTTTAGAGTTATCGTGTTTAATAATAGTAAGGTAGTGTTATAGATTTATAGTGTTTAATAACAGTATGGTAGTGTTATAGAGTTATACTGTTTAATAGCAGTATTAAAAGTATTCTCTTGTAACGTTCAGTGTAAGCTGATGTCTACAGACCCGGCCCTAATTTGTCTCTGTCTCATTTCTGCAGTTGTCCAATCATCAGAGATGTCTGTGATAGAGATGTTGTTGTGTCGTCTGGCTGGTGCAGTCTCTGTTCTCCTGCTTGAGGTTGTTGTTCTGCTGTTGTATAACAGAAGAGTCAGTGAGTATTCAGACTGTCTGTCATGTTTTAATGAGCATTTGGTTCCTTTTTTTCCGTTAGAAGTTTAAAAGTTACACCTGTGTATTTACACATACACCAGTATATTCACACGCACATCAGTGTATTTACAGAAGTGCCATGAACAGAGGTTTGTAATGATTACTCTGAGGCTGTGAGTTTTAGTAAAAGATGAAAGGAGTAATAAGACATCAGAGCATTTTCTTCTATTCTCATATATCACAGTAATTCCATTATAATAGTATTAAATATTACACCACAGTAATGACATTATAATACTATTAAACATTATACCACAGTAATGTCAGTATAATAGTATTAAACATTAGACCACAGTAATGCCATTATAATAGTATTAAACATTACACTACAGTAATACCATTATAATAGTATTAAACATTATACCACAGTAATGTCATTATAATAGTATTAAACATTATACCACAGTCATGTCATTATAATAGTATTAAACATTATACCACAGTCATGCCAGTATAATAGTATTAAACATTACACCACAGTGATGTCATTATAATAGTATTAAACATTACACTACAGTAATGCCATTATAATAGTATTAAACATTATTCCACAGTAATGCCATTATAATATTATAAAACATTATACCACAGTAATGTCATTATAATAGTATTAAACATTATTCCACAGTAATGCCATTATAATAGTATTAAACATTATTCCACAGTAATGCCATTATAATAGTATTAAACATTATACCACAGTAATGATACAGTTCCTATAACTCTTCTCCTCTATCACTACTGTCTAACAAACAGAACAGCTTTGCTGCAATGACTGTAGTGTGTGGTTGAACTATGTTTCAGAGAACAGAATGAGAATTCAGAAACCCGCGGTGAGTAATTCTCCATATTTTACTGGACTTTACACATATTACTTTAATAATTCCATACACATCGGACTAAAATTATAGTTTAACATGTTTTCGTTGTGAATGTTTATGATGTTGTTGTGTTGTAAAAGAGTGTATTTCCTCCTTTCTGTGGTTTGTTTGTAGGATGAAAGTGCAGATGCTGTCACCTATGAGACTATCAGTCAGTCTGTTCATTTACCCTCCACTCACATCACTGTGAGTCACTCACATTTAATATGACACAAACATATAGTGACATTGGAAATGTTGGGGGGGTTTTTTGTTTTGTTTTGGGTTTTTTTTGGGTTTTTTTTTGGGAGGGGGGTTGTTTGTTTGTTTGTTTTTTTTTAATCTTGAAAGAAAACCTTTGGTATTCATTCATTTACAAATGAATCTCAATGATTCTAATTCAGAGTCTGATTTAACTTAGTTTTATCTCTCCATTCAGGAATAAAGACAGAAAAGGAGACCCACGCTGAAGTTTCACAGACAGCCTGATAAAACAACAACATGATTTATCATCAACACTGCCCCTGTTCATTTCCATTATGTGAGAATGATTTTAGTAATTTCTTTTAACATCCATTCTGTCACTGCACCCTGTGTCATCAGTAATAAGATAAAGAACATATTATGATATCATGGCATAGGAGACATCATGCCAAAGAACTGGACGTTGGAGCTCCCTCTGGTGCACTTTGGTGGTATTACATGTTGAATGCTTTTTGCTTCTTGGTGATTTTTTCTTTTTTTTCTGTCAAACATTATCACAACAACAGTGTATCACCTGTAAGATTTTTAATAGCTTTTTTTTTTTTTTAAGATATCTCAAATTATTTGCATTCTTACATTAAAACGATAAGTAATGAATGACTTCTGGAGTACTGATGAGGGTGCCCTCTGGTGTAAATTGTCGGTATTGCATAAGACTTGCAGCATTACGCTTATGGTCGAATTTCAGAATTTGATTGTCTCAGTACAAACCATGGTAACATTCATAACAAATTTTTGATGTATCTCTTCTCTAGTACTGTTTTGTTATTCATATGAAATTAAACATGCAATTTCAAAGAGAACACTTCTTACTGGTTTATGGCTTATGGTGTTTGTACCAGTGTAAAAGTCAAAAATAAATGTTGTACATCATAAGCTGTAGTTAGGATTGCTTTTGTTTTAACACGTGCTTATTTCAGTTTGACACAATATTGACATATATTTTACACTGTTTTATTTGTTTAAACTGAAATTTATCTGTTTGAGAGATGACTCAGGTCCTCATACAGGGTGTAGGCTGTAGGCCTGAAATGAAGAAAACTCGATTCCATTAGAATACACCACTCTTTAACAGTTCCCACAGTAGGGTCAGTGATACATACATTACTGAATTACAAACTCTGCAGTGTCTAGTAGGGATGCAACGGTACAGGGTATATTATCGAACCGTTCGGTACGCCCGCCACGGTTCAATATGCACAGACGTTATTACAGCGGTATTACGATACGCCTGACATTTTCCAAGAATCTCCAAAACTTGCTTATTGCACTGTAGACTACATGCAGGTTGTACCAGATCCACAGAACATCTCTGGAGCCTATTAGAATTTCCCTGCAGCCTGTGAGTGCTCTGTATGCAAACAGGAGCTGGAGGTGACAGGGCAAACTCAAAATAAACACTGTTTTCTCGCACCTCCAACATGACAATAGCGAATGTTAGCGAGACAGAGAGAAACACATTTGAAGAGGCACCGCCCTCTTTTACTTCTATGACGGAGCATTAAGGCCGTGAGTCCTGCCATGGACTGGTGACCTATCCAGGGTGTTTCCCCACCTGTCGCCCAGTGAACGCTGGCATAGGCTCCAGAACCCCCCGCAAACCCTAATTAGAATAAACGGCTTTGAAAATGATTGAGTGGGTGAGTATTACAAGAATAAAGCTGTAATTTAATGAGAAAAAAGTATAACATCTCAAGAAAAAGGCTGTAATATTACGAGAATAAAGTCGTAATATTGAGCTGAAAAAATCATAACATTGCAATAATAAAATTGTAAAATTACAAGGGAAAAAGACATCATTTTTAGGAAAACATATTACCAGCAACCAACGAAACTGGTGACAGGACAGTCAGTGGGAGCCTAAGTCTGTTTCTGGAAACTGCAGTTTGTCTCAGTCGTCATTATTTGTGAAACCTACAGTATAACTTCACTAGGTGCTCCACATTACTCATTTTAACGCAGGCTCCAAGCTGTTCTTCTGATATTTCCCCTTTAACACAACACGTAGCCTAATACCACAACTTTACTTTTGTAATATTATTACTTTTTTCCCCATAAAATTACAACTTTACTCTCGTTATATGACGCCTTTATTCTTGCAAAATTACGACTTTACCCTAACAATATTACAACTTTATTCTCGGGATCTCAGAATTTCCCCTTTCAAAGTGGCCCTAATACTCCATCGTACAAATCTGCTGTGTGGGAACATTTTAGTTTCAGCGTTCAATACAATGACCATAAATAAATAAAGTACGGTTTGCAAAGAGTCCTTTGCCACTGTCAGTCCAGTCAGTCATGCTGCCATTTTTCTGAATGGAAAGTTTTATTTCTCTGTGGGCAAAATAAAGAGTTTATTGTTTAAAGGATGATGCGTTTTTATTTTTTTGTCTCTAATATAGAGAGACCAAAACCGTACCATTATTGTGGCCAAAAAACCGTGATACATACCGAACCGTGGGCCCACTGTACCGTTGCATCCCTAATAGACACTTGTATTATGATGACTGTTTTGATGCAACTACAGTACCGGTGAACGTGTCAATGCCGAAACGTAAATCCAGGTTTGCTGTCTAGCATTAACATGAGTGGGCCTAGTGATTTCCACTCATGTTAACTGAGATTAAGATTCCAGACAAACAGCAACGAGACCCTTATGTGGTGGTCAAGCAAAATCATGAAGCACCACCCGTGTTTACTGTTAGGCCTGAGGCCGGGGAGACCCACTAAAGTAGCGCACAGATTCTGCCCTCAGATTCTTCAGATGTGGCGTGCATTCCACAAAGTGTTCAGTACAACACAGCTACACAGGGCAAGGGTTAAACAGTTAAGGGTTACAGGGTTCAGGAAGCAGTGTCAGCTCAAGAAAAGGGGAAGGTTTTAGATGTTGCTTTAGAAGAGGAGAGAACATTGAGTGATCTGTCAGCAGATGTGAATGATTGTGGGTGAGAAACTGACTCAGATACCCAAATGGGAATATTACCATTACTTACTTTTACGCTTATCTCTATGTTTACTATACTAAGTCCTGAATGAGGAACTTTTGTTTGTGGTACATGAGAATGTTCATACACATGTTGAGATGTGATGTACCTGGCGGACAAATGACATGTGTTTGATGAGCTGTAGGTCTGAAATAAAGAAAACACATTACTCTCCAACAGCTACCACAGTGACGTAAGTGACACATACACTTACTGATTTAGAAATTCTGTGGCATTTCACTGAATTCCAAAGAAGAGCATGTTATGCTTAAAAGAGTGTCTCAAAGACCATTTCTTCACTTCAAACTGCCTCTTAACACGAGAGAGAGAGAGAGAGAGAGAGAGAGAGAGAGAGAGAGAGAGAGAGAGAGATTTTTACTTATGGCAGCAAACAGATGGACATCTCTGCTTGAGTTCACAATCCAAATATTCCTTCTTCTGACAGGTAAAGAAGAATGGGGTGAGTGTATTTATTGCTTATGGTTGGTTATGGGTTGTGTGTGTGTGTATGTGTGTGTGTGTGTTTGGTGCTGTTTGTTGGGACTGATGAAGTGTCATTAATTAACAAATTGACATAGTGTGGGTTCATGTCGGTGGAGTCCAGTCTAGTTTTTCTCTCTAGATGAATGGAGGTTAAATGTTAATCTGAAGCTCTTACTGCTTTCCTCTCTTTCTTTTTCTCTTTTTTTTCTTTAACTCAGATACACCTGATGTTCGTGCATAATTTATTATTTAAGCAAAGATTTACTCAGACTGGTCCCATTGGACAACTGCATATAAACAATCTGAGAATATTCTTATAATTCAGCCTCTGATCTGCATTTGTTATATCCTTTACATTGTCCTTTGATCTGTATCATTGCTGGTTTGCATGGTCTCATTTGTCTTCAGAGTTTAGAGCAGATGATTTTCAGTTATAAGACACAATCCCTAACATCTCACATTAAGCGACTATAAGGGTGCAGAACTGAATTGAAACATATGGAGTTCACTAATATTAGAGATTATTTGAGATACGTGACTGTGTTTCAGAGAATCGGTATATGAGTAAACACATGGAGAGTATTCACACTGGACTACGTCAGATCTACATTTATATTAATCAGATACTTCACCCACACTACAAAGTGAGGACTTCTCACACTTCAGTATTTCTAAGGTTTCTGCCCTATTTTCTGTGGAGGACAAGGACTTGTATTTCATCAGCTGATGGTGTATATAACAAAACATGCACTTAATTTATAAAGGTATTTAAAAGTACAAAGCCTATTGATTGTTTATAGCATTTTAAAGACAAAAATATAGACAGAAATGATGCAATTTCATGAAATGCCAGTTTGTGCCTTGAAAGGAAATGTGTTGTGAAACGTGTTCAGTGTTAACACTGTTGTGCAAGGTTACACTTCACAAGAGCTGGCTCAAACTTCAGTTCACCCACATTAAAATGAACAAGGTTATTTTGTTGTTGTTGTTGTTGTTTGTTTGTTTTTTGTGAGCGGCTCTGAGCTAATCTCTTTCAGTAGAACCTCCTTCTGCCCGTCCATTCCCAATCCTCAATCATTGCTTCATCCCACTGGTATACTCGTACATTTATAAAAGATGTATTTTACTAGTGGAGGCGCAAAAACAAATGAAGTAAAAGGCTCAAAACACAAAGCAAATTCTTAGGTTTTCTCATGTGCATACATATGTACATCAGTGTACTCCGTACTCACCTACTCACCTGCTAAAAACCATGCATTAATACCCTTCAAACAAAAGCAACAACTAATAACACGCATCCTGCCCACCTTCCAGAAGCTTAAACATGTGTTTATGGATGTGACTGATGTTAGGATTTGTTTTCTCAGACCCAGTAGGCACAATTTGCATAAAAATGTGAGATTTTCTCCGTCTGAATCTGTAATGACTGATTCATAAACCTCCTTCAAATAATCATATGAAGTGGCTTCAGCAGTACCGCTAGCTGCGTTGTCTGAATCGTCACTTGCACTGGCCATTTTGCAAAAAAAAAAAAAAAAAAAAAAAACGGTGAAGCTGGCCAGTGTTATTTACAGTGCATCAAGTGCACAAACACTGTTGCTGTGTCCGAAATGGCATACTACATACTACTCGCATATTAATTTTGACGTAAAAGTAGTAAGTAGTATGCAGTAAGTGAAAAATAAAAATTTTGTAGTACAAGACAGTTACCCAGATGATGTACTACACAACGTGATGATTTCCAACTGTCAAAAAAATTTAAAAACATGGCGGACAGTGACAGAACCAGCTTCAACTTCAGCTGCAGCTGCAGTTCCGAATATAAATGTATCAGCTGCAAAAATCATCATATTCATATGCAATAATTGTACCAACAATTACATGCCTAATTATATGATTTCATGCCTTGCGTTTGAAAGATCACAATATAAATAAATTAATTTATTAATAAATAAATAAAAAACAGAGAAACCTTGAATTCCTTTATGTACTGAACATAGCAATATAAACTGGGTCCTTGCATGTCACTTCCTCAGTCTTTGCAAATGTTAACAACTATTAACAGAGGTGTGAAATGATGATGGTGAAGAGACTGAGAGAATGAGATCATAACCACAGTTTCTCCACTTCCCTTCACGCCCTCCTGCCACACAGAGTTTTCTCCCACTATCTATCTATCTATCTATCCATCTATCTATCTATCTATCTATCTATCTATCTATCTATCTATCTATCTATCTATCTTTCTATCTATCTATCTATCTGTCTGCTTGGTTGTCTGTCTGTCTGTCTAGAGTACTTGTGGTAACAGACAAATAGTTGTGGTCTAGCAGTAGTATTAGTGGTTATTTGACTGTCAGTAGTTACACAAGTGCTGATTGAGGTGATACCAGTGCAGCCAATCAGATTCCATCTTGTCATAGGCCAGTGTATTACCCAAATAACATCAGACACCCCACTGCGTCTTACTTCTCTGTCTGTGTGGTTTTCTGTCCTGTCTGTTATTCCACTCACCAGCTGTGGACACCAAGTCAAATATGTCATATTAATTTTAAATATCCTGTTATACACAGTTGTCTGTAAAACACACCGTAGTGAGGAGAACAAAACAGAGTCTAAATAACACAGATTGGTTAATGTCAGGATCCAGTGCTTTAGTTGAAGGCTTTAAGAGGAGCAAATGCTTTATCTGAGGGCTTTAACTGGGAATTTGTTTCTGCTTCATTTACCCTCAATCTGTACTCAGTCATTTCAGTAATTTAACTGAAATTTATTTGATTCACTGTGAGATTTTTGGCGTTTCCTGCAGATATGCTAAGTCATCAAACACTGACATGTAAAAACACATATGCACACTTACACATACGGATAAACTAATGCACATACACAGAAAAACACACACAAAATATTTTACAAGGGGAGGAACTGTAAAAATATTAACATTTTACTGACAGTACAGATCAGACCCTGGACACTGAGGGAGATCTGCTGTATTTTTAAATCTGTTGTAAGAAAATGCTTGCCTCTCAACTCAGAAATGTGTTAAGACATGAACTCGTCCATCAGCATGGAGACCTAAGCACTGACCACAACCCCTCATCTTCTCCCAAGCCAACATGCTTTCACTCCATCCGTCGAGGTTCATCTCTCTGTGACCAGAGGGGGAGGGTAGAAGGGTAGGTAAAGGGTCCCCCAAGAACAGGGGTGGGGAAATCCGATCCTGGAGGGGCAGTGTCTCGCTGGTTTTTGTTTTCACCTCTTAGTTAGCTGTTGATTTTCACCTTGAAAACAGGTGTGCAGCCTCTTCAGCCAATCACAGATTGTATTTAGAGTGTTGACAAGAAAAACAACAATACCATGGCCCTCCAGGACTGGATTTACCCGCCTCTGTCCCAGGACAATTTATGTACCGACAACGCCACTTCAGGAATTTCGCCCAAAGATGGTTTTATACCTAATTACTTTGTAAAGAGCAAGTATTACACGGGTCTTGTGTTGTAAAACAAGAGCAGAGACATGGAGAGTAAAATTTTCTCTTAGTAAAGTTTAAAGCACACACCTCTGTCACTTTGTGATTAACTGCACTAACATCGCCACTAACCATGCATATGTAATCCACTAACCATGCATATGTAATCCATGCATATGTCAAAAGTAAATGACTGTCGTGTTCTTGTGATGTACAAATGTCAGAGGAATATGAGAGCAGCACAAAATGTAATTTTATATTTCTTTACTGCAAAGCAACATTGTCCATTCACAGAGTATGGTGCATTTAGTATAAGAATCTCTTCTGACTTAACCAGCACACGTAGGACAGCTTGTTCTAACTAAGTAATAACTGTTTGTTTTCCACTTGCATGGAGGGCTGTCCTTTTGTGAATTCACATCCAGTGTGACTGTAAACAGACAGACTTCTCTGCTCAAACTGATAGATGACTCCCTGTTTGTTAAGGTTTAAAAAGGAAGAAAAAAGATTTGTTGTTTATAGTTTGTTGTTATTGTTGCGTGTGTACAGAGACAGATGATTTGGGTAATCATTAAAACACTAATGTGTGAATACAGACAGTTTGATTTTTGAGATATTTCTGTGATGTGCTGTAGAGTGAGAGGAGTATTGGGATTAGACACTGAAAAGTAAATAAATGTGTGACTGTGATGTAGGTTTGATATCAAGTTTGTTCTGTTTTTAATTTTTACTTCTCTGTCTTTATATATTAATCTGAAAGTTACAACTTTAAATTATAAAGTACAATTTAATCAGTCTACACTGAATTGTTAAAACAAAGAAAAAACAAACAAACAAACAAAAGTAGTCTCTACAGTAGATTCAGTTCAGATTTCAGTAAACAGTCATTATCTGTCATGATTTTCTCCTAGGTGTCAGTGGACGGATATCCACTGTGTACTCCAGAGATGGAGATGATGTCACTCTGCCCTGTGCTAATATGGTTAATCCGGACTGCTCCTCAACTACATGGATAATCAGCTGCGTGAATTTTCCCACTGTTGACGCGGTTACACTGGGGAAGATTAATACAAAGAGAGAAGGAGCTGACAGACTGAGTCTGGGGTCTGACTGTTCTCTGAACATTAATAAAGTCGGACCTCAGGATGCTGGACGTTACACATGTCGACAGCACCAGAGTGAAGATAAATCGACATATGAGGATACCATCATGCATCTCCGTGTTCTACAGAGTGAGTGTTTCATGTGTGATTAATGTAATTGTAATGCTTTCAGTGTGAATACAGATCATCTAAACACACACAGCACTTTTAAATCACTTATCATAAAACTAATACAATGATACAAGTTTTTACATCATTTGTGTCTCTCATTTCTGCTGTAGTATCTCCAAACATACAAAACACTGAGATGAAGTCAGGCAGCTCTGTGACTCTCTACTGTCTCTTGTTCACTGAGATATCAGAGTGTAAATCTGAACCACTGTCTAATGGACTGAATCTGATCTGGGTGAATGAGACAGGAACTGATCTCAGTTTAACAGACTCCAGATTATACATCTCACCCTCATATCACTGCCCCAGAGCTCTGATTGTGAGACTCCAGGACCAAGACAACAACAGGAAGTGGACATGCCAACTGACTTATAGACAAAAAGTTAAAATCTCAGTCAGTTACATCACCAAATGGACAGGTAGGAATTGACCCATCGAAACCATTTCATTAACCATTTCAAAACCATGATTACAATGTACAGACAACAAACATGTGACAGGATATTTTTACATTCATATGGATGATGAGCATGAGTCTTTGAGAATAGATTTTGCCTCTCTTACTGACTCTCTCGTTGGCTTCTCTCAGAATGTACTTAGGACCCACACATCTCCTTGAGAGCTGTGGAATAGCTATAGGGTAGTCTTCCATTTTGAGAGTTCAGACACACTTTCATTTTAAAATCCAGGTTAAAGACATGTTTGTTTAGTCTAGCCTAGAGCTAAATATGCTTAAGTCAGGTATTCCTCACCACTCATCCACATAGTCAAGTAACAGAGTTGGAGGAGGGCGAGTTACAGAGAAGTTGTTTTTTTTTTTTTGTTTTTTTTTCAGTGAACTAGGTTGTCAGTGCTGTCACCGTTCCATCACAAGCAGTCTCTCCTGTTAGTTTGTCATGTGTGGTTGGTCTCCTGGGATCCTAGGGAACCCTCGTGTCTGTGCCTCCCGATGACTCACCCTGTAGTTATGCTCCTCCTCTTCTGTTTGCTTAACTGAGGACAGCCATGACCTCCACCAGCTCTGATACCTGCTCCTCACATACCACCCCTTATCTCTGTCTGCTAGTTCTGACCATCTTTATAAACAACTTAATAACACTTTAGTATTTTAAGAAACTCAGACTTTCACAGATATTTTGTTTTCTGTTGCTGTTTGTACAATGATTTGTAAATTTATCTAACTCTTCTGATTATATTATCAAATTTATAACATTTTTAGTATTTAGGGACACTCATTTTTACTTTTTTTTTTTTGTCTCTATACAATATTCTGTCGATTAATCCAACCTGCCCGGGCTAGCCAGAGGAGCATGCGCTCTCCCTGTTCAGTCTTGGATCTTCCAGAAGATTTTTCCCTGTCTATGTCTGGGGGAGTTTTTTCATTGCCAATGTCACTTTGGGCCTCTTGACTGGGTGTATCAGGTCCTGTATCCTGTAAGGCTACTTTATGACACTGTGAAAGAGAAATATGAATGTGACCAAGTGATAATTCTGTATAATAATTACCACAGAATATTTAGATTTCAGTTATTGTATTCCAAAATGCAAAGTTTTTGTTGTGTGTTTTGGCCACTAGGGGTGGTGTAGCATATTCAGATACAGGCATGCCTAGTAGAAGTTGTTTTTTGTGGATTGCATTAGTTGAGAAGCAGTGTGCAGTTTGGGGGTTTCGTTTTAACCCAAGCTCAATAAAGCACACTTGGTTGTGGAATTTTTTCTTTTATTTTACTCAATTAGCCTGATAGATAAAACCCTTCATCATCTGAAGTAAAACCCGAACCAGAGCACAAATGTTTTGCCATTGCTACATCCGAACCAAAATAAAGAAGCCAGAAAAAAAGCATTGTGTGCTGTGCGTCCCTAAAACCCACAGGTTACATTAATAAAACTGAATCTAATTGAATTGAAATAGAACATAATGGTATAACACGCTGTAATCCTCAAGATCATAGTGCTGGTATGATGAATTGACTGTATACACAGTGGATGCAAGTGTGTCTCAGTCTTTTTTAGCAGTTATTTAGTCTTTTTTTTTTTAGTTATTGTTCACGCATTCGTCAAGTATCACCTCAATTACTGCAACGTTCTGGACTCTGGCCTGCCTGCCTCTAGTACCAAAAGTCTTCAGCTGGTCCAGAATACTGCTGCCAGAATCCTGAGCAGAACAAGGAAATTTGATCACATTACGCCTGTCCTGGCTTGCTACTCATTGGCTTCATGCAAGGGCAGATTTTAAGGTGCTCTTATTAGCATGTAAAATTCTACTTCGGCTTGCGCTGGCCTACCTATCTGACTTAATTACACCCTATAGCCCACCTCGCACCCTGTGCTCTCAAGATTCTGGACTATTAGTCGTTCCAAGAGTCAAAAAGAAGTCCATTGGCAACCGAGCCTTTTCCTACCGCTCTCCCTTTCTCTGGTACGAGGACTGAGGACTAAAGACACTCACTCACTCATTATCTAATCCGCTTATCCTGATTAGGGTCGTGGGGGGTGCTGGAGCCTATCCCAGCGCACATAGGGCGAAAGGCAGGGAAACACCCTGGACAGGTCGCCAGTCCATTACACGGTGACCCTGAAGTATATGAAAGTTTTTTTTGGGGGGTTTTCCATTTCATGATGATGCCAAATGCCAAATCCCAAGGGATGAAGTCACAATAAATGACAATGATTTCAGATATTTATGAGAAAATCTCCTCTTCTACAGTTTTCAGGAGTCCCCCACAAGGGAGCACCAGTGTCACTAGCACCACATGGAAGACTAAGAGTACAGTTCAACTCAAGATCACAGATTTCATTAATACCACAACTAAATTTACTCCACAGTAACTGAAGTGTTAAGAAGAGCCTGTAGAATAAAGTGGAGTGTTCAAAAAAAAAAAAAAAAAAGATAGTTTTAGAGTAAGGAGGTAGTGCTATAAATTTATAAGGTTTAGTAACAGTAAGGTAGTGTTATAGGGTTATAATGTTTAATAACAGTAAGATAGTGTTTTTGAGTTTTAGCATTTAATGAAAGTAAGGTAGTCTTCAGAGTTATCGTGTTTAATAATAGTAAGGTAGTGCTATAGCTTTATATTGTTTAATAACAGTAAGGTGGTGTTATATTGTCATAACGTTTAATAGCAGTATTAAAAGTATTCTCTTGTAACGTTCAGTGTAAGCTGATGTCTACAGACCCAGCCCTAATTTGTCTCTGTCTCATTTCTGCAGTTGTCCACTCAACAGAGATGTCTGTGATAGAGATGTTGTTGTGTCGTCTGGCTGGTGCAGTCTCTGTTCTCCTGCTTGTGGTTGTTGTTCTGCTGCTGTATAACAGAAGAGCCAGTGAGTGTTTAAACTGTCTGTCATGTTTTAATGAGCATTTGGTTCCTTTTTTTCTGTTAGAAGTTTAGAAGTTACACCTGTGTATTTACACATACACCAGTATATTCACACGCACACCAATGTATTTACAGAAGTGCCATGAACAGAGGTTTGTAATGATTACCCTGAAACTGTGAGTTTTAGTAAAAGATGAAAGGAGTTATAAGACATCAGAGCATTTTCTGCTATTCTCATATGCCACAGTAATGCCATTATAATAGTATTAAACATTACACCACAGTAATGCCATTATAATAGTATTAAACATTATACCACAGTAATTATACAGTTCCTATAACTGTTCTCCTCTATCACTACTGTCTAACAAACAGAACAGCTTTGCTGCAATGACTGTAGTGTGTTGTTGAACTATATTTCAGAGAACAGAGTGAGAACTCAGAAACCCACAGTGAGTAATTCTCCATATTTTACTGGACTTTACACATATTACTTTAATAATTCCATACACATCGGACTAAAATTATAGTTTAACATGTTTTCCTTGTAAATGTCTGTGGTGTTGTTGTGTTGTAAAAGAGTATATTTCCTCCTCTCTGTGGTTTGTTTGTAGGATGAACGTGCAGATTCTGTCACCTATGAGAATATCAGTCAGTCTGTTCATTTACCCTCCACTCATATCACTGTGAGTCACTGACATTTAACATGATGCAAACATATAATGACATTGGAATTTTTTTTTTTTTTTTTTGGGAAGGGGGGGGGGTTGTTTGTTTGTTTGTTTTTTTAATCTTGAAAGAAAGCCTTTGGTATTCATTCATCTACAAATGAATCTCAATGATTCTAAATCAGAATCTGATTTAACTTGGTTTTCTCTCTCCATTCAGGAATAAAGACAGAAAGGGAGACCCACGCTGAAGTTTCAGAGACAGCCTGACAAAACAACAACATGATTTATCATCAACACTGCTCCTGTTCATTTCCATTATGTGAGAATGATTTTAGTCATTTCTGTTACGTCCATCCTGTCACTGCACCCTGTGTCATCAGTAATAAGATAAAGAACATATTATGATATCATGGCATAGAACACATCATGCCAAAGAAATGGACATTGGAGCTCCCTCTGGTGCACTTTGATGGTATTACATGTTGATTGTTTTTGCTTCTTGGTGATTTATTTAATTTATTTATTTATTCTTTTTTTTTTTGGCAACATTATCACAGCAACAGTGTATCATCTGTAAGATTTTTAATAGATTAAATTTTTAAGATATCTCAAATTATTTGCATTCTTACATTAAAATGATAAGAAATTAATGACTTCTGGAGTACTGATGAGGGTGCCCTCTGGTGTAAATTGTCGGTATTGCATAAGACTTGCAGCATTTTGCTTATGGTCGAATTTCAGAATTTGATTGTCTCAGTACAAACCATGGTAACATTCATAACAAATTTTTGATGTATCTCTTCTCTAATACTGTTTTGTTATTCATATGAAATTAAACATGCAATTTCAAAGAGAACACTTCTTACTGGTTTATGGCTTATGGTGTTTGTACCAGTGTAAAAGTCAAAAATAAATGTTGTACATCATAAGCTGTAGTTAGTATTGCTTTTGTTTTAACACGTGCTTATTTCAGTTTGACACAATATTGACATATATTTTACACTGTTTTATTTGTTTAAACTGAAATTTATCTGTTTGAGAGATGACTCAGGTCCTCATACAGGGTGTAGGCCGTAGGCCTGAAATGAAGAAAACTCGATTCCATTAGAATACACCACTCTTTAACAGTTCCCACAGTAGGGTCAGCGATACATACATTACTGAATTAGAAACTCTGCAGTGTCTAGTAGGGATGCAACGGCACAGGGTATATTATCGAACCGTTCGGTACGCCCGCCACGGTTCAATATGCACAGACGTTATTACAGCGGTATTACGATACGCCTGACATTTTCCAAGAATCTCCAAAACTTGCTTATTGCACTGTAGACTACATGCAGGTTGTACCCTCAGATCCACAGAACATCTCTGGAGCCTATTAGAATTTCCCTGCAGCCTGTGAGTGCTCTGTATGCAAACAGGAGCTGGAGGTGACAGGGCAAGCTAAAAATAAACACTGTTTTCTCGCAGCTCCAACATGACAATAGCAAATGTTAGCGAGACAGAGAGAAACACATTTGAAGAGGCACCGCCCTCTTTTAATTCTATGACGGAGCATTAAGGCCGTGAGTTTTCAAGAATAAGTTGGTAATATTACAAGAATAGCCCTGCCGTGGACTGGTGACCTATCCAGGGTGTTTCCCCACCTGTCGCCCAGTGAACGCTGGCACAGGCTCCAGAACCTCCCGCGACCCTAATTAGAATAAATGGCTTTGAAAATGATTGAGTGGGTGAGTATTACAAGAATAAAGATGCAATTTAATGAGAATAAAGTATAATATCTCAAGAAAAAGGCTGTAATATTACGAGAATAAAGTCGTAATATTGAGCTGAAAAAATCATAATAGTACAATAATAAAATTGTAAAATTACAACGGAAAAAAAACATAATTTTTAGGAGAACATATTACCAGCAACCAACGAAACTGGTGACAGGACAGTCAGTGGGAGCCTGAGTCTGTTTCTGGAAACTGCAGTTTGTCTCAGTCGTCATTATTTGTGAAACCTACAGTATAACTTCACTAGGTGCTCCACATTACTCATTTTAACGCAGGCTCCAAGCTATTCTTCTGATATTTCCCCTTTAACACAACACGTAGCCTAATACCACGACTTTACTTTTGTACTATTATTCCTTTTTCCTCGTAAAATTACAACTTTACTCTCGTTATATGATGCCATTTTTCTTGCAAAATTACAACTTTACCCTCATAATATTACAACCTTCTCGAGATCTCAGAATTTCCCCCTTTCAAAGTGGCCCCAATACTCCACCGTAGAGTACTGCTGTGTGGGAACATTTAAGTTTCAGCGTTCAATACAATGACCATAAATAAACAAAGTACAGTCTGCAAACATTGCTTTGCCACTGTCGGCCCAGTCAGTCATGCTGCCATTTTTCTGAATGGAAAGTTTTATTTGTCTATAGGCAAAATAAAGAGTTCATTGTTTAAAGGATGATGCGTTTTTATTTTTTTGTCTCTAATATCGAGATACCGAAACCGTACCGTTGCCGTGGCCAAAAAACCGTGATACATACCGAACCGTGGGCCCACTGTACCGTTGCATCCCTAATAGACACTTGTATTATGATGACTGTTTTGATGCAACTACAGTACCCGTGAACGTGTCAATGCTGAAACCTAAATCCAGGTTTGCTGTCTAGCATTAACATGAGTGGGCCTAGTGATTTCCACTCATGTTAACTGAGATTAAGATTCCAGACAAACAGCAACGAGACCCTTATGTGGTGGTCAAGCAAAATCATGAAGCACCACCCGTGTTTACTGTTAGGCCTGAGGCCGGGGAGACCCACTAAAGTAGCGCACAGATTCTGCCCTCAGATTCTTCAGATGTGGCGTGCATTCCACAAAGTGTTCAGTACAACACAGCTACACAGGGCAAGGGTTAAACAGTTATGGGTTACAGGGTTCAGGAAACAGATGAGAATGATTCTGAGTGAGAAACTGACTCAGATACCCAAATGGGAATATTACCATTACTTACTTTCACGCTTATCTCTGTGTTTACTATACCAAGTCCTGAATGAGGAGCTTTTGTTTGTGGTACATGAGAATGTTCATACACATGTTGAGATGTGATGTACCTGGCGGACAAATGACATGTGTTTTATGAGCTGTAGGTCTGAAATAAAGAAAACACATTACTCTCCAACAGCTACCACAGTGACGTAAGTGACACATACACTTACTGATTTAGAAATCCTGTGGCATTTCACTGAATTCCAAAAATGGTTGTGTTTGACTGGTCAGAGGAAGTTACAAACCACAGGAAGGGCGCGTGATGTTTAAGAGTGTCTCAAAGACCATGTCTTCACTTTAAACGGCCTCTTAACACAAAAGAGAGAACGAGAGAGAGAGAGAGAGAGAGAGAGAGAGAGAGAGAGAGAGAGAGAGAGAGAGAGAGAGATTTTTACTTATGGCAGCAAACAGATGGACATCTCTGCTTGAGTTCACAATCCAAACATTCCTTCTTCTGACAGGTAAAGAAGAATGATGTGAGTGTGTTTGTTGTTATTTGTGGTGTGTGTGTGTGTGTGTGTGTGTGTGTGTGTGTGTGTGTGTGTGTGTGTGTGTGTGTGTGTGTGTGTGTGTGCGCGTGTGTTTGGTGCTGTTTACTGGGACTGATGAAGTGTCATCAGTTAATAAACTGACATAGTGTGGGTTCATATCGGTGGAGTCCAGTCCAGTTTTCTCTCTAGATGAATGGAGGTTGAATGTTAATCTGAAACTCTTACTGCTTTCCTCTCTTTCTTTTTCTTTTTTTAACTCAAATACACCTGATGTTCCTGCATAATTTATTATTTAAGTAGTGATTTACTTAGACTGGTCCCACTGGACAACTACATATAAACAATCTGAGAAAATTCTTTCTACTCAGCCTCTGATCTGCATTTGTTATATCCTTTACATTGTCCTTTGATCTGTATCATTGCTGGTTTGCATGGTCTCATTTGTCTTCAGAGTTTAGAGAAGGTGATTTTCAGTTATAAGACACAATCCCTAACATCTCACATTAAGCAACTATAAGGGTTCAGAACTGAATTGAAACATATGGAGTTCACTAATATTAGAGATTATTTGACTGTGTTTCAGAGAATCGGTATTTGAGTATTTACACTGGACTGCTTTAATTTGTGTCAGATCTACATTTATATTAATCAGATACTTCTCTCACACTGCAAAGTGAGGACTTCTCACACTTCAGTATTTCTTAGGTTTCTGGTCTATTTTCTGTGGTGGACAAGGGCTTGTATTTCATCAGCTGATGGTATATATAACAAAACATGCACTTAATTTGTAAAAGTATTTAAAAGTACAAAGCCATCTTGATTGTTTACAACATTTTAAAGACAAAAATATAGACAGAAATGATGCAATTTCATGAAATGCCAGTCTGTGCCTTGAAAGGAAATGTGTTGTGAAACGTGTTCAGTGTTAACACTGTTGTGCAAGGTTACACTTCACAAGAGCTGGCTCAGACTTCAGTTCACCCAGAATAAAATGAACATGATTGTTTTTGTTGTTGTTGTTTGTTTGTGTTTTTGTGAGCAGCTCAGAGCTAATCACTTTCAGTAGAACCTCCTTCTGCCCGTCCATTCCCAATCCTCAATCATTGCTATATCCCACTGGTATACTCGCACATTTATAAAAGATGTATTTTACTAGTGGAGGTGCAAAAACAAATGAAGTAAAAGGCTCAAAACACAAAGCAGATTCCTAGGTTTTCTCATGTGCATACATATGTACATCAGTGTACTCAGTACTCACCTACTCACCTGCTAAAAACCATGCATTAATACCCTTCAAACAAAAGCAACAACTAATAACACGCATCCTGCCCACCTTCCAGAAGCTTAAACATGTGTTTATGGATGTGACTGATGTTAGGATTTGTTTTCTCAGGCCCAGTAGGCACAATTTGCATAAAAATGTGAGATTTTGTAGTACAAGACAGTTACCAGATGACACAACACGGTGATTTCCAACTGTCAAAAAATTTTAAAAACATGGCGGACAGTGACAGAACCAGCTTCAAACGCAGCTGCAGTTCCGAATATAAATGTATCAGCTGCAATAATCATCATATTCATATGCAATAATTGTACCAATAATTACATGCCTAATTACATGATTTCATGCCTTGCGTTTCAAAAAGATCACAATATAAATAAATTAATTTATTAATAAATAAATAAAAAACAGAGAAACCTTGAATTCCTTTATGTACTGAACATAGCAATATAAACTGCGTCCTTGCATGTCACTTCCTCAGTCTTTGCAAATGTTAACAACTATTAACAGAGGTGTGAAATGATGATGGTGAAGAGACTGAGAGAATGAGATCATAACCACAGTTTCTCCACTTCCCTTCACACCCTCCTGCCACACAGAGTTTTCTTACACTATCTATCTATCTATCTATCTATCTATCTATCTATCTATCTATCTATCTATCTATCTGCCTGCATGGTTGTCTGTCTGTCTGTCTGTCTAGAGTACTTGTAGTAACAGACAAACAGTTGTGGTCTAGCGGTAGTATTAGTGGTTATTTGACTGTCAATAGTTACACAAGTGCTGACTGAGGTGATACCAGTGCAGCCAATCAGATTCCATCTTGTCATAGGCCAGTGTATTACCCAAATAACATCAGACACCCCACTGTGTCTCACTTCTCTGTCTGTGTGGTTTTCTGTCCTGTCTGTTATTCCACTCACCAGCTGTGGACACCAAGTCAAATATGTCATATTAATTTTAAATATCCTGTTACACACAGTTGTCTGTAAAACACACCATAGTGAAGAGAACAAAACCCTGTCTAAATAACACAGAGCAGTTAATGTCAGGATCCAGTGCTTTAGTTGAAGGCTCTGAGAGGAGCAAATGCTTTATCTGAGGGCTTTAACTGGGAATTTGTTTCTGTTTCATTTAGCCTCAAGTGTGAACTCAGTCATTTCAGGAATGTAATTGAAATTTATTTGATTCGCTGTGAGATTTTGGCATTTCCTGCAGATATGCTAAGTCATCAAACACTGACATATAAAAACACACATGTACACATACACATATTGATAGACTAATGTATATACACAGAAACACACACAAAATAACTTACAAGTGGAGGAGCTGTAAAAATACATACATATTACTGACAGTACAGATCAGACCCTGGACACTGAGGGAGATCTGCTGTATTTTTAAATCTTTTGTACGAAATGAGAAAATGCTTGCCTCTCAACTCAGAAATGTGTTAAGACATGAACTCGTCCATCAGCATGGAGACCTAAGCACTGACCCCAACCTCTCATCTTCTCCCAAGCCAACATGCTTTCACTCCATCAGTCGAGGTTCATCTCTCTGTGACCAGAGGGGGAGGGTAGAAGGGTAGGTAAAGGGTCCCCCAAGAGCAGGGGTGGGCAAATCCGGTCCAGGAGGGGCAGTGTATTGCTGGTTTTTGTTTTCACCTCTTAGTTAGCTGTTGATTTTCACCTTGAAAACAGGTGTGCCCTCTCATCAGCCAATCACAGATTGTATTTAGAGTGTTGACAAGAAAAACAACAATACCATGGCCCTCCAGGTCTGGATTTGCCCACCATGGTCCTAGAAAAATGTATGTACCGACAACGCCACTTCAGGAATTTCACCCGAAGATGGTTTTATACCTAATTGCTTCGTAAAGAGCAAGTATTACACAGGTCTTTTGTTGTAAAACAAGAGCAGAGATGTGGTTTTCAAATGTCATAAGAGTAAAATTTTCTCTTAGTAAAGTTTAAAGCACGCGCCTCTGTCACTTTGTGATTAACTGCACTAACATCGCCACTAACCATGCATATGTAATCCACTAACCATGTATATGTAATCCATGCATATGTCAAAAGTAAATGACTGTCATGTTTGTGCTGACATACAGAGGAATATGAGAGCAGCAAAAAATGTAATTTTATATTTCTTTACTGTAATGTAACACTGTCCATTTACAGAATACGGTGCATTTAGTATAAGAATCTCTTCTGACTTAACCAGCACACGTAGGACAGCTTGTTCTAACTAAGTAGTAATAACTCTTTGTTTTCCACTTGCATGGAGGGCTGTCCTTTTGTGAGTTCACATCCAGTGTGACTGTAAACATACAGACTTCTCTGCTCAAACTGATAGATGACTCCCTGTTTGTTAAGGTTTAAAAAGGAAGAAAAAAGATTTGTTGTTTATAGTTTGTTGTTATTGTTGCGTGTGTACAGAGACAGATGATTTGGGTAATCATTAAAACACTAATGTGTGAATACAGACAGTTTGATTTTTGAGAGATTTTTGTGATGAGCTGTAGAATGAGAGGAGTATTGGGATTAGACACTGAAAAGTCAATAAATGTGTGACTGTGATGTAGGTTTGATATCAAGTTTATTCTGTTATTAATTTTTACTTATCTGACTTTATGGCTAAATTTGAAAGTTACATCTTTAAATCATGAAGTACAATTTAATCAGTCTACACTGAATTGTTAAAACAAAGAAAAAACAAACAAACAAGCAAAAGTAGTGTCTATAGTAGATTCAGTTCAGATTTCAGTTAACAGTCATTATATGTCATGATTTTTTCCCAGGTGTCAGTGGACAGAGACCCACTGTGTACTCCAGGGATGGAGATGATGTCACTCTGAACTGTGCTAATATGGTTAATCCTGACTGCTCCTCAACTACATGGATATTCAACTACGTGAATTTTCCCACTGTTGACGCGGTTACACTGGGGAAGATCAATACAAAGAGAGAAGGAGCTGACAGACTGAGTCTGGGGCCTGACTGTTCTCTGAACATTCATAAAGTCAGACCTCAGGATGCTGGACGTTACACATGTCGACAGCACCAGAGTGAAGATAAATCGAAATATAAGGATACCCTTATGCATCTCCGTGCTCTACAGAGTGAGTGTTTCCTGTGTGATTAATGTAATTGTAATGCTTTCAGTGTGAATACAGATCATCTAAATACACACAGCACTTTTAAATCACTTACCATAGATATAATACAATGATACAAGTTTTTACCTCATTTGTGTCTCTCATCTCTGCTGTAGTATCTCCAAACATACAAAACACTGAGATGAAGTCAGGCAGCACTGTGACTCTCTACTGTCTCCTGTTCACTGAGAATTCAGAGTGTAAATCTGAGACACTGTCTAAAGGACTGAATCTGACCTGGGTGAATGAGGCAGGAACTGCTCTCAGTTTAATAGACTCCAGATTAAAGATCTCATCTTCAACTCACTGCCCCAGAGCTCTGACTGTGAGTCTCCAGGACCAAGACAACAACAGGAAGTGGACATGTCAACTGACTGATAGAGGAGAATTTAAAATCTCAGTCAGTTACATCACCAAATGGATAGGTAGGAATTTGCCAATCGAAACCATTTTATTAACTATTTCAAAACCATGATTACAATGTACAGACAACACAGACATGACAGGATATTTTTACATTCATATGGATGAAGAGCATGACTCTTTGAGAATAGATTTTGCCTCTCTTATTGACTCTGTTGCCTTCTCTCAGAATGTACTCTCCTTGAGAGCTGTGGATTAACTATAGAACATTCTTCCATTTTGAGAGTTCAGACACACTTTCTGTTTTAAAGTGCAGGTTAAAGACATGTTTGTTTAGTCTAGCCTAGAGCTAAATATGCTTAAGTCAAGTATTCCTCACCACTCATCCATATAGTCAAGGAACAGAGTTGGAGGAGGGCGAATTACTGAGAGCTTTTTGGTTTTTTTTCAGTGATCTAGGTTGTCGGTGTTGTCACTGTTCCGTCACAAGCAGTCTCTCAGTTAGTTTGTTAGTTTGGTACATAGGGACACTAACTTTTATAGGTTTTTTTGTTCTCTATACAATATTCTGTTGATTAATCTAACCAGCCAGGGCCAGTCAGAGGAGAACGGGCTCTCCCTGTTCATTCTTGGATCTTCCCAAGTGTTTTCCTGTCTAAGTATGGGGGAGCTTTTTATTGATGCTGTCACTTTGAGCCTCTTCACTGGGTCTATCAGGTCTTGCATCCTTTTAAGGCTGCTTTGTGAAAATGTCCATTGTGAAAAGTGAAATACAAATAAAATTGAATTTAACTGAAGTTAAATTGAACAGTATAACACACTGTAGCCCTCAAGGACACAGTTTTAATATCAGAAATGGACTGTACACATAGTGGATGTGAGTGTGTCATAGTCCTTTATTTCAAATGTGTAAAATAGAGTTCAGAGTTCAAATCAGTGTTAAACAATAGACAGCAGTTACAGAGAACTGAATTTAAATCTAAATTTTTATGGTGAGGTCATCATATTTTCTTTTTCATTTCATTAGAAACAACTGATATTTACAGACAATTGCTAAGAGTATAATGTTAGCACTGATGATAGTGATCTGAATCACTCTGATGTTGCTTTTTACAGTAAAGTGTGTAGAACTGAGTTTCTAAAAGAGATGATTCAGATCTGTTATACAGTCCTGCTTTATTTGATATTAAAATGATATTTAATCATTTTAAATAAACTTGCATTTAAGTAGAAATGTTAAAATCAAAGTGAAAATCACCTGTATTGTATTTGAGTATAAAGCTAGTACATGAAACATTTGAAATTTAATATTAACTTTATGCCTTTTTTTCCCCATTTCATTATGATTTGTCCCAAAAAGACAGTGTCACAATAATAAAGGTTTTATTAATGAGAAAGATATTTCTGAGAAAATCTTGACATTTCTCTTATACAGCTTCCACCAGTCCTCCAGAAGGAAGCGCCAGTATCACCAGTACCACCCGTAAGAAAATAGCACAGTTCAGCACAAGAACATAAATTTCCCAAACTCCGAACACCTAACACTTAATACATATCACAGTCATCTTACTGTTAAACACAGTCTGTAGAATGAAATATGGTATTGAAATATGATAGTGTTTTACAACAAGGAGGTAGTGTTATAGAGTTATAGTGTTTACTAACAGTAAAGCATTGTTCTTGAGTAGTAGTATTTGATAACAGTAAAATATTGTTATGGGGTTGTGTGTAATACCAGTCAGTTACTGTTACAGAGTTGTGATGTAAAGTGACATAATAAAATGTTTTTAATAACAGTAAGATAGTGATGTAGAATTGTATTTAATAGCAGAAAGAAAGTGTATTAGAGTTGTGTTTAATAACAGTAAGGTAGTGTTATAGAGATGTGTTTAATAACAGTGAGGTAGTGTTATAGAGATGTGTTTAATAACAGTGAGGTAGTGTTATAGAGATGTGTTTAATAACAGTAAGGTCGTGTTATAGAGATGTGTTTAATAACAGTAAGGTAGTGTTATAGAGATGTGTTTAGTAACAGTAAGGTCGTGTTATAGAGATGTGGTTAGTAACAGTAAGGTAGTGTTATAGAGATGTGTTTAATAACAGTAAGGTAGTGTTATAGAGATGTGTTTAGTAACAGTAAGGTAGTGTTATAGAGATGTGTTTAATAACAGTAAGGTAGTGTTATAGAGATGTGTTTAATAACAGTAAGGTAGTGTTATAGAGATGTGTTTAGTAACAGTAAGGTAGTGTTATAGAGATGTGTTTAATAGCAGAAAAGTAGTTCTACCCCAAAGAGTTCTAGATGTTTTATTGCTTTATTGTTTTTCTTTTGTTTGTTTGTTTTGTTTTGTTTTTCTGAATGTATCTTTGATTTCAATAGCAAACTATGGGAGTGTTTCTGATGGGACCATGGACATTCGGACTAATGGAAATCAGACAGCACACCATCACTGATGAAGAACTGTTTCTAAGGAATGTAGCATTCTATGGTGCTTTTGTTTTAAATATAATTCCTTATCTTTCTTTCTCTTCGTCCATCAGAGTATGTCATCTATGCTGTGAGTGCTGGACTTGCTCTTCTACTCATTGCTGCTTTGCTGGTTTTCATCTGTAGACTCAGTGAGTGTAATGATCTCTTTTCATGACTGAATGATTGATCTCCAGTCAGGAACTCGATTCAGCTAGACTCCTCCCACAATCCCACGTACAAAACACAAAATATATATATATATGATATAATATATATATATATATGTTCTGAATGCATTTATCAAAAATTTAACAAAAGTGTCAATACAATAATAACTTACATTCATACGTTTATAAGTGTGTTTTCATGGAATAGGGGTAGTCATGTTACTAATGTATCCACAAAAGGTTTGTAGATATTGATGACACTGTAACAGCTATGGACTCAGTGCATGATCTGTTCCTCTTTACAGATGCTCTGTGTAAATATTAATGAGTTACAATGTATTTCATTCGTATTTGCTCTTCTTACATGCAAATATCATTGTAAAAAATTCTCGTAACTCAGTTAAACAGACTGCAGAAACGTCTCGGAGAGACTGTATTGTAATCTGAAATTATATTTTTTTTTTGCCCTTTATGTTTGCACTTGAAGTATGTTAATCTAAAAGAACAGTAAAGCGTTGTAAAAAATTATTTTTCAGAGAATGGAAAGAGAAATCAGAGACCCACAGTGAGTAATGTCCACCAAGTACTTTATTCTGCCTCATATTAATAAACTTCACACAATATTTTAACTCTCATCTCAAAGAGACATTGAAAAGGTTTATGAAGACATTTCCCTTTGAGCCCATAATTTATAACAATGACATAATTTATTTAGATAGAAAAAAAAAAGAGAAAATGTTTCTGTTGATGTTGTTGTGTTGTAAGACTCTGTGTTTCCTCCTCTCTGTGGTTCATGTGCAGAGTGAAAGTGCAGATGCTGTGACCTGTGAAACCATCAATCATTCTCTTCACATTTCCTCTACTGACATCAGCGTGAGTGAACAAAATATGAGATTAAACACTTTACACCTTAATTGCTGTCTTCACTGTTTTCACTTTAATCACATTCACATGAACACTAGTTAGCTGGCGTTTACATAACAGAATCAAACAATGTCTGTACATAAATTTGTTTTTGCTTGATGTTAAGGAACAGAAGATTCCAGAAACCCTGACCTATGCTGAAGTTTCTCCTCTCAGCAGAATTCCTGCCAGAACAGACAATGTGAGTGAAAACCAAGACTCCTTATGTTTACTTCCATCCATGATAAACATTTGAATACTTTCTTTCATGTTCATTCAGAGCCAGCCTGTGGACACAGTGACCTACTCCACTGTAAGAACAACAGGACAACAACGGTAGGATCACCATGACAACCCCAGTGACAAAGAGCCCAGTGACCTCTACACTGTTGTCAATAAGAATAAATGAAGACAAGTAGAAACATCAGACATGTTCTGTATTCCCAGTATTCTAAATCTCTTCACATTGAGGGCCACGAATAAATTATTGTATTAGGTGTTACCTGAAAATTATACTGTAAAAGTATAAATGGATAAATGCAAGCAAACAAACACATAAACAAACAGATAATTGACAGATTAATGAAGATTTCACCAAATTTTAAAATATTCTTAGTTTGTGGCACACCAGAAAATGACAGGCTACTGATAAATCAGTCACAGTACCAAGCTTAGTCTACAAGCTGCTTAATGTAAACAAAGAATTCATTTTGCACTGACATCAATAAGACAAGTGCAGATCATGACTAAGTCTGCAGTCTTCTAGTGATGATCTCTAAAGTCAAAATGCAGAACAGAGTTGATTATGCTCAGTAAAGCAACAGGTGAATCCAGTTTATTGAATCAAATAAGTTGCTTCATGCAAACTCATGCAACTCATGCATGCAACTCATGCATGCAACTCATGCATGCAATGCAACTCATTCTGCACTGACATCAATAAGACAATTGCAGATCATGATTCAGTCAGCAGTCTAGTCCTCTAGCGGTGATCTCCCAAATCAAAACCCAGAATAGAGTTGATTATGCTCGATAAAGCAATAGGTGAAGTTTATTAAATCGAATAAGTTGCTCATTCTTAGCTTAGCTATTCTTATCTTGGAGATGTTTATTGACATTTCATGTAGCAGGTTTTTTTTGTTTTTTTTTTTGATTATATAAATTTCCCCTTTTTCTTAAAAAAATATTTTCAATTACGCTGCACAAATTCTTGAATTTCTTGCTAGATTTTCTCTGTTCTCACAAATTTAACTAATAAACTTATCAATTTACAAAGCTCCACACCAATATCTCCACGTATTCTGAAATAGATCCTATATGACAAGAATACTTGAGAGTAAAACTGTGTATGCATGCTTGCGTTAAAGTTTGTTTCATTATTATGTCACACTGTTTAAAATAAAATAAGAGACTGCATTTGGTCTAGGAGTCTGTTTTCAAATCTCTAAGGTGGAGGGTAATTTTGCACAGCTTGCTTTGAGAATTAATTACAAACTCTTTCACTTCATGAGTTTCGTTTCATGATTTACTCTAGTTTAGAGTAAACCCTGGTGGTACATAAGCTTGTTTTGCATTTTGTGACTTAAGTTTGTTCACCAAACGAGTCATGT
The DNA here is from genome assembly GCF_902362185.1 of Chanos chanos. NCBI lineage: Eukaryota > Metazoa > Chordata > Actinopteri > Gonorynchiformes > Chanidae > Chanos > Chanos chanos. The sequence goes on along the minus strand of NC_044503.1, from coordinate 35,854,244 downwards.
CTTGTAGTGTGATTCCACAGGCCAATGCTAAAGAGGCCCAGAATGTATTTAGCTATGCCTCACTGGGGAGCTACAGCCAGGGAAATAATTTAACTGTTTTGTAGAAAGATGATCATGGTTTTCCCACTCAGATAAGTAAGTGAGTAAAAGAAGCGTCTTTTCCACAATCTCAGTTCAGTTCGTTAGGAACATTTATCGATAAAAGAACGAGGGAGAGATGAGAAAGTATTCCAAGTATCACAAAGCTCAATTTATTAAGGATACAGGGTTATAAAAGACTTAATTATCAGCCAAGATGGACATGCAGTGTAAGGAGTGTGATCCAGGGGAGAGCCAGGTCAGCTGTAGGGAGGACACCTGCAGCTGGGACAGAAGGGAGCCACTCACCAACACCCACACCAACATCCATGCTCCTGTTAGACCACATACTGCAAGAGAAGATGTCTGAAACATTGTCTGTTGTAAAGAACCAGTCCCTATTGTCACAGAAGTCTGTGGAAAAGTGGAGAAATATGTCTGACCAGAAGAGGGCAGTGAGAGAACATGCTCTGCTGTGGTATGAGTGAATAGATGAATGTGTTGTTAAACCATAGAGTAGCTGAGAGTGCCCTCTGGTGTATTTAATTGGTATTGCGTAAGTTTTACAATAGGGCTTTACTTCAGCCGATTGTCCATAGCTTTTATACACATATATATACACACACATACATATGTATATGTGTATATAAGCTTATATAGCTTACACACACACACACACACACACACACACTCACACACACACACACACACACACATATATATGTGTGTGTGTGTGTGTGTGTGTGTGTGTGTGTGTGTGTGTGTGTGTATATATATATATATATATATATATATATATATAAACCTGTAACGCTGTCCTTCTTTTAAGGATGTTTAGAGATTAATATGTAATGAAAGCTGACAATTCAGTCAAAACTCACCTTCCTGGTTTATGACTCATCTGGTCTTTTAATTTAAGAATGATGAGCAAATCATCAGTTTTCATTGTTGGTAGATATATCGGTTTTATTCAATATGAACATATATGTCATATTATTTTGTTTAATTTACATTTAATGTATCTCAGTGACAGATGATTCAGATGCTTAAAAAAGGTGTCATTGTTATTGATATTATTCCCTTTAACACAAAGGCATTTCTGTGTTTACTGCGCCCGAATGGGGTACGTGTGGTGGTGCACAATTTGACTGCTTCGCTGACAACACATACGTCTTTGAGACATCTATACTCACACATCCACCTGGAGGGCTCCTTATCAAGTGTAAAACAAACGGGAAAAAAGAAAAGAAAAACATGCTAGATAAAATCCGACATGAAATGTGAATGACCGCACCGATTATCCTTAGCCACGCCCCCACCCTCTCTTTAGCACCTCCCACACCCCCACTTGTTGTTGGTTCAAATAGCAAATGGTTGGAACTGATATGGCTTCACATATCTTTTCCTTTGTTCAGCCTCAAAATTCCTCAAGTTGACCGAAAACTCACTCACTCAAAAAAGTTTAACTTCCTTTGGTGGTGAACAGCAGATAATGTTCATGTTCAAACAAGGTCACAAGCTACAGTAGCCTCTGAATCTAGCGTATAGTTGGACACAACTGAACTTTCATCAGTTATCGGTTGTAACGTCAGTAGCTGGATACGATGGCCTTGACAAGACGTTTCCTGCTCAGTATTACATTAGCATTACTCGATACTGTAAATGAGGAATGACGGGTATTAAAGAAGCCATGCAAGTCAGCTAAGAACTCTTAAATGGAACAAGGTCAAAGTATCAGGTCAAGGTCAGCAAGATAGCCCATCATCAGTTCAGAACATACAACAGTTACAGTTACACGGAGACTTTTATAAATCCTGATTATTTATTCCTGATCTAATTTCTTTCTTTCTTTTTTATTAAATCACTCCTTCTGAATTCCTAACGAGTTACCACTTTGCCACTGAATGAAAATCATATCATTTATATATTGATTTAATCATTTACTTACTTGCCCTTTTTGTAAATAGCCAAATGCGCTAATCACCAAAAGAGACTTTGGTATAATTGTGTAAGTATACGCTTGATCTGCGTCTTCAATTAAGAGTTTCCCCATGTTATTTCCTTTAAATTTAGTAGGCTATTACCAGGCAAATGCCCTGCCTCAATTGGCTCTTCCGGAATATTGAGTAACAGTTACACATTTTTCATATATTACTTTATTATATTGCATTATTTTTGCTTGTCCTTCTTGGATTTGACTAGAGATGTAAGGTAAGCATATATTTTTTTTTCAAGCGATAATCATGTGATCTTTAACTATTCCTATGTATATTGATTCGTTGAGTTGCTGATTGTGAAACTTGCATTTTATTGGAGTCTACTGCATATGTACTATATTTTTAAGTTGGTGGTCACTGGATAACGGCCTTTATACCCATCTTAACTTCCCCATAAAAACGTCCAAGAACTGTACCTGCCTACGAATGGTGATGCAAACAAGTATGAACTTTATATAGTTAAGGATAGTCTCTCACTCTCTACGTCTTTGTACGCTGGCCTCAACACAAGAGAGTCTCACATAGAGAGGAGACGATGTTAACCATAAGATTTTTCCATTCAAAAGCTCTCTCACACACACACACACACAGAGAGAGAGAGAGAGAGAGAGAGAGAGAGAGAGAGAGAGAGAGAGAGAGATTCTGCGTTTCCTTTCTTGTCGTTGTTTGTCGACTGCAAGCTGCATACTTACCTCCAACATGAATTTTCTTTTCATCGTTTTAACAGTCTTCTCAGGTAAGCAAGCTTCTTTTATTTCTCAAAAAAGAGCAAACAAGAGTAATTTGTTGTCACTCCTTTTGTTATTGACTCGAGTGTCTAAAATATTCTTGCTACTCCAAACTCTGATTGCAGGAAAAAAATAACTAATGTCCATTTACATCTTATTTCCGTAGGTCTAGTCGGAGGCTGGCTTCATCACGATAGTTTTGTGTTTAGAGAAGTCGGAGGAAGCGTAACAGTCCACAGTAAAGTGTCAGATTCTTTAAAGGATTTTGCGTACATAACGTGGTACCGACAGAGCACAGCCGGAAAAATCAAAATCTTGTGTTATTTAAGCGAATACACCCCAAAGCAGCAGCGCTGTTCCGGATCAGCACCGGGAAGTTCGGGCGATGTGGTACTCACGATTCAAAACGTCACGGTAGGAGACTCCGGTCGTTATTTTTCGCTTCTGTCAGACTTACCGGACTTCGCCGCTGGACCAGCGCACTACGTGGTTGTAACAGGTATGGTTTTCTCTCCGTTCACCATGTAAAACGTTCTCCAAAGACTAAAATGTACTGCTGATAATAATAATGCAAACTTACCTTTTTTTCAAGCATGCAGTGCTGTGTAGATCGATTTCCTGAACTGGACAAAAGTTACATTAATAGCACGACACTTAATAATGCCTGTAAATGATAAAATGATCAAATCGCGTCTCTCTCTCTCTCTCTCTCTCTCTCTCTCTCTCTCTCTCTCTCTCTCTCTCTTTCTCACTCTCTCAGACCCCCTCACCGTCCCGTCCATTCATGCTTTTGGTGGCACCCAACCTGACGGCTCCAGTTTCTTTCTGTGTGAGCTGAAGGGTGCAGGGGAAGGGTGGGACGATCCGTTCTTTGAAATAAATAAAGGGGGAATCAGGACGAGGATAAACGGCAAAACTGGGAAGAGAATAGACGAGGACGGATCCTTCGTTCGGTGGTCTGTTATCACTCTCCCAAAAGCTGAGGACTTAGTCGCCGTGAGGTGCTTGTGTCATAATCAGGAAAAGAAGGTTCTTATCCAAGGATCGAAAACTTTCCTATCGCCCGGTATGTCTTTATCACTCTCTTCAGTAGTTTGATGTGGCCTAAAATGGTTTCAGCCATCGATGAAAGTCAACGTGCATTGCAGAGAAACACATTGCAAGTACAAACGTTTAGCCATTCGACACACACCACAATGGGTTAATTTCCCGGTTCTCAGATAGCTGTCAAGGCCCCCCTTGCCTTGTACATCTCTGTTTTAGAACCCTCCATTATCACCATTGATTCAGCCTTTCATTATTACTAAGACTCCGGACACTATTGCTACCATGAGTGGCGGAGCACAAACACGGATTTTCGGCATAATTAAGGTTTGCTAATGCTGGGCTGAAACTAAAATGTGCAGGGCAGGAGGACATTAAAATAGAGATTGGGGACCATTTTGCCGTTGTTCCTTTTCCCTGCCTGAACAATAACCCTGCCATTAAGATTCTTAATGTCTACCGTTCTTTCTCCAGTGGTCCACATTAGACGTCTGAAATGGCGAGGACGTAAAGTAGTAGTCGTGACTTAATCGACTGTGAATGAATGTATCTATTATAGGAAGAAAATTCAAATTTGGTCTTGTTGTTCGTGTTTTGTGTGATTCAGGTGTGAGTTCCTGTAAGAGGCTGATGGTTCTGGGTTCTCTGTGTGGTGTCCTGCTTCTCATCACAGGAGTTTTTACAGTGTTCTGGGCTCAGAGGTTCTACAAGAACAGACAGAAACGGACAACACAAGCTTCAAACTCACTATGATCACAGAAAAATTCCGTCGTGTTTTGTGTACGTTTGCGTCTTATACATGAGCTTGTAAAGACCGTTATCATCATTTTCAATAATCAAATTTTAAATTATTCTATCACATAAGTATTTCAGATATTATTCACATTTTAAAGAAATGTACCAAATGGTTACCAATAAAAGGTGCCGTATGTTTAAAATATGAAGTATCACAACTGTGGAAAACATCTGAAAATATCAAGGTTTATTTTCAAGACAAGAAAACAAATCTTGCTGCTTGCTGTTGAGTCTGAGCGCTGTAGTATCTAATGGCTTTGAAACCCAAAGGTTTATTTAAAATAAATGCATCAATTCGTTTTTGCTGCATTTATGCTTCACCTATGCCTCTCTTCAAAATTCTGAAGAATTAAGATGTCAACACATGCACAGTATTTATGAAGGACAGGCTACTGAACTAATTATTTCCCATTTAACATCATTCTTCGATTTTTTTTTTCTTTAGATGGTGTCAAACAAATTTCTGATTATCTGTAATCGTCTGTGTAACCCTGGCTCAAAGACTGTTTGTAATCTCAACCTTTTCAAAAAGAGTATTTAAAAATATAAGTAAAGAATATATTTCACTATCACTCTGTGAAAGAAGCTTTAATGATTGAACAAGATTAAATACTACGTGTCAGTATGAAGACGTGTTCCTTTATCTCGTTGTTTCCTGTTTCTGGCTGATGCGCCTCCATAATGTCTTTTGAAAAACAACTGGGCTTGAGTTGTTTGAGACAGCGTAGACTGAGCAGAACCGCAAGAAGTAGAGACCAGAGTCTTTTTTTTTCATTTTTTTTTCTTCTTACCTGTGCTCTACGCTCTTAAAATAGCAAAACAGACGTTGTGGTTACATATCATGTCACGGAAAAATGCGCCTTGTGCGTAAAAGGGGGATTTGGAGAGATGGTTAGAATAAAGCGTTGAGGTCAGTCTTCTATCGCCGAAGGTGTTATTGTTCGTGGCGTCGACAAGGTAAACAAACCTCTCCTTTTTGATGTGGACTAGATTCGTTCCATTCTGGCTTAAGCGAAAAAAAAAAAAAGATTCAACAAACACCAGACGCAAAGTTGCGCCAAAACTGGCATGTGCAAGCAAACAGTTTCGCTGCACCACCCACCCACTTTCCAAACTATGCAGCTTGGACTTCAAGATCATCTAGAATCGACATGCAATTTTTAAGCAACATGCTTCGCTTTTTCATTCTTCTGTCGTCTGCTTTCTTCGTCGGTAAGTCCTCTTCACCGAACAACTTTACGCATTATAGGCCCTACATGTTATAAACACATGATATCTGTTATAAACAAAGTAACACGAGGGACCACGTCGAATAACTCATTTTTTAACATTTTGATTTGCTTACCTCGCTGTGTTGCTTTATCTGTCTAATGAAATATACATACAATGAAGATGAAAAGCGACCTCTTCCATTTTATTTGATTATTCGTTAATGCATTTTGTGCTCAATATACAATTTATCAATGCAGTTAGATTTTACTGAGGAAGAATTGAGGAACATTTGGAGGATTAAATGCCAAGAGAAAAATCTGATTTCAACTAATTCATATTCGTGTCTTAACAGGACTCTTCTCCAGTGCCAGTCCAGTAATCATTTCCAAACCTGGTCAGAACGTGAACATAATCTGCAGCTGTGTGAACTGTTACACCCAGTTGCTAAGCTGGGTGAAGTTAGATGTGAATGGGAAGGTTGAACAGGTTGACACGAACCCCGAATCAACACAACAACGGTTCTCTAGTAAAGTTATAAATCGTATGAAAGCTCAGCTGACTGTGCAAGGAGTGGAAAAACGCGACTCCGGACATTATTACTGTGGTGAAATACAGAGCACACACCTGGATTTTGGGAATAACGTAACTACACTGTATGTTTTGGGTGAGTTTTCAAATTCTTCAGAGCCACGCTGAACTTTTTATGAGGAAAACACTTGGCCATTTTTCCCCATGTTAACCAAATATTGTCATAATATCCAGCCGAAATTGCTACATTTCAAGAACGCCATTTTAAAACTCAAATATTGCATCAGAATTCCTAGATTTATATGTAATCTTTGACGCTACGAAGACAGTGTGAAATCCCCAAAATGACAGGAGTACACGCCAGTGAGCAGATACTCTCTAACGTCTTGATTACATTAGTTATATCAGAAAATAGGATTTCTAAGTAAAATACATCCTAAAGGAAATAGCCTATAACGACATAAACAGGCAGAGATTAAATCTGGTACTCAAAAAAATAAACAAGTACCAACTTCATCGTAATTATCAATGCATATTTTTAAGTTTTGGTTTTTTTTTTTTGTTGTTGTTTTTGTTTTTGTTTTTTTGTTTTTTAATTTGTAGAAGACGAGGTCTGGACGAACAAAACTGAAGTAATGCTATTAACAAAATGGGTTAGCGATTCATTGGAACTATCAGCCGTCAATGAGCGGCCAGAACCCGAGCTACGCTGCCTAGTGACCGGTTTGACTGTACCTGCGATTGCCGTGTACTGGGGGTCCACCAGAGGAAGTTTAAAACGAGGCCAGACTGTTGAATGGAAGGACCCAAGAGAAGGGTAAACGCCTGAAATCTCAATACCACCTTTCCAAAGGAGGTATCTTCATATTTTCCACACCACAGAAGGTTCTTCAGTCGGTTACATATACAGCAGGCTATGCTGAAACAGTCAACCATTACGGAGGCTTGCGATATTATTACCGTTGAATGAATGCAATGCATTTAGTTCTCAGGGATTTGTCTGTAAAATACGAAGACAGCTGTTATCGCTAGTGAAATACTGTTTAATTAAGTGTACATTACTAAAATGTTTTGTGTTATTCTCATATTAATACTGTAATCCTGATCCCATCTCATAGTACCCATTTGAGGCACGAAATTTATGCAGCAAATAATGAAAATGAACAAATAAATATGAACAAATAAATACAACAGGTGCATTTATGAACAATTTATTGCAACGTAAAACATGCACCCAGTACAGATTATAACATTAGATGACGTTCAGGGATGAAGCTGACTGGATAACTGTTAAATTTTAACAGGACGTCTTTGAGAATTCCACAGAATTGTTGAGTTACTAATCAATGTTGCCCTGTTTTCAATCAGGTTTCAAGTAATGGGTCAGCTAACAGTCCAGGCCTCTGGCAGAGACCATGAGGAGCACAGGGACTCCAGGGTTCAAGACCAGGAGGTGGAGGAATGGTGGTGTGAGATTCACACTGGGGACGACAGCACTCAGAAGAGCAGCACATTCTCAATAAACAAGAAGAACAGAGAAGATCCTGGTACAACACACACACACACACACACATCATCATCATCATCATCATCATCACACATCATCTCACACACACACACACACACACACACACATCATCACACACACACACAACATCACACACACACACACACACACACACACACACACACACACACACGTACACACCATCACACACACACACACACACACACACACACACACATCATCATCATCATCATCATCATCATCACACATCATCTCACACAAACACACACAAACAACATCACACACACAAAACCTGTCGGATAACCTGGGGCAGATTTACACTGTTCAGCGTAAACTGATGCATCCACTGCATTGGTTAGTCTTTTACACTTTTCCAGTTTAACATCCAAACGCTCATGGAATACCACCATTTCAAAAATTCATCCGGCACATATATTATATTATATTATATTATATTATATTATATTATATTATATTATATTATATTATATTATATTATATATATTATATTATATTGTATTATATTATATTATATTATATTATATTATATTATATTATATTATATTAAATTATTAAGACTAAGAGTCGGATGCGGAACCACACGTTGAAGGCCTTGCTGACAGAGAGCCAGTTAAAACTGGTTAAATCCTGTTAAACTGAGGAACCGCAGTGAGCGCTCTCCAAATGTCCTGTTTACACTCTCTCACCTGCATGTGTAGTATCACCTGTACGGTTAACTCGCAGGTTTGGGTCATGAGTTTTGTTCAGCAGCCAAATGTTGGACGCTGAAATGCTTTTGGGTTACATGTCATATCAGGGTGGTATTTTTTATTTAATTATTTATTTAATTCTTTCTTTCTTTATTTATGTATTTATTCATTCATTTATTTTATCTTTTAAACACCTAAAGTTTGACTTTTTATTTCTGATTTCAGAGTGGTGTCCTGTTCTACTGTACACACTTATAACTCTCAGTACAGTGTGTGTGATTCTCCTCCTCATCCTCACCTGTCACTGTCTCTGTTACCTGCCCAGAGGTGTGTTACTTTAATCAGAGGAATACATCAAAGAAAAGGGGAAAGTGAAGGATCTAGATTTAGATGTAAAGACAGATATAGACATGGATACGGATAAATATGAAGATTAAGATCTATATATATATATATATAGTGTAACTAGACATAACATAAATATCTACCTAGCTGTCTGTCTTTCTGTCTATCTATAAAGATGAAGGTCAATATATACATACACACACACACACACACACACACACACACACACACACACACACACATATATATATATATATACATACATACACACACACACGTGTGTATGTATATATATATATTGACCTTCATCTTTATAGATAGATAGACAGACAGACAGCTAGGTAGATATTTATGTTATGTCTACTTATGGAGAGGTTATGCAAAGCATATTAAATGAATATGTTTTATATACACAATATCCTTATTTGATCATCTTTTATTCAATTTTTTTAAATGATTTTATTCCTAATAATCTTACATTTTCTGTGTTTTAGAATCAGCTGCTGTGATGATAAATATGAATTCTGTATCTGATACACAGGTAGGTGTCTACCAGAATGAACAATATTGCATGTCTGCACATGTGTGCCTGTGTGTGTGTGTGTGTGTGTGTGTGTGTGTGTGTGTGCACGCATGTGCGCGACTGTATTTGTAAATACTGAAGACAGACACAGAGGAAAAGAGATGTCTGAGTTCAGGTTTGCGTGTGACTGTGTCTTTTTGTTTGTTTGTTGTTTATTTTTTTTTCTCAGACGGAAAGCATAACCTATGTGCAAGTGAACTTCACACAAGCAGCAAAACCTGGAAAACGACGAAAAGAGAGCCCCTGTAACACACAAACCGACAGTCAGGTTTACAGTCAAGTCAGATATGAGTGACTGCATGTGTCACATACATATCAACAATAACCAGATACTGCAACGAGCAAGAATCAACGTGTTTAGGATTCACAGTACTGCGTAATCTACTGGCAACACCCCAAAGACTGTTCAAATAAAGACACTGTTTTGATTTGAGTGCTTTCATGTTTTTCCTGTTTCTATACTGTGGAAATCCGTTTGATCTGAATCTTTGTCAGTGACTGCGCGGTTCACTTGGAGCGGTCTCTCCGTTCCTATGACTTAGATCACGTTAGTAATGAACACATCACAGCCACGTTCACCGACGCATCAGCCCTAAAACTGAAACACATTAAATGTGTAGCTGCTATAAATAGTTAACTCTGCCACCACTAGGGGACATCATACAACAATAGAAGCTTAGATTTCAGCAGTCAGAAGGATTTTCTTGTGCGTTTGGATGCAAGATATCACAATTAAGGGATCAATACAGCCATTTTTTTAATAAGTTCTCAACAGAATGCATGTGATGAAATTACTAACATGAATATGACAGTGAACATGCAAATTAAAAGTTAATCTTACCTTTGGTACCACCCCCCACCCAACACAACAAACACACACACGCGCACACACACACACACACACACACACACACACAAGCACACACACTCAGCTGGTTTTGTCCCTAAAATGTCATCTAAACATAAACCACCTGTTTCAGATACACTGAGCCTCTCTGCCTGTGGTGTTTGTGTGGTCTCATTTCACTTTAACACAAGGAACTACCCATGTCAACCTGTCTCAGATACTTCCATCAGTACAAAGTGTGGTACAAGAGGATATTTACCAGTTATGCCTCCCCCACCACTATGATCTCTCTGGTGTGTGTCTGTGTGTGTGTCTGTGTGTGTGCGATCACACGCCTGCGTATGTGCGTAATGTGTATGTTAGCGAGAGAGACAGACAGAGAGAGAGAGAGAGAGACAGAGAGAGAGAGAGAGAGAGAGGTGGGGAAGGGGCGGGGGCGAGAGAAAGATGGAGAGGGGGCGTGAGAGAGAGAGATCTGTTGTTTTTCATGACATCTTCATATCCATATAAGGCCACAGAACCACTCTCACTACTGCTTTGTGTCATGAGAGCGACAGAGTCTGTTAAGAGTCTGCCACCTCGTGGACGAAAAGCATCTGATGCAATAAATGTCATGTAACCACAGCGCAACCCAAATGCTTAACTGTCAGATGTCCGCGTCAAAGTTATCACACCTCATGGCTATGTTCGCGAGGAAATTTCTCGCGCCCGTTTACGAGAGATTTACAGGTTGTCTCAAGAAGTCTGCACCGCAGAGACATTTCTGTTAATTCAAAACGTACTCTATAGTTTTAGCCATGATCTTGGCATATTCAAAAACGAAACGTATAAATAACATGTTCAGCATATTCATTAACATTAAATTTTCAGGGGTTCGCGAAGGACTCGTGCGCCTGTGAAGCTTTGGAAAATAAACAGTGGTCACGACGCTTTTCAATCAAATCATCATATGTACATCTTTATTGTAAAGCAGGCAATGATTACGCGATTATATTTTTTGTCGAATAACTTGGTGAAGATTCAGTCATTACTAAGTCACTTTTGTAAGTACAAGCCATGTAGAGAAGGCCTAGTCTTGATCAATGTATATCGCTCGTGAATACAGGGACGCGTAAATTTGGTAAATTTTCCACAGTCCTTAATCACTGCCAAATTCAAACATCGCAAATACACTTATAGTTCGTAGCCTGCCGTTTCTTCCAGGAAGCAGAAAAAAGGAGGAGACAGGATAAAAGAGGCAAAGCGTCTCTTTTCCTAACTGAATAGAATCTGTGCCAAACACTGAGGTCAAACACGCACGCACTGCTGAGCAAGAGAACGAGTGTGTGTGTGTGTGTGTGTGTGTGTGTGTGTGTGTGTGTGTGTGTGTGTGTGTAAGAAAGACCGAGAGAGAGAGAGAGAGAGAGATGCAGAGAGAGAGAGAGAGAGAGAGAGATTATATTCCGCTTTCTGTTTCAGGGCTGAGATAGTTTATCCTCGAGCTTGTCATTAACGACCAAATATTGTCGACATGATCGTACTTTTTGTCATTTTGACAGTTACAGTCAATACCGGTGAGCATTTCGAATATTCCCACTAATTCTCTCATGCGATCAATATTGTTCTTCATTGTTATTCACTGTCTTTCTTTCTTTCTCTCTTTCTTTCTTTCTTTCTTTCTTTCTTTCTTTCTTTCTTTCTCTCTTTCTTTCTTTCATTCTTTCTTTCTTTCTTTCTTCTTCTTCTTCTTCTTCTTCTTCTTCTTCTTCTTCTTTTCCTTCTTCTTCTTCTCCTTCTTCTTAGTTGTAGCAGTAGTAGTAGCAGTAGCAGTATTTCTGTAGTTATTTTTGTACTTGTTGAGTGTGATGATGATGATTGTTGACTTTCGTTTTATTATATTTTTATAAACTCATTTATTTATAAATAATATACAATTATGATGCGAGTTGAAGTAACGTAGTGTGCACGCATGTGGGTTTTGGAGAAGGACGTCTACATTGGCTGCATGTTTTACCCGTTTCAGAGGAAGTTATGACTTCGTCTTTTATCATTTTCTTTCTCAGGTCAAATCGAATGTTTGCTGCATCATGACAGTTTTGTGTATGGAGAGGTCGGACAGAACGTTACACTTCAGAGCAGAATCACCCAGTCCTCACGCGCTCCTTTAAGCATATACTGGTACCACCAGAATGCTGGCACGAAAATCGAACAGGCGTGTTACTTTACTCCGTTTTATTCTAAACACAAACGGTACACCGGGAATTTACCAGACACGTCGCCTGATACTTTCCTTACGATTCACCATGTGAAGACGGGGGACTCCGGGCACTATTTTTCAGTTCTGAGCAATGGAATAAAAATTAATCCTGGTCCGGCTCACTACCTGGTCGTCACAGGTAAGATTCTCATCAGCTTCATCGACATGGCTCCCAGATGCCTAAACACATAATATCTCTCTCTCTCTTTCCCTTTCCCCCCCAGACCCTGAGATGCCCCCGAGGCTTCATATATTTGGCGGCATCCAGTCGAACGGCTCCAGTGTCTTTCTGTGTGAGCTGACTGGCGGAGGACCAGACTGGAAAGACCCGATATGGATGACGGAGGGACAGGAAAACATCACACAGATAGAGGGAGAAACCGGGAGAAGGATAAATAAAGACGGGTCCTTTATTCGATGGTCTGTAATCACACTCCCCAAAGTGGAGAACACACTCACAGTGAAGTGTGTTTGTCAGCAGGATAAGACAGGAGTCCTCATCCAAGCAGCCAAGACACATATGCCCCCTGGTATGTTTTCTGCATATCTCCTCTAATATCTGTTAAATCCACTATGTCGTCTTTTATATTGCGCACGTTAGTTATGGACTGCTAGACCTCATTTTATGATTCCATGTCAGTCACGTGCGAGAAGACATAGTTTAATTTATCTGGACTGAGAAACATTCGGTTAAATGTACTTTTTGTCCATGAATGGTTTCAGCTGAAAGTTCAAATGCTCCTGTGAGTTCCTGTAAGAGGCTGATGGTTCTGGGTTCTCTGTGTGGTCTCATGCTTCTCACCACTGGAGTATTTACAGTGTTCTGGGCTCGGAGGTTCTACAAGAGCAGACAGAAAATGACAACGCCATGTAGAAACTCTCAATGACGTGCGTTTCGAGTTGCCTATTGGTCATTGTTCTTCTGTTGATCTAGAACGACGTAAGAAAAAAACGTCTTTTTATATTCTTTTCTTTTTTACCACTTTCTAACTTGCCACGTCTATGTTTTCAACAATCTTTTAGTATCTGAACCTAAATAAATTCGTGTGTTTAAGACCCTTTTTAACGGATTAGTCATTCGTTCGGTGTCTTTAACAATGTCTTTAAATCTCACATACGTGCTATATGAGGTTTGTTTACAATTCTCGAGACATTTTATATTGACTTTTATATTGGCAAAAATAAACGGCCCATGGTGTGTTTGTGTTGTTCTCTTTGTAAAACTCAGACCACATCTTTTTTTTTCCACTGCGGCCAAAGGTGACATTTTCCGCTGAACAAAACAACCGTTAAATTTCCAGACCTCAGAGGTGGTCACTGCAACCTTACTCAGAGTTGCAGATAATATATAAACGTTTTGCTCCGAATATGATATTAACAAGCACTTCAAACTCTGTGAAGTAAATCTACTAACGTTTCCATTAGGGATGGTCGTCCGCGTTATAAAAACTGACTCTCAGATTTGACTTTGCTGAGCAAAAAGGAAAGCGCATGTTTTAAAATGGTACTCGGCATTATGTTGAAAATGGCTTCATAAAAGTGTGCATTAATCGATGATACTACCTTTTAAGTAACACGTAGCAGCTGAATGTGACATGTCACTTGCCACCCACACACAGAAGCACTTCATTTATTTTTTTTTTCCTGATGAGGAGATGTTGTGTTCAAAAGGTGACTATGAATGTAAGCACGTCACGAAGACATTAAATTGAATCGTTTGAACGGAAAAGCTGTTGCAGAGGTGAAAGAGTTGGACGATGTTGTGTGTGGAACAGCATAGCGCGAGGCGATGAAAAAGAACTTTCCGGGGATATCCTGTAATTGTACCTTTGTATCACTACCTCAGTTGAAAACTTTTTCTTTTTTTTTTACATGAACTGTGTGCAAATCTCAACTTTTTTTTTTAACAACATGAACATTAATATAATAATATGGCAACAGAATTTATTGATGCTCAATTAGGCCTAAAAAGTCATGTTCGCTAAGGTCCTTTGCAGCTCTTTCTTGCGTGATCAAGTGATCAAAATAACTTCTCTTTTAGATTCTATTTCTATGACAAAGTAAGATATGGATGTTTGAGAGATAGCAATTTTATTAGTTTGGCGTCAACTTTTTAAAAAGGAGACATGCGGTTACACCCCTGAGATTGCATGTCATGAAAGATGCGCTTCGTGCGTAACAGGTGCCGTTCTGTGCATGTGAAGGTTCAGAATAGTGTTGCTGGACATGTTGTTTTGTGGTCGTTCATTAATGTGGTGAGAGTTGTTCCACTCTCACAACAAAGTCCCCTTTGACACAAAGTGTCCTTACAGCGCCCCTGTCATGGCGAGAGAAGGCACACTCGAAAACTCGATTTGTCAAAGTTTTGCCATTCAGTCCTTATCCCTTACAGATGAGAGAACGGTTGCTTCTGATGGGGCATGTTTCGAACTCCCTTTTTTGGTTCTCTCTCTTCTTGCAAGTAAACTGGTTGATTTTCTTTCCGTAGAGCTAATACACAGGCCTACAAGAACAACAACAACAACAACAACAACAAAAGAATGTCCAGTTTTTGTGGCGCTGTCTGAACGTCTTTCTGGTCAGTTTATGTTCTTCCTCAGAAGTATCTGTTAAAAGAATGAAATGTCTCTAAGTTAGATGGTAACCATTTATTAAAAGGGCAGTTTCAAGCTGTATTCGCATTGCATTAATCGATGATACTACCTTTTAAGTAACAGCTTAAGTAACAGCTTAAGTAACAGCGTAGCAGCTGATTTTTACATGTCATTTGTCACCCACAGAGGTAAACTCTTTTTTTGTCTTGACCAGGAGATGTTGCGTTTAAAAGCTCACCTTGTCTGAATGCATATAATTGACACAGTGAACGCATTAAACCGACACGTTTAAACGGAAGAGCTGAACGGGAGGTGAAAAGGTTGCACGACGTTGTGTGTGGAACGGTATGACACAAGGCCTTAAGAAGAACTTTACTTCTGGAAACACTCTCCGAGGATAGAAATTTTTATTGTTACCTCAGTTGTAAACTTTTTTTTTAACTGCGAGCAAATATAACTTTTAATAACATCAACACTAGTAATATGGTAACAGAGGTTATTAATGTTCATTAAAAGGTTATAGTGGTCCAAAAAACAAGAACAACATAGTGGTAAAAGACCTTTTTTTTCTTTTTTAACTATGGTGTAAAATGCCGAAAATATAAGAAGTTCAAACCTTTTAGAAGTTTTAATGTTTTAAGTAAAGTCTTATCTGTTTAAGCTTTTTTTCTTGCCAAGCACTGCCATGCGACACCTACCTAATAGCTATTTGTAACTAGTGTGTCATGTTTTATATTATCGCTTGATTTCATGAAGATATTTTAACTGGTACATGCATATGACCAGTTTAATAGAGGTAGCCACATACAAACTATTACAGCAGTCTGATGTTCAAAGTCATTTTTCAAAATATTCCCTTTGAAGAATAGAGCAACATCTTAGTAGCCTACCCCCGAGGTAGTCTGCAACGTCGGTCGAAAGTCATAGACAACTTCGTTTCGTATTTTAGAGAGGAGATCTGGACGAACAACAGTGAATTGCTTTTACTTAATCAGCAATGGCTACAACCTACACGGTAAGTTCAGCTGCGCTATTGACCAATCTGGATTCTCGAGCACCAGATATCGTTGAGATGATATCGGCAATAAGAACAGTGGGACCGAGAGGTTGTTTGAACCAAGGGAAACAAGCAGTAGACAAGTGGGACACGAATAAGGACCTTTTTTTTCGTCGTGGAAACTGGTGTTGTTTGAGCTACTTATAGAGTAACTTATATTATAAGTTTTCAATCTTTCTCTTCAATATTCACATTCACGCATTTGTTGAGATATCATAATTACATTTGCTGTTTTCAGCTGAGTGCGTTTCATCTGATTTCTGAGAGTTGCACTGCTCCACTGTACTCTGAGTACAGCGCGTGATATTCTACTCCTCACCCTCACCATATGATTGGCTGTATAATCTGCATACAGACGTCACCCTCACCATGTCATTGGCTGAATAATCTGCATACAGACGTCAACCTCATCATGTCATTGGCTGTATAACCTGCATACAGACGTCACCCTCACCATGTCATTGGCTGCATAACCTGCATACAGACGTCACCCTCACCATATCATCGGCTGCATAACCAGCATATAGACGTGTTGATCAAAGTAAGATTTGAAAGAAAAGAGACTATCATAGGCACTGTTTTTTTGTTTGCTTGTTTGTTTGTTTTTTTGCTGTTCTTTTTTCAAAATTTCATCACATAGAAAGGGCGGTCAGTAAGTACACAAAATAGAC